>NC_143042.1:40638333-40994166 GCF_057628025.1 Oncorhynchus mykiss
TCAGACATCTAATGTTTGTGGTGTCTCTTTTTTTTTTAAGGTAAACTATGGTCCTTTTTTGAATACTTGTATCTTCAGTCTCTTGGTTTCACGGATCTAAATGGGAAAGTAAAATCTCTATGATTTTTCTGGAAAATATTCATATTTGTCCAGCAGGGGACAGCAGCTTCGAGGCCAGAGGAAGAGTTGGGCCAGCCCACTAAGAAGTTTGTGTATGACATGAATCATCCCCCGACAGAGGAAGACTTTGGTATGTTCCGATTTCTTTCTAATAAAATTGCATGTCCTTTGTTGCCTCGGCTGTTATTTACATCATAATTTCCCCTTGGGCGACTCAGTTGAATTCCACAATATGTCCCTCCCATTTGTCTCCTCGCTTCTCCCCTTTCCCACCATACTTCCAGGTTGCTGTGCACGTTGCGGCGACAAAGTCCTTGATGACGGCAGCGACTGTATCACCATGGAGCAGGTGTTTCATGTGGATTGTTTCACCTGTGTCACCTGCCAGGCTCATCTCCGGGGGCAACCTTTCTACGCTATTGACAAGCAGAGCCACTGCAGGAGCTGTTACATTGTGAGTGGCTGTCACTAACTGTCCTCTTTTTGTATTGAGAAGGCTTGTCTCTTTATGTTCTACAGTTCCTTTTAGTAGTGTTCTCTCAATTCATCAGTTGATCTCTTTTGCTCTCTTGCAGTCTATCCTTATCTATTGGATTTTCATTCACACTATTCTGTCTGAACCTGTGCCAACCCTCTCCCTCCCCCCTCAGAGTGTCCTAGAGCGCTGCTGCATGTGCTCCAAGCCCATCCTGGACCGTGTCCTGTGGTCCATGGGCAATGCCTACCACCCGCGCTGCTTCAACTGTGTTGTGTGTGGCTGCTGCCTGGATGGCGTGCCCTTCACCGTGGACGCCACCTCCCAGATTCACTGTATAGACGACTTCCACAGGTCAGAAACACGGATAGACCACACTGACAGTACTCGGTGGCAGATACTGACTATTTTTTTTTTTACCCCTATTTTCATATCCAATTGGCAGTTAGTCTTGTCCCATCACTGCAACTCCCGTACGGACTCGGGATAGGCGAGAGCCGTGCGTCCTCCGAAACCCGGCCCTTCCAAGCCGTGCTGCTTCTTGACACACTGCTCGCTTAACCTGGAAGCACGCCACACCAATGTGTCGGTGGAAACACCGTAGAACTGGTGACTGTGTCAGCGTGCATGCTCCCGGCCTTCCACAGGAGTCGTTAGAGCACTATGGGATAAGGACATCCGTGCCAGCCAAACCCTCCGCTAACCCGGATGATGCTGGGCCAATTGTGTGCCGCCTCACAGATCTCGAACCCTGGTCTTCAGTGACGCCTAAAGCAGTGCCTTATACTGCTGCGCCACTGATTTACTTTAGGCAGGCAATCAACTGAAACACTAGCACAACAATCCGATATCTGTCCAATACTCATGACTAAAACTAAATTGCACTTTACGAGTTTAAGTTTTAGACATGAGTCTTTTGGAACGATTATCTGTTTATTGTTAGTGTTGACACTGGTGCTTCCTGTCCTACACAGGAAGTTTGCCCCTCGCTGCTCAGTGTGTGGCCAGGCCATCATTCCCGGACCGGGCCAGGATGAGACTATCAGTATAGTGGCGCTGGACCGCAACTTCCACGTCAACTGCTATGTGTGTGAGGTGAGTGGTCACTGTTAGTTAAACAGGTCACTCAAGTTGAATGATGTTGGCAGGCTATCACATCAAATGTACACAAACCCCCTCAGTTGCACCTAATCCAGTGTTCCTGGATTGACCCTGTGGATTTTCTTTGTCCCCTCCAGGAGTGTGGTCTGCTCCTGTCCTCTGAGGGTGAGGAGCGATGCTGTTACCCCCTGGACGGTCACATCTTGTGTAAGGGCTGCAGCGCCCAGCACATCCTGAACCCCTCAGCCAAAATCTCAACTGACTGCTAACCAACTAGGAAGTCACCTCTGACCTTTAACCGATGACCCCCACTCAACCCTTCCATTACTTTCACCTCCTCTGGGGTAAAAGTTGGCCTAAAAAACAGATCTGGAATGAACCTTAACAAGGGGAGATGTTAAACTGACTTGAGATCAGTGTCAAAGAACAACTTCATCCCCCTTCACTTTTATCAGCTCATGGCTTATCTTTGGGCATCTGAAGAATAAAGCTGAGGGCTGCACTACCCCCCCCCCCCCTCCCTGTTCAAACCTTTGATTGCACCACTGCTCATCTCACACTATCCTGCATGTTGCACATTGTCTCACACACACTTTCCTGCATGTTGCGCACCCTCACACACACCATCCTGCCAGACACCGATGGGATTGACATTGTGGAGATATTGATGTTGTGGAGGATAAGTAGGAAAATGAGGTGATATTGAGGATAATGAGGAATACTGTGTCTTCCTGGCTGTGGGGTAACTGACCAGTCCAGGTATTGGAACATATATTTTGTATACCACTAAAGTCAATAACCGTCCTGAACTGCCTCATAAACAAAGTGCACATATGCAAAGTATTTCTGTGACTGAGTTTATATTGCAGGTGTTTTTGGTTGTGGAGTGAATGTGTTTGGAGACCTTTCATTGAAGACCAAGTGGGTGTAGTCAGTGTGTTGTGCAGTGAATTGAGTTTTTAGGAAGATTGATTAGAGCGAACAAGATCACTGACGTCATTGCTTTGATCTCATTGGATGTTACTACGTAACTTAATCTGTCAATATAATTAAATCTTGAACCACATGTCAGAACGTAACACATTTTATTCTGCAGGACAGTGATTTGTAAACACAACTGGTACTGCGTTTCAGAGAATGTTGCTTGTATACCAGTCCAAACCCTATCTTTTAATATGTGAAAGTGCTTTTTAGATATTTTTCCTTTTAACACTTGGGTTGATTTTCTACTTTAATATGAAGATGAATGCGGCGCAGTAAAGTATGCTCTTCTTACTGAGAAAGGGGAATCTCCATGCTTGTCACGTGTAAGCTTAGCATTAGGAGTTTGCTTTGTTGGCCGTGTTTAAGTAACTCTGCGACATTGTAGTTATTCACACATTGTGTTGTAATTTCTCCTTGAGATTCTCCATCCCGCTGTCTTTGTTTTAATGTAGAAACTGCTAGTATGTTTTGAAGCCTCTCTTCTGACTAAAATACCCTTAAAATCAATTATATTGTTTTCTTTGTCCAGAATCATGTGTTTCAGTATTTGATTCTTCTCAGCGTATAGGTCAATGAGCACATTATGGTCCCTGTGTTGAACAGCATTTTTCACTAACTGCTATTGTCACTAAGATGTTTGTGATTATGAGGGTAATGGTCATCACTTTGTAACTGTTTAATTTTATGTTCCACTGCAGAATAATGATAATTGTCTGAGGAATGGACTGGGCAGGTTTGTACAATTTGACTTGCGTATGAAGTAGGTGTGTGAATAATTTGCTTTTTTTTTTTCTTTAATGCCGGTTTGTAGTATTATCAAAGACAATAAACCATATTTTATTAAACTACACCATGTGTATGTCTTTTGATAGCCCACTGTATTAGTCCCCAACCAATTCAGTGTTATTACACATGACAACCTATGGAAAGGCGACATACTTAGTAGAACATCGAACTAAGTTCATTTGATTTGAGGTCGAGCACAACCAATCTAGGTCTTCAACATTGCAACCAATTAAGTAGCTGTCATTTTCAGTACCTGTGACATTGTAAGAAATAGGTCTTTAACCTCAAGGCTCAGACCCCTTTGACCCCCACCCACTAGATGGCAGCAGTGCGTGTGTAGAATTTAAGTCTGATCCAATGACCCATTATTTCTGTTCAATGTATCAAGACTGCCCAAATGTGTATTTTAACTGTGCACAAACAATAGCGTTATAGTGCAGTTAGATTAACAAGAATGTAATCTTTCGGCCAATATCAGATGTCTATGTACTGGGAAATGTTCTTGTTACTTACAACTTCAGGCTAATGCGATTAGCATGATGTTAGTTCAACCGTCCTGCAGGGGACCCACCAATCCTAAAGAAGTTTAAATTAAATGATCCAACATGGAGGGGTTTGAAAGAATGCCAAATCATTTGAATGCAGGGAGGGCCAGGGACATTTGTTCACAATGCAGACATATTGGATGGATGAGACACATTTTACCATGTGTCGTTAGCACGGCTACAATGTGGGCACTATCAATGTGGAGAAGATCTGGACAAAGGACTCATGTAAGAACTAGGAATAAATTAGGCTATTGACAAGTTATTCAGCGACTCACCTTGTCCTTGGTTGTGTCTGCTCTCTGTAGTGCATTTAGCACATCTCTGTGTGGAGCGATGCTGACCCTCGCTAGCAACACTGAAGCAGAGCCACCAGTAACACCTGTAGCTGAGAACACAGCATCTACCCTGTCCGTATGTTTGACTATTGATTCAAATGTATATCGATTGTGTCCTTCAATGCTATATTCAGCAGCAATAATCTTAGACTGGATGTCCAACAATAACCAGCCTAGAGTGGAGAACAAAACAAATGGCTGGATCTGAGAGAAGGAAGGTTGTTTGGTCCACATACAAAACACAGCCCCGTTGAAGTTGCACGTAACATTGGCGCCCTCAAAATATAGATTTCTTCATCCTTGGATCACCCTCCCTTGGACCAATACAGGGATGTGATTTGTTCCCTGTACAGTGCACTACTTTTGACCAGGGCCCTGTCTGAAATGGCACCCTATTGGGAATAGTAAAGGCACCCCCATCTGAGACTCATTCACAGTCTATCGTTGGTCCAGTGTAAGGTGCTACCAGAGGAGGATGGAGGTTGACGTCCTTCTCAGCCAGTCCCAGTGGTGGTGTGTGTCAGTTGAGATTAGCCCCACCAGCCCAGGTGCGTGTATCTGGAATGATGTGTGGTTCGGATGCCCCACACAGAGCTGCTAATTATATGAAGTGACTCAAATGTTGATTGGAAGGTCTGCCTACTGTCCATTCAAGCCTCAATAACATAAACTAATGAAAATGCTATTTTGTTATTTGAAATATATATTTGTTCAATATTCTAATGTTATCTAAGAACTTCACAAACACAGCCAAGCTATTATTTTTCCGATAGCATATAGTGTATGGCATTTATTAATTGCGTTGTTGAATTGTGGATCAATCCACCAGAGAGGAGGAGCGTAATGAGTTCTGTGGTTGCCATGGCACCGTGAGGTCGTATAACATTTTCCATTACAAACGTTTTGTGTAACTAATTAGCTATTTATTTAGCTTGTTATTATAGTCTGAATAATTTGAATCCCGCACGTTTTCAAGACAGAAGTTAGCTGGCTAGCAATGTTTTGATTTGATTATGCCAACTGTCGGATGGAGAGAAGCCTGAAGGCAGAGGTGGAAAGAGATGACAGATGACTATTACCGTATGGAATCATGGAATAAATTATAAGGCTACTCCTGAATTACTATTGTGTGGTGTGGTTTCTGGCACCTTGTGGGTGCTGCATTTTGGTAGTAGGGAAGAGTAGCTAGCTAGCTAGCTAGTCCAGTGACTGAGTCCTACTACGAAGCCACTGTCACGTCTACTCTGGCTCCTCGCCTCCGGCTGGCGACGTCGCTGGAATACTAACCACCGGTCCTGGGATTCATCATTGCGCGCACCTGGCACTCATCATCATAATTCACACCTGGACCTGATTACCTCCCCTTTATAGGTCCCTCCCTTTGTTCCTTCCTCAGTTGGTATTACCCCTGTGTTCATGTATTCCACTTCTGTTATCGTGGCTTGCTACTTGGTTGTTGTTTTATTAAACGTTTCACCTACACCTGCTTCTCGACTCACAGCGGCTTCATTACAACCACAGATGGCGTGGATGGTGAGACACCATGATAAGTGTTCGGCCTGCTGGCTGCCTGCTCTCAAGCCATTAACAAAGTGTAATTGGGGGCTATTCTTTGGGTGCTGAAGTCAGTCGATTTTGATAAAACAACATTTTATGCAACGTCAGAGCTCCAGTACGACCACACTAGTCGCCACTCAACTCCGCTCAAGTTTAATTGGCTAGGAGACACCTATACATAAATGTAAATTGCTCTAGCGTCTGCTAAATTACATATATTGTGTTACACTTTCTTCATACTGACAAAGTATACTTGGAATGTGTTACAAGTATACTTTAGGTATACTGTAAGTGTATTACAAATATACTTGTAATACATACTTAGTATGCTTTTAGTATATTTTATGTATATTTGTACCTAAGTTTATACAAAGTGTACACAACTGAAGTGCAAAATGCCACTGGTGCACAGTTACATTAAAATTGCCACTCCAGCCACAAGTGCTTTGTGAAAGGCCTGTTCTTATTCCATTCCTTTACTTTGATTGGCATGTATTAGGTAGTTGTTGTGGAATGTCAGTGCTAGATCTCCAGTGTCACTTTGACCTCAAAGTGTAAAATAGTGATGCACCTTCCAGGGTCGGGTCAAATCAAATCACATTTTATTTGTCACATACACATGCTTAGCAAATGTTAATGTGAGTGTAGCGAAATGCTTGTGCTTCTGGTTCTGACAGTGCAGTAATATGTAACAAGTAATCTAACAGTTCCCCAACAACTACCTAAAACACACAAAAGGGGTGAATGGGAATATGTACAGATAAATATATGGATGGCCGAGTGGCATAAGCAAGGTGCAATAGATGGTATAAAATACAGTATATACATATAATATGAGTACTGTAAGATAAGTAAACATGATTAAACTGGCATTATTTAAAGTGGCATTGTTTAATGTGACTAGTGATCCATTTGTTAACGGGGCCAGTGATTGGGTCTCCAAGTAGGCAGCAGTCTCTCTGAGTCAGTGATTGCTGTTTAGCAGTCTGATGGCCTTGAGATAGAAACTGTTATTCAGTCTCTCGGTCCCAGCTTTGATGCACCTGTACTGACCTCGCCTTCTGGATGGTAGCGGGGTAAACAGGCAGTGGCTCGGGTGGATGTTCGGGTGCTATAGGTGTCATGGAGGGCAGGTAGTTTGCCACCGGTGATGTGTTGTGCAGACCGCACCACCCTCTGGAGAACCTTGCGGTTGAGGGAGGAGCAGTTGACGTACCAGGCTGTGATACAGCCCAACAGGAGGCTCTCGATTGTGCATCTGTAAAAGTTAGTCAGGGTTTTGGGTGACAAGCAACATTTCTTCAGCCTCCTGACGTTGAAGAGGCATTGTTGCGCCTTCTTCACCACACTGTCTGTGTGGGTGGACTATTTCAGTTTGTCGTTGATGTGTACGTTGAATAAATAAAAAATATCCACTTTCTCCACTTCTGTCCCTTCGATGTGGATAGGGGATTCCCTGTCATCATGGTATGCTAGTTATGATTTCCTACAATCGCAATGAATATGATAATGTCTCTACAATTGCGTACTCTAAAAATAGCCTATCACCTTTGGACAGCAATTTAGAAATACAATTCTCCAACAGAATGAACAAGACAAAATATTTGGAAGAATATTAAGAAATCATATCAATAAAATAAATGATTTCTATCTTTTGGATGTCTGTGATAAACTTTTACATGGAAATGTTATTTTTTAGTCTGTAGGACTCCACTATTTCTGACAGTACAATGCAGTACAATCACATACTGTTTTTCTAATTGAGGCCGGAACATGATCAACACTCATATCCTTTAGGTAGGCAGGGTCGCCATGGTGTAAGGACTTGTGTCTTGCCATCTGGTAGTCTTTGTTTCCCAAAGGGAAAATGTTTGGACTTACAAACTACTGGCCACTAGGTACCCTACCCTATTTTAAATGAATTAATTGATTTCTCACCATTCCTGTAGAGTCTTAGTGGTCCCTTTGCAGTCGTCTAGTGAACATATTTCCTTGTTGTCCTCCTGCTATGTTTTATCTACTGTGTAGTCCTTGTTTGCTGCCATCTAGTGTTCTCCTGCTCTCAATTTTTGACCACTGCTATTGTCTTTTCTAATAGAGTAACACAGTATGAGTCATAATACCCATAAAACCTAGTGGTCAAACAAGGAAATGATTCCAATAGTTTTTCCTCCATACATTTTCCCATAGGGGATTTTAGAAACATTTAAAAGAAGAACTTTGTTTCGTGTAGGCTTACCCTGGCATGATGTTTTGATAACCGTGTAAATCTCTCTCGGACAAGGTGACTTTTATCAATGTATTTACATGCATTTACTCCCCAAAAATGAAATGCTAATTATCTGCTAATGTGGCTGTCATAAAGAACTACAAATGCCATGATGATCTCGACGATACTGTCAAATCGAGGCAAAGGTGAGAATTGGATTGACTCTCTATTGTTAGCTAAATTCAGGAATTAATACATTGGCTATTTCTTTAAAAATGACAATTCTGTCTTGTGCAAGTTTTAAATGGACACAATACCTGTTAGCAAAGGTATCAGCGAGAGATGACGTGCAGGAGCTTGCAGGGATTTGTAGTCTTGCATGATGTCTACTTTGATGCTAATAAGCCTGTTCGAATCTGAGAGTAAATAGAGCCAAAAATATTGATAAAAGTTACCTTGGCCAAGAGATTTACATGGTTTCAAAACGTCATGCCAGGATAAGCCTACACGAAACACAGCCCTTATTTTAAGTGTTTCTAAAATTCCCGACAGGAAAATTAATGGTAGAAAAACTTTTTTGACCTATAGGTTTTATGGGTATTATGACACCTCCACTGTGGGGATCTATACTTCTAACCTTAAAGTGAAACTATGGAAGATTGAAAATGAAATTGTTTTTTTTAAACCTCCCGTTTTGGACTCGACGTGTCAAAATATGGCTCATACATGTACATTGATAATAAACCATCTGCAGTCCTCTCCCAGAGAATAAAGGCACATAATCCTTACATTCTAACCTGGCATCATTTAGTGCAGGAGATCTGCACGCTTGTCCCTGGTATGTGGTGAACATGCGGCTGAAGCAAAGGGGATTGCTTGGCTGCATGCGCTTACCATTAGTTATTTTTAGTTTAATGTTTATTCATTTTTTTATATTTAAAAGGGAATTGTTTCACCATATTAAAATGACAGTTCAGTTCATATAAGGTTAACCTTAAAATGAGGGACAGACATAAATTAATCACTTATCACATGAAATAAATAATGCTTTTCAGAAACGGCTTTGTCAAAGCAACACAATAATTAGGGCTTTACAATGATGGTGAAACTTGGAGACATTTTGTGATTAAGTGGGTTAGAAGCTTGACTTTAGCAAGCCTTTAAGCCTTTATTCATTTAGCAAGCCTTTAATCAATCTGATTGACTGATTTCTCCTATCAGGACTCAGGATTAGACCCAAATGCATACAATTCGAATCACAGATGTGTATTTACAAAACAGGGGGCAGGCCAACAACAGGTCAAGGGCAAGCAGAGGTCACTAATCCAGGGCAGTGTCAGTATGGTACGGCAGGCAGGCAGGCTCAGGGTCAGGGCCGGCAGAGGTCTGTAATCCAGGGCAGAGTCAGAAAGGTACAGAAGGGCAGGGCAGGGCAGGACTAGAAAACAGCAACTACAGCCACTCAAAACCGATGAGACAGGGCAAGACAAATTGGCAACAGATAATGGAAAACGCAGGTATAAATACACAGGACATAATGGGGACAAATGGGAGACACCTGTTGGGGGGTAAAGAGAAGCACAGGACAGGTGAAACAGATTTGGGTTTGACATCTCCATATGGTCTATATTAAATGGCATTTAATTTAAAATAACAGGCTTTTAAAAGTCAATATTGGTGCACAATTTTCTATTTAAAATATCAAAGGGCACTCTTTTTATGGAATGAACCAAATATCAATTCATTATGTTTACTGTTGTTTCTCATAGATCTAGTATATATTCTATTATTTGAACTTGTACAATGGTAACAACAGCTGACAGTGTCAAAATAACCATTGTTAGGCTACATTTGCTCATTAATTAAAGGAAAACCATATGCACTTTTAAAATGTTTAGCCTGGTGCTACCACCAACAGGTGTCTTCATATACTATAGGATCCCCATTTATGCCCCCGGTAGCCTTGCCTTTGTTTTTGCATATGTGGGAATGGCCTTCAATGTGGTCTTGGCACCAACTGTAAATCATTCTAATTGTCTGTCCTGTCTCTATCTGAAATAAGAAGCGGAGAACGTAGTAGCCCCTTTGCCCGGGCGCCACGACGACAGCTGTCTCTGGCTAATGCATTTTCTTCTCCTGATGCCATCCGCCAAATTATGCTGAGATTTCGTTGGGACAGCTTGCATCGATCACAATCATGTCACGCTGTGTTTTCTTTGCAACATCTTCTCCTGTGTGTGTGAGTAACACGGCTGTGTGGAGCTAGCGCTGAGGAAGGGTCAAAGCATTTGGAGTCAAAGCATTTGGAATCCATGCGGTGGCGAAAACACAATCATCAGTTGTGTGTTACAAGGGCGGCGAGTCCTGGACCATTCCCAACCACATGCTAGTTCTGTAAAGTCAGTTCATACTCTGAATGTAAGGGAGCGTCTGAGCCTGCAGTGGGATTCACACTCACCAAAGTAGGCACATACTGTAGAGAGCTTGAAAACAAACCGTGGATGTTTTTTTAAGTTAGGAACAAATTCTTATTTACATTGACGGACTATTGGAGAACAGTGGGTCAACTGCCTTGTTCAGAACAACAGATTTTTACCTCGTCAGCTCAGGGATTCAGATCCAGCAACCATTTGGTTACTTTCTCAATGCTCTAACCACTAGGCTGCTTGCCGCCCCTCATGAACTATTAACTTCACTTTAAATGCAACTAATCCCTTTGAAAACTGACTATGTGGCGTCAACCTGCAGGAGGTTTGTTTATTATGATTGAGTGGGGTCTGACAGATGGGTGTGTCTTGATGGTGGCAAGGACACACCCAAGAAACACCCACATCAAACCACACCCCCAAGCCAACTCACGCTTGGCCTCTGTCATGGCCGCCAGCAGTTCTTGAAGAGCAAGCCAAAAAAAACGACGCCAAATCAGCTTGTGCAGTTCCCCTTTAATTTAGTCTCAAGTCTAATGCTAAGGTAAGTGTACTCCTGATGCGTCACTAGAACTAATTCAGGGTGAAAAGAAACCCAATCGAGATGTCATGGCCACCTAAGGCCCATTACAAGGTGTAAAGGCAGTAAAACAATTTAAACCCGACCAGGCCCTCACTTAGACCCTGGGCTCTTCTCTTCTGTACTGCTGCTCTGTCTCTAATCTGATGGCAGCATGCATCTACTATCCTCTGGATCAGGTGATCACTCCTGCCTCTGCCTTCAATAAAATAACATCTTATGGAAAGAAGTTGGCTCATCTTATTACTTCAATTCTGAGAGGCATGGAGAAACAGGTTCGATGCATCAGAGGTTGGGTAATGAGAATAGGATGTTTTCATGACGGAGAAGACTAAGGGCTCTATTCAATCTGTATCGCGGACATTCAGCGTTACAGCGTGATTAAAATTGAATGGCAATGTTCCTGCTTTAGCGCAGACACAATTCACGGTAAACCCTGCATTTCTCGGCTCAATCGCAATCTGTAAAGCTTCAGCGACACAGATTGAATAGAGAACCAATTTATTTGAATTGTATTGCCTTATAGTATAGTATAGTATATATAGTATTTATTTAAAACAGTTTCAATACTTAGTGTAGTATTTACATAATATCTAAAAATCTAAAGAGCTTACCCTTCCTAAAAGGGATTTTTATCTAGGACATTAGAGAGTCAAGTCAAAAATAGCCACATTGAGAATGTCCAAGAAGAAATGCCTTCAATAAATAATTTAGGCAAGTTGGTTTAAAGTTTGACATTCCTATCTTCATATGTAATCAAAATATCCCTGGCTGATGGTGTGTGAGACCCCTCATCTGGTAGGGGACCTACCGTAAAAGAGAAAGCCAAGAAAGCCCTCATGTTTGACTGGGTTCTCTGATCAATACATGTTGCCTGTGGTTATGGATGTTTCACGCTGAACAATGATGTTCTATAAGTGCCCAATGTTTGTATATTGACCTCGTTTCCACTTTCCCTCTGTAGCGCCACCATTTCTGTACAAGTCATCCATCCATCCCTCGCTTCATCCTTCGCTCCAACTGTCGCGCCATCCATCCATTTTCTATCACAACATGAATTCTTATTAGAGAGGTTAGGTATTTATAAACTCTCCCCTGCCAACATTTGGGACAATTTGTGAAAGGTAGCCCTTGCTGCCAACACTCCAAGCCCTCAGCAGCCAAACAAGATAAGCAGACAGCCATGTTTCCCTCGTAGAAAAACTGAGTGCTGAGGCGTGGACCAGACAAGTTTAAATATAGCCGCTGATAAGATAGATCATTTGTCTCTGTTTAGGTGTTTACGATTATGTCACTTAACCTGGCATGTCACTTTGTGTCCCATAAGACAGTTTGGACCACCAAGCTATTGAAGATAATTACTTTTTGTTTGCAAGCTTGTACAGTGTCCGTACAGACACATAGTCAATAAGTGGACAAGATGGCTAAAGGATGTTCTTTCAGTGGATAAAAGAGACCAATATCCTAGTCAAAAGATGTCTCCAGTACAATGGCATGCAAGCAGGACCTTTCATGGACTCCCACAGGTTGCGGCCAACGATGGAGGCCCTCAAGGACTGCACCTCGGCCGGGGAAACAAGTCGGGATACATGGAGGTGGAAATCCTGAACCCCCAAAAGGAAAGGCCCATGTAAGTCACTGATAAGGTACAAAGAGGTGCGTGTGTGTGGGTATAGAGAAACGTGTGTGTGTGGGTACAGAGAAATGTGTGTGTGTGGGTATAGAGAAATGTGTGTGTGTATGTCTGGGTGTGTATGTGAGTGTCTGTGTGTGTATGTGAGCATGCGCTTTCTCCAGCCTCTCAATTCCAGCAAGTCGCTTTGTTCACCAACCATCTCCTGCCTGTGAAGAGTGGAGATGGTGTCTTAAAATGGAATGGGGTATACCGTTGGTGGGTAGGACTAATGCGCCGCCCCCCACCGCCTCTCCTGTTGTCAGTAGAATGCCAGTCTCAGTGCAAAGGCGAGAAAGTGAGAGAATGGGAGATATTGTGGCCCGGTGCCAATGCACCATGAGTCTCCTGTGCAGACAGTCATTTCTCATCTAGGCTGACTCAATAACAGAACCTGTGCCCCACCTTTATTGAGCGTCTGGGATCTCTACCCACATAGCACAGCCCGGTTTCTCTCTTTTGGAGAGGAATTTGCACAGGTAACGTTGCTAGAATTAACTGATTTAGAGACTGGATTAAACAGGTTTGTTGGGGTTGTCGATTTGTCTTGTTGAAGGGGCTCAGCTAATTGTCCTCTGTACATGTAGTTTTAAGTCATATTTCCCTATCAATCACACCCTACTTACCCATGGCCTAGTGAGTATGGTCAGAATCCTTTTGAACTGCACCTGGTTTGAAAGTGTTCAAGGCAACTGAATTTGTAGCAAGCAAGCAAAAATAATAATCTGAGTTTATTACACGTTTCATGGGCAGTGGTACTTAAGCAATTGTTGACAAATGCCCTTACATTTACACGTACATCATCATCATTTGTATTCACTGACATGCCAATTCATGTCAGGCAACTCATTGGTTTAGGAATAGGTGACACTATGACCCAGATTTACTAAGCATTTGAGCACCAGTTTCTTTTCTCTGAAAGGGAATAATGAAAAATGTAAAATTAAGTCATGTTTTAGCTTTGTTTTTGTTATTTTATCCTTTACTGAAGAAAACTGGTACAAACACTTTGCATGTCAAGGGAAAAGATAGTTTGACATAATGTTGCACACGGAAATGTAGTCTCTGAATGAGCCATAATCTTCCCAACAACACTGAACGTGATGAGTCTAAACTTCATTGAAACTGAACTAACAACAGTTTAGTGCTAAACAAAAGCACAGACCCAAAGCACTACCAATGCCTCTACTCTTGGCTTTGGTTCAGGCACCTACAATACAGTACTCTCACTCCAGCACCTCTTTCTCTTTCAGGAATATTGAAACTCCTACTCTCTGAGCTGAAGACTTGTCATTGGGAGGCAGCTCGTTAGAGACTTCCCCTGTAATGTGGGAGGCAGCTCGTTAGAGACTTCCCCTGTAATGTGGGAGGCAGCTCGTTAGAGACTTCCCCTGTAATGTGGGAGGAAGCTCATTAGAGAAATGCTAAGGCGTGGAGAGGAAAGCAGGAAGGGGAGACACAAGCAGCAGAGGGGAATGGAAGTCAGAGACATTTGGATAATTAACGTTTGTCTCCTCCCAGTGGCTGACTCCTGGGAACATCGTGCTTTATCAAGCGCAAAGCCCCAAGAGTGTATTGCTGCAGCAAAGGTGTGGTGACACAGGTACTGTACATAGAAAGAGAGGAGAGGGCCGGCACCACATGACACTGCACCGCATTGTAATCTAACAATTAGTCCAGCAATCTCATCTGTTGTCCAACTGGACAGTTGTGCATTATGCAGATGCCGTTTCGACTAAATAAACCTAATTCGTAACGCTTATGTAATTCTCATGTGATCTTCTGCTGTTAAAAGTTCAATTGAAGCTTGAAGAAAGTGTTAATGAATGTCTACTGGTAAATATATCATTGGGTGTTTAAGATGTGTGGAATAAGATCTCGCCATGACAGAATGGTATATTTGATAAGCATTGTCTATAAATGATGGGATGATTTAGAAGTTGAGGATTTGGCTGGAGTGTGAGTGAACCAGGAAAAGACATTGAGGACAACCAGTTGAACATTTAATATTGTATTAGTTCTACTTGGGGTATCCTTCACATTGGCCTACATTTTTTTTCACAGTTTCACTTAATAGATTTTACATTTTTTAAACTAACCAGATTAAACTCTTAGGGCACTTCTTAATGAGAAGAAACCTAAACGGTTGAGTTAAATGATATAAAAAGCTCAATTTAATGTGATTATCTTGGTAGGGCCCCTGCTGTCATTGGTTCCCAAACCCTTTTAAGCTTCAGGACTAGGAGCTATTCTTAGAGGCGGACATTTTAGTTTGTTCAAACACATGTAATAGCTTAATATGTTGTTCAGCATCACTGACTAGTCTAAAGTATGTAATTACAAAAGCTTTCCAATGATGCATTGTTTCATAAAAAATACACGTGGAAATCAGATTTCCAAACACGCTAGCAGGATTAGCCTAAATCCACAACATCAAAAACCTTAGCCACAACTTCGCACCTTGTCGACAAAACCCTCACATAAAAACTAAGCCCCCCTTCCGAAAAAGGGAGCTTGACTTGCAATGTACCACGGTTCCTGGTGAACCTTTCAAGCTCCTTTGCTGCTGGAAATTCGGTGCACTGCTTTACCTTACTGGGGCAGGATTTTATGAAGTCTTTTCTCCAGGGCTTTGGAGCACATCCCCAGCAGAAATCGTCTGGAGAATATCTATCCTCTGTGTACGCGATGCAGAAGAGAAAATGAAGCTATTTTTGCAGCCTGTCTATCTCATAATAAACTAGTCGAGTGGTACCAGTGATATTAATATTCCAGCTGTCATCTTTTCCTCTCTTCCGGGCTGAGCCTCTAAATTTTGCTATACGTGGAAATTGCACCAGATAAAGAGTACCAAAAGTATGTGGACACCTTCTCATCAACCATATCATTCCAAAGATCCTGGGCATTAATATGAAGTTGATCCCCCCCCTTTTCTGCTATAAGAGCCTCTAATCTTCTGGGATGCTTTTCACTAGATGTTGATACATTGCTGCGGGGACTTCCATTCAGTCACAAGCGCATTAGTGAGGCACTGATGTTGGGCGATTAGGCCTGGCTCGCAGTCGGCGTTCCAATTCGTCCCAAAGTTGTTCTATGGGGTTGAGGTCAGCTCTATGCAGGCAAGTCAAGTTCTTTCACACCAATCTCGATAAAACATTTGTGTATGGACCTCGCTTTGTGCACAGGGGCATTGTCATGCATTGGCATGCTGAAACAGGAAAGGGTCTTCCCCAAACTGCCCCAAAGTTGGAAACACAGAATTGTCTGGAATGTCATTGCATGCTGATTTCCCTTCACTGGAAATAAACCCAATCCATGAAAAACATCCCAAACCATTATTTGTCCTGCACCAAACTTTACAGTTGGCACGATGCATTGGAGCAGGTAGCGTTCTAGCGGCATTCGTCAAACCCAGATTTGTCCGTCGGACTGCCAGGTGGTAACGCGTGATTCATCACTCCAGAGAACACGTTTCCACTGCTTCAGAGTCCAAGATTTACACCGCTCCAGCCAACGCTTGGCATTGCACATGTGTCACACCCTGATCTGTTTCACCTGTCCTTGTGATTGTTGACAGTTGACTGGGGCAGTTCTAGCAGGGAAGAAATGTGACGAACTGACTTATTGGAAAGGTGGCATCCTATGACGGTGCCACGTTGAAAGTCAGAGCTCTCCAGTAACGCCATTCTACTGCTAATGTTTGTCTATGGAGATTGCATTGCTGTGTGCACGATTTTATACACCTGTCAGCAACGGGTGTGGCTGAAATAGCCAAATCTACTAATTTGAAGGGGTTTTGTGTATATATAGTGTACATTTTCCTTTCGTAGGACTAGCAGTTTTTAAATGCAGAGGTGGCTGTGGGAAATCTGTATATACATCCAATGTCTGAAAGATGGTGGTGGGTGATGGAGAGAGTGGAGACGTGTGTCTGAGTAGGCAACTATAGTAGAAAGAAATGAACTAAGACAAAGTTATGTAGCTTCTTTGGAGCACAACCACCAGCTCGCTTGCAAGGTTCCCAAAAGGGTTCTGCTACACTCAGTGTGTGTGTGAGATTGGGCCTCTTCCCTCCTTTGATTCAGTAATTGAGGTCTGTGGGGTGGAGAGAGAACCGACTGACTCTTGGCCCCGGAGGACCCCAGGCTTTCAGACTTCCAGACTCATTGGACTCTAGGTCCTTACAGGAACACTTTGTACTGTTTGCAGCCCCGCACATATCCTATTTGATAGAGAGAAGACAGGAGAGCGGGATGGTGAAGGGGTGAAGTATCAGGAGTGGGTTCATCTCTACTTGGTGGTTAGGGGAATCTTCTCACAGACTACGTTTAGCACCTGGTGTTCTCTCCTTCTAAAGCAGCTTATATGTTTTGGACAAAAATCTTAGGGCACTTCATAAATGAAACATCTGAAATAGAGGTAATGGTATATGAGCAGTCTACCACATAGTAAACAACTACTCAGTTTACACCAGGACAGTCATTTGGGAGGTACTAACCTTGAGGTCCTCAGCTCTAAAAAATAAAATTTTCTAAAGTAATGTTTTGAGCTAAATGATCGTCATCCATTCACAGTCAAAGATTATGGTTCAACATGGGAATCACCTGAAGCGATAGCGGCATTGTCAGACTGAAGTTCTAACTAGTGTAACTGTAATTTTGAGGGTTACTTTTTGGGGTGCTTTTTAGCGTGACACTAAATTAGCATAAAAGCTAACTCCCTTTGGTTGTTCTCTTGCCACTTCAGTGATTCAGGTATAGGCTTGAAGAACACCTGTTGAGATGACAATAAAATGTGCACAGCTTTTATTATCTGATTGATACAATGTCTTATTTGTTTGCATTCATTGCAGGCAAATTTTTGTCCCAGGTTTTAAAGTGGTAACAAAGTATTTTTGTTATTGCTAAGTAGTATACTGAATTGAAACATTCTTCTGAAGTTCTAATTTGAGAATATGTTTTAAGTTCTAGAATATGATTGAAGTTCTAGAATATGGTTATTGTTGAAGTTCTAGAATAAGGTTGAAGTTCTAGAATATAGTTAAAGTTCTAGAATATGGTTGAAATTCTAGAATATGGTTACGGTTGAAGTTCTAGAATATGGTTGAAGTTCTAGAATATGGTTGAAGTTCTAGGACCAAATGTAACACATATTCTACCTGCAGGTTATAGTACATTTAACAAAATAGGACTTTTATGTATTTTCTGAAACTCAAGCTAGCTTTACTCAATTTGGAAAACCTGCTGGAACAATATATACATTGTTTATATCAGACTATATTGCAATATATTGTTTCAATATTGTTTCAAGTTTCAAGTTTGGTTAAGAATACAGGGAGGGGGAGCCTCTCCAAAAATAGACTTTTAGTCTTGAAAGCAAATTTCAAATGAGGAAACATGCATTGATAGATCAGAATTAATCTACATCCCCTGTGGGTACAAAGGCATCAGTAAACTGGAAATGCCATTGGGCTGGTAATAAGGAGAAAATGGATGAATCCTGTGGTGGCTAGAATATTGCTCTGAGTTGATGGGCTTTCACGACAACATTAAGTATGATTGAGAGCACCGGAAACTGACATATGAGACCTCTGGTCAGCTGAATATTGTACAATAATGAAGCCAGGGCACTGGCTCTTCTAGTCAGACCTGGGTTCCAACACTATTTGAAATCTTTCAAATACTTGGAGAGTTTGCTCTAGCCTGCCTGGAGTGACAGATGGGCAGGTTTTGCGGTTTTGGTACTGTTCTATTGGTCCATTACATCAGGCAAGCTCAATCAAGCACAGATGAGAGCAGTGCATTTGCTTAACACTGGATGTACAGTACATATGCATCTATGATACCGTGTAATTGTTCATTCAAGGGAAAGAAAATACAAAGTAAATGAATCGAATGCATTATTTATTGAAAATATTCTGTGTATAATTGTATTTTTTATTAGAAGCATAGGGAATTCATATAATTTGTTACATACACGTATGTATGTTGTAGTAGATGCTATGCTACACAACAGTAGGTGTGGTCGTTTAGATTGCAGAACAGCTCATACTATTAAACTGGCCATACTGAGCAACACAGTAATGTTCATGAGACCATCTTAATTACTGAACAAAAATATAAACGTAACATGCAACAATTTCAAAGATTCAATGAGTTACAGTTCATATAAGGAAATCAGTTAATTGATATACACGACTGGGCAAGGATGCAGCCACGAGAGAAATAACTTTTGCGCATTTGGACAATTTCTGGGATCTTTTATCTCAGCTCAAGAAACACGGGACCAACACTACATGTTGCGTTTATATTTTTGTTCTGTATAATATGCTAACATCCTGTTTGCTGTATGCAGTTAGAGTTGCATTTTGTCATCAAAACTCATCATAAGAATGCATCATCCTCTCCATAGATGGCACTGTTTCACTTCATACTAGAGAAGAGGTCTGATTTCCCAGACTCTCTACCCAGTGGTGATCATGTACAGTCAGACCTTGATCATAGAGATAACGTCATACCATATACCACGCACACACACTTCCTGGAATTGCAATGGGTTGACATGCTGCCTAAGGACAAGATGGTTGCAGGCTTAGCACATACGGATGGCAAAGTAGAAGCTACTGTAGCTTGAGTCAGACATATTCAGTGCTTGGTGGTAATAGTCTCATGCAGAGTCTGAGCACACACACACACACACACACACGCACGCACGCACGCACACACACAGCCCCAGGCAATGGAGATACTGAACGGCAAATTTTATACAAGACACACACACACAAACACACACAGAGAGTCCATCTTGGCTTGGTCAAATGGACAGACTGTTGCATAAAGGTATACTGTTTTAATCTATTTTACTCAGAAGAAGAGTGTAGTTGTAAGTGGGACAAGGGATTGCTAGGCCCTGTTATTCAACTCACCTCATGGTCTTTGATTGGAGGGACTAAAAGCCTCCACTGAGTTAGCCAATGACTGTGAATGATAATATTTTTGTTCATATTTCCATTTGACCTTGTTTCTGTCCCGTTAATGTAAATGATTGAAAAACTGAACTTTTCGAAAACTGCCAGTCACGCTATGAATGAAGGCAGAAAGATATTAACCCTCTACTGCACACATTTTGGTTTTTCATTCAAGCAAATATTCCATCCTATTTTTTGGAAGAATTAGGCTTTCTGATAATATATCACCAATGCAAATATTTACTTTTACCCCCCCACACACAGCATTTCTTTTGTTGCCTTAGGGTGAAAATACCAGGGAAAATTCATTATTTTCAGAACATACAAGTTCGTCTTAAACTAATATTTCACTTAATCTCAAACCTGATTCTTGGGTCCATTCTTCCTCGATGTCACTCTCCTCAAGCTTACTGACCTCACTGTAAGAGGGTATGATTCAAACTGCTCGTTTAGGCTCCTTTCGCCCATAGAATGTCTCTGTGAATGTCAGTGGATATGTTGGCAAAAACATTGACAAAGCAATAACTTCACATTAAAATACATTGAGCATTGAGTCTTTCCTTGAGCATGATATTGCTCTGAAAAGTAGCCGAACTGCACAACGTTGCCCTTACGTAACAAAAAATATTAAAATTGTTGAATAGAGAAACAAAATATGTAAAACAACCTATCAAATATGTTGCATGTACATGTTTTTTTTCATTTGAAAGTTCTCTATTTAAACATGCAAAACACCATGCACTCACGTCGCTCTGCTTCCTGAATGAAGGTCCCTCCCCCAATTAATACATCATACCAACTTCTGCACCTTTTTTGGATTGTTTACAGACTTGTCATTGCATATTGTCATGTGTAGGATTTTTTTGGGATGGGGCGTGAGAGGTAAAGTTTTCTGTTGCCCGAGGACAATGACATGGAGTAGAGTGTTAAACACATCAATAGCATTATATTATGATCTTGCTCAAGGGAATAACAGCAGATTTATTCACCTTGCCTTCTCAGGGATTCGAACTAGCGACCTTTCGGTTACCAATGCACTTAATTAGCTACCTGCCACCCGTAGAGTATTTTAGGTTAAGAAATGGGAAACGAAAAGTAGTCCCTCCCTGTTTCAGTCCGTTTTGTGCCTAATGAAGGCGACCCTGTACACCTTGCAAATTAGGTCACCACAGCGAGTGCTTTCTGAGCTCAAACCAATAGAAATGTCAAGATTCTTTTCCACAGACTGGGCTAAGTGTAGCTTATGAGATGAGGCAGAGTGTCGGTGGGAACGGATCAATAGCTTTGATGATATGAATGCATATCACACTTGGGTGTCTATGGGAAAATAAGAGTCTTCACCTACCCAACAGGACTAAGTGATAATGGAGAAATACATGTCCTTTTAGGCTGTGGTCCCAAGGGAAGCCAATGTGAAAAATCTTGGCGATTTTTGACACACATTTGAGTTAGATAGTAGGTGTTTTTGAATACATTGTACATGACTTTGACAACAAGTGCACAATCACATGTTCTTACACAATTACTATTTTCTTAGTTGAACAATTTTCCCAATGCGTCTATAAAGTTGTTGGACAATAGAAAGTGACAGCTGCGGTGGCAGATAGCCTAGCGGTTAAGACCACTTGGACAATAAGTGAAAGCTAGTTCGAATCCCCAAGTCCACGACGTGGAAAATCTTTCCAAGCCCTATTTTAATTTCTAAGACATTGTGTGTACGGTAGAACAAGATCGGTAAGAATAAATAGAAGACATTTAAAACTGGATTGCACTGAGACACACTCTTACAGCGATGATAGTATACTGCACAGATGCTGACCTTTACCTTGCTGGGACAACGGGGATTTCAAGGATAACTCGAATTTGAGGGCTCGGTTTTGATCTTTGAAAACAACCTCAGCACACGTAAGACTCCTCTTTCATTTTTGACATTTCACTTGTAATTGGAAAACATCACAATGTGTTCTTTTGAATTGGAAATTAATCGTAAGATGCTGTCGCTCAATAAATTCAATACCGAATATGTCACTTGCAATGACGTGTTGACAACTAACCTGCTTCATGGGTCGAAGATAGAAGACATGAGAAATAGAATAAACATACCAGTATTGTTTTGTGTCAGATAGTATCAGCATTGTATGAAAAGGGAGTACAGGCTTCCAAGGAAGGGTCCATGTATTTTCAATTACAGTCAATCCGTAACTGATTCGGACAAGGCATCTCAATTGAAAAGCAAGTAACCCTATTCCTTCATTTATTTGTTTTTCACTTCAAATTCCATTTGCAATTTAACCTCAATTGATTCAAATTTGGCTTAAACCATAGTGAAGACACTGCCTCCACACTATTTCCATTACTGCCTGTCTTTTAATGAGAGGAAGAGCGGTATAAATTCTTGGCCAGTTCAGTCCTATTCTTGGCCACTGACCTATTGTTAGAGTCACAACGGCCAACTCGGCAGCTGGGGCCGGCCCACCCCGTTGACGCCGCAGTTCGTGGCCTTGATTGAGCGATGCGACCTGTGCCCCCGCACCCTACGCCGTTTGGCATGGCCCACTCTTCCCTCATCCAAGGGGTCGAGCTTGCCATCTGTCACTAGGCTAGGGATCAGCAGATCCCAATGTGTCTCATTCTACTCTTTGTAGCCCTTTCCCAGAAGCCAAGGAGCCAAAGGTGACATTTACAACTCAACTTTCCTCTCTCATCACCAAACCAGGCTGCATGCACGGACAGTAATGAGGCCCAGATCCAGGTAGACTTTGCTTTGCTCAAAGGGACTGTTTTGAAGGATTATGTCATCTCACCAAATACCTAATTACCCCCTGGAGACGCTTGGTCTCCTGCCAACTCACCACACCAGAATTCACACTGTTAATCACCATTCCTCCCTTCCTCACCTTGAAAAGCACCTTGTTTTGGGTGAGTGTTTGTTCAGTGTTTATGGTGGCATGGGGCAGCCCAAGTCCTTATTAGTACGGTTCTGTTGTTGTTGTGTGTACCTGACGCTGAAGTAAGTACCTTTTAGGTTAATGGAGAATTGTATAATCCTATCCCTGATGTTTCCACACCACAGCACTCTGGGTGCTTTGTTCAATGATCTGCTCACCTCCAGGAACACGAGGTTGAGTACAACAGCCAAGCCGGAGGAGGCCCAGGAGCCATCCCCAAATGCACCAAATCTACACACGGCAAACAGCAAACAGATGCACGAAGGCAATGGGGAAAAGGTAGTGATTTCGAAATATCTGAGTTTAACACACATCATGGCCCCACACCAACAACAGCCCCAGACGTTGTCTGTCACAGGCCAGGAAGAGCCCCTACGACAGCTTCTAACAATGGTACAATCTATTAAGGCAGATACAGAGGCAGGGGTTAAAACAGTCAATACTCACAAGGCACTATTTAAAATTCATGGGAGAACTGTTTCAGAACCACGCAGCACTGTTTGCACAGATGAGGCTATAGGAACCAACCAGCTCATCGAGGTCCAGTGCACAGTACTTCTCCACCCCAACACAACCTCCAGCTGTAAACCTTAAACCGGTGCAAGCAGTGCAGACACCGCCCGGACCACCACAGCCTCCCTCTACTAATTCCCTATGCTGCCTCACCTCCAAGCTCCCTTCCAGCCTCGGTGTCACGTGGGACTAGGTGGGTGAAGGAATCAGGCGCAGAGAGTTCCAGTTGTGAAAAGTGCTCTTTAATACGGCACACAAAAATGACAAGCCCAACAACACAGGGCGCGGACAACAAAGTGACTACACAAAAACACAGGCTACCAAGTTCCAAAAATATATCCACCTCTACCTAAAACGCACACACATAACATAAAGACAATCCCGCACAAAACAAGGCCGGGTACACGTACTTAAAATAGGGAAGCTCATTAAGCCATACAACAGAACACTGGTGAAACTAATAAGACAAAACAAAACAGACAAACGAAAAAGGGATCGGTGGCTGGTAGGACGGTGACAACGACCCCCGAGCACCGCCCGAACAGGCAGGGGAGCCAACTTCGGCGGAAGTCGTGACAGTGATGCACGGCTCTCGCAGCACGCCGCCACTGGCCTCGAGGATGACCCGGAGGGCGAGGTGCCGGGCGATCCGGGTGGAGGCGGTGGAAGTCTCTCAGGAGAGAAGGATCCAAAATGTCCCCCACCGGAACCCAGCATCTCTCCTCCGGACCGTACCCCTCCCAGTCCACAAGGTACTGTAGGCCCCTCACCCGGCATCTCGAGTCCAGAATGCCACGTCCTGTGTACGCTGGGGACCCCTCGATGTCCAGAGGGAGCGGAGGGAGCAGAGGGACCTCAGGCACCTCACCTTCCTGCAGGGGACCAGCCACCACCGGCCTGAGGAGAGACACATGAAACGAGGGGTTAATACGGTAATACCTAGGAAGTTGTAACCTGTAACACACCTCGTTTATTCTCCTCAGGACTTTAAACGGCCCCACATACTGCGGCCCCAGCTTCCGACAGGGCAGGCGGAGGGGCAGGTTTCGGGTCGAGAGCCAGACCCGGTCCCCTGGTGCGAACACGGGGGCCTCACTGCGGTGCTGGTCAGCTCTCCTCTTCTGCCTTTCTCCCACTAGTCTTAGCGATTCCTGGATGGCTTTCCAGGTGTCCTTGGAGCGCTGTACCCATTCTTCTACCGCAGGAGCCTCGGTCTGGCTCTGATGCCATGGGGCCAGGACCGGCTGGTAACCCAACACACACTCAAAAGGGGACATATTCGTTGAGGAGTGACGGAGGGAGTTCTGAGCAAGACTAATCTGCTCCTTATGACTCCCCTGCGTTACCATGTCCAGCGGCACTTGGCCTCTCTGACCACTCCTGACCCTAATGGTTGGCTATCTAAGGAGTGCACGGGGAAAGGTAGGTCTAACGACACAAGGGTAATCCCTAGCCTTAACGCGAGCCCCCGATCCATGAAATTCCCAGCTGCGCCTGAATCGACTAGCGCCTTATGCTGTAGAGAGGGAGAAAAGCCAGGGAAAGAGATTAACACATACATATGACCGACAGGAATCTCTAGGTGAGTCTGGTGCTGACTCACCTGGGGTGATCGAGTAGTGCTCCGCCTGCCCTCCCGACTCCCAGACGAGTTCCTCTTGCACCGGTCGGCCGTGTGTCCCCGCCGACCACAACTGGTGCAGGTGGAAGCTCCTCCTCTGGTCCCCTCAAAGCCGCCCTCCCCTAACTCCATAGGGATAGGAGCAGGAGGGCTGGGAGGTGGAAACGACAGGACCTGTTCCGAACGCCCGCGGGCAGCCACTAGGTTGTCAAGAAGGATGGCCATGTCGATGAGCTCATCCAGCGTGAGGGTGGTGTCCCGACACGCTAGCTCCCTGCGGACGTCCTCCCTGAGGCTACATCGGAAATGGTCTATCAAGGCCCTGTCGTTCCACCCCGCTCCTGCGGCCAAGGTCCTGAACTCCAGGGCAAAGTCCTGCGCACTTCTCGTCTCCTGACACAGGTGGAACAGCCGTTCAACTCGGGGTAGTGATCCTGAGTCTGGGCCATTCCACACTGCGTTTGCCCACTCTAGGGCTCGTCCAGTCAGACAGGAGACGAGGGCGCTCACACTCTCCTCTCCGGAGGGAGTAGGACGAACGGTCGCCAGGTAAAGTTCCAGTTGTAGTAGGAAACCCTGACCCAACCGCCGTTCCATCATACTCCCGTGGGAGCGCCAGCCAAAGAGCCCCGGAGCCGGATGCGGTAGCAGGGACAGGAGGTGCTGGAGGAGGGGGTGCTGGAGATGAGGTGGGAAGGCCACTCCTCTCCCATCGATCCATCCTCTCCATCATTAGATCCATCGCTGAACCAATCCTGTGGAGAACACTGGTATGATGGAGGACCCTTTCCTCCATTGATGGGAGAGGAGGTGTGGTTGCTCCTGCTGATTCCATGTTGTCAGGTGCGGGATTCTGTCACGTGGGACTAGGTGGGTGAAGGAATCAGGCGCAGAGAGTTCCAGTTGTGAAAAGTGCTCTTTAATACGGCACACAAAAATGACAAGCCCAACAACACAGGGCGCGGACAACAAAGTGACTACACAAAAACACAGGCTACCAAGTTCCGAAATTATATCCATCTCTACCTAAAACGCACACACGTAACATAAAGACAATCCCGCACAAAACAAGGGCGGGTACACATACTTAATATAGGGAAGCTCATTAAGCCATACAACAGAACACAGGTGAAACTAATAAGACAAATCAAACAGAAAAACTAAAAAGGGATCGGTGGTGGCTAGTAGGACGGTGACTACTATCACTGAGCACCGCCGAACAGGCAGGGGAGCCAACTTCGGCTGATGTCGTGACACTCAGGCTCCACTCCAAGCTCCATTCCAGGCTCCACTCCAGATTCCATTCCAGCCTCCTCAGCAAAGCTGTGCTTTTTAGTTAGTTAATAAATACCATGAACTGGAAACCTTGTCTTTAACCATAATGGCAACCACAGTGGCAATATCACTCCTCAACCTAGCCTATGATAGAGTCCATCCTAGTCCTTTTCTTTAGGGACTGAGAATAAAGAAAGAGACTGAAAGGAAAATGTATGTGTTTGTATTCGCATGGTATGAGTGTTTGTGTGTAAGTGAGTGCCGGTACATGTGTCTGTGTGAGTGAGTACATGTGTGTGCACTCACTTACGCAAACACACCTACCCAAACTGTGCACATGTGGGGGAAGCATGGGAGTTATGGGATGTGTGTATTTTCTCTCACTTTCCTCTGAACACTTTCCTAGAGGGTATTGATACTCAATGGGTATGTGCGAGTCTACCCCTGCATGACAATCTTCAATCCCGGGGTTTCTGACAGTTTCTGAGAGAGAGGTAGAGCGGCAGAAGGAGGAGAGGCGGGAGGGAGGAGGGGGTAGGAGGAGATAGCTCTGCAACTCTTCTGTCAGCGCCTGAAGCACGATTCAAACTAGTGTCGGTGTGTCAGACTTCTGGTTTTGAAGCAATGAAGGCCATCCACTTAATCATATTTCATCTCCTTCTCTTCCTCAGGTATATATATCTCTCCCCAACTGTTCTTGACCTAAAAAATAGATTTCATAAATTAAGTTTGGTCTTTAAAGGGGAACAGTTTTTTTCTTCTTAGTCCGTTCCCACAGTATTATCAAATACATAATCACTCTAATAGGTTGGCGTGACTGGTAGATATCAAATCAAATCAAATGTATTTATATAGCCCATCAGCTGATTTCTCAAAGTGCTGTACAGCCTAAAACCCCAAACAGCAAGCAATGCAGGTGTAGAAGCACGGTGGCTAAAAACTCCCTAGAAAGGCCAAAACCTAGGAAGAAACCTAGAGATGAACCAGGGGGTGGCCAGTCCTCTTCTGGCTGTCCCGGGTGGAGATTATAACAGAACATGGCCAAGATGTTCAAATGTTCATAAATAACCAGCATGGTCAAATAATAATAATCACAGTAGTTGTTGAAGGTGCAGCAAGTCAGCACCTCAGGAGTAAATGTCAGTTGGCTTTTCATAACCGATCATTAAGAGTATCTCTACCGCTCCTGCTGTCCCTAGAGAGTTGAAAACAGCAGGTCTGGGACAGGTAGCGCGTCCGGTGAACAGGTCAGGGTTCCATAGCCGCAGGCAGAACAGTTGAAACTGGAGCAGCAGCACGGCCAGGTGGACTGGGGACAGCAAGGAGTCTTCATGCCAGGTAGTCCTGAGGCATGGTCCTAGGGCTCAGATCCTAGAAAGAAAGAAAGAGAGAGAATTAGAGAGAGCATACTTAAATTCACACAGGACACCGGATAAGACAGGAGAAGTAATCCAGATATAACAAACTGACCCTAGCCCCCCAACACATAAACTACTGCAGCATAAATACTGGAGGCTGAGACAGGAGGGGTCATAGAGAAGTGTACACTGTAAAGGGGTTACTGTGAATTTGACAGTAGCTTAAAAACTATCAGCTACTACTGGGCAAAGCAGACCAAAAGGACATTTTGAAATATTCAACCATTTAAGAGTTAAGACTTGCTACCACTCCAATCTATTCCTGAAACAAATTGATTGGGCACTATAACCATGTATGAGTTAAATTGGTACAGCATTCTCACTCACGGGTAAAAATAAGCCTCTTACAAGGCACACCTCAAAATATGTTAATGAGCCAAAAACAACAATTCCAATACCAATACTAGTGGTAAAAATGTTTTTGGTATTGTACTGTATTCTGTGGGGTGGAATTACAGTACCATTTGAAATATAGCACTTATTTGCCCAGCCCACAACATTTTCCCATAATGCACCATAATTTACAGTATGCTGCAGTAAAACGTTTCAGAGTATTTTACTGTTGATAATACAAAAATATTGCATGTACTTTATAGTTTTCCGTAACAGTGTAGTTTTGCCCTTGTTTTTGAATTTAAGAATGAGGAAACCGGCTAGAGTAATTGATTTTTGACTGGGGTAGAGGACTCTTGCTCTGAATTAGAGAGCAAATTAAAATATAAACATTTACATTTTTGAGGATTTACAGTTCCACATAGTAAACATAATATGGACAAATACAAGATATCACAATATAATTTACATTGAGTGTACATGTCACGTGTGCTCCCTCTCCGACCTCCGACCAGACTGCTAGTTATGGCGCACACCTGTCACCATCATTACGGGCACGTCATCAGACTCACATGGACTCCGTCACTTCCCTGATTACCTTCCCTATATATGTCACTCCCTGAACTTGCTTCCTGACACTCAGCCCACTCGTTACAGAATAACGCCTCACCTAAGGGAAGCATCAGGGAGTCGTTTTTTTGTTGTTTTGGTGGGAATGACCTCGGGTCCGGGAGCCGCTACAGGCTCTCATGCCTCAGACGGATCGTCAGGCTCTCCTGCCTCCGACGGTTTGCCAGGCCACTCAAGAAATTGGATGCAGTCTATCACAGTGCCATCCGTTTTGTCATCAAAGCCCCATATACTACCCACCACTGCGACCTGTACGCTCTCGTTGGCTGGCCCTCGCTTCATACTCGTCATCTACAAGACCCTGCTAGGTAAAGTCCCCCCTTATCTCAGCTCGCTGGTCACCATAGCAGCACCCACCTGTATCACGCGCTCCAGCAGGTATATCTCTCTGGTCACCCCCAAAACCAATTCTTCCTTTGGCCGCCTCTCCTTCCAGTTCGCTGTTGCCAATGACTGGAACGAACTACAAAAATCTCTGAAACTGGAAACACTTATCTCCCTCACTAGCTTTAAGCACTAGCTGTCAGAGCAGCTCACAGGTTACTGCACCTGTACATAGCCCATCTATAATTTAGCCCAAACAACTACCTCTTTCCCTACTTTATTTATTTAGCTCCTTTGCACCCCATTATTTCTATCTCTACTTTGCACATTCTTCCACTGCAAATCAACCATTCCAGTGTTTTACTTGCTATATTGTATTTACTTCGACATCATGGCCTTTTTTTTGCCTTTATCTCCCTTATCTCACCTCACTTGCTTACATTGTATATAGACTTATTTTTCTACTGTATTATTGACTGTATGTTTGTTTTACTCCATGTGTAACTCTGTGTTGTTGTATGTGTCGAACTGCTTTGCTTTATCTTGGCCAGGTCGCAATTGTAAATGAGAACTTGTTCTCAACTTGCCTACCTGGTTAAATAAAGGAGGAATAAATCAAATAAAAGACGAAGGGGAGGAGATAATTAAAAGATAGATTCACCCAGAAAGACCAATGAGGTTTTCCAATGCCTCGCAGAAAGGCAGGCAACTATTGGTAGATGGGAAAAAAAAAAAACATTGAATATCCCTTTGGGCATGGTGAAGTTATGAATTACACTTTGGATGGTGTATCAATACACCCAGTCATTACTAAGATACAGGCGTAATGATTTAATGATTTTTAAGACACTTGAGAGATGGATTGAGTATGTGTGCCATTCAAAGGGTGAAGGGACAAGACAATATGTAAGTGTCTGAACAGGGTATGAAGTAGGTGCCTGCAAACTGTTTTGTTGCTTAAATGTTTCCTGTGTGTATCAAGAATGGTCCACCACCCAAAGAACATCTAGCCAACTTGACACAATTGTGGGAAGCATTGGAGTCAACATGGGCCAGCATCCCTTGCGAAACACTTCCAACACCTTGTAGAGTCCATGCCTCGACAATCTGAGGGTAAAGGGGGTGCAACTCAGTATTAGGAAGGTGTTCCTAATGTTTTGTACACTCTGTGTACATGCCATTTAGCAGACACTTTTATCCAAAGCTACTTACAGTCATGCGAGCATACATGTTCGCACTGGTGGCCCCAGTGATCTGTCATGCTCTTATCTGAGCAATAAAGTGATATCTGTATCAGAATCATTGAACTTGGTGCCCTCTACTAGTTCTGAAATACTCTCCATGTCCCTTTCATTGCAAATTCAATTATTTTAATGACCAATAGGGGGCAGAACAACAGTATCTAAGTAAATGCACCTCCAGTCAATCTTTTTCTCAACACAAGTTGAAATCTCTCTCCCTTCCAAATTGGCCAACTTTTAACATATAGATAGATACATGTCAAACTTAAATAGATTGCCTTATTGATACAGAGGTATGCTATTATCCAAATAGTAGCGTTACAACCAAAAGTTACATTGGAGCATTTGTATGCTAGAGGTATAATGGCTTTAATACATTAATTATTGATTATTATTATTATCATAAAAATGAATGACCGGTTTATGGCACCGTGTCACCACGTCCAGGACGATTGATATTGCTACACACATACGATTTCCTGATAGATCTTGTCTCGACCTTAGCCCTAAGCAGCTGAGTTGTGCATATTGAGTGTTGAATGGGGCATTGCACGGAGATTTGCGATGGTATATTAACAACACATAACACCTGTGCTATAGAACAGTGGTTCCCAAATTGTGGGTCGTGACAAGAGTCCAGGTGGGCAGTGGGATTTCCTAGGTCGTAGTATGTTTTTTTGCGACTCAATAGACACCTCAATTAGTGGGTCATGGAGCAAAGCAAGACATTTAGGAACCTCCGCTGTAGACTACAACACTTCTGAAGCTTCTGTAGTTCGACATTCGACATAGCCTTTTCCTCCTCCCTCTCTTCCATTTCCTCCTTCTTCCTCCACGACAGAGTAGAAAGCCAGTCTTACATTTGACGTTTCTATGGAAACCCTGTAGCCACCATGAACTCATGAGTTAATTTCCCCGTGGGCAGTTGTAAAGTCTGGCGAGCTCTGCTACTCTAGCAAGCGGTCTAATTGTATGTCTCACTGCGCCCTGACATTTATCAATCAATGTTGCATTGCCTCATGGGAAGGAGCCTATGACAACATTAGAGGCCTCACATGACGTAGCTGTTTACACCTCTGCTTAAAAGTTCAGGTAGCATGAAAATAACCACATGTAACATGTGGATTTGCATTACAATACACATCAAAAGTCCCGTGCAAAGTTACACCTCACATCTAGATATTACATAAAACCGATCAGAAATCCAAGGAATACCGAAGTCCCTCTGGAATTTATTATTGCGGGGTGTGACGTTATATGGAGGACCCGGCAACTTCAAATTAAGCTAAATAATTTGCCCTCGTGACTACTGGTTTCTATATAATTTTTATGCCAACTTACAAGCAAATCATTTATGAATTTATTGTTACAAAATCAGCTTGCAAGGCTGCTAGCCAACTATCTGCTAACGTTAGCCCTACTAGCCTGCTAACATTAGCCCTATCAGCCTGCTAATGTTATGTTAGCACTGCATGAGTTAGCCAGTTGCTATTACAACTACATTAAAGTAAACCAACGTTTTGTAAATACATAACACCATCTAACCAGTTATCAAACAATGTTATTGGTATATGCAGTTATCTTAACCAGCTAAAGTTTGTTATTTTAACATGCCAGCTAGCCTAGCCAGCTAAGTAGCCTAGCTAGCCAACCACCACAGTTGACATAGCTAAGTAGTAAGCCAAAGAATAACAACAACAGGCAGGAACCCACAGAACACACACACACACACACACACACACACACACACACACACACACACACACACACACACACACACACACACACACACACACACACACACACACACACACACACACACACACACACACACACACACACAAATACAAATCCAGCAGATATAAAGTAGCGAGAGCTGAGACTTACTGATTGACAGCTGAGTTGGCTACCAAAGAAGAACCAAGGAAAGAGACACTTCAGAGAGGCCGTTTCACCGGCTGAGGGAGAGTCAGCTAATCCAATAGCAATATAGTGAGGTAAATCAAAAGTAAATAGATTCCAGAGGTAATAGTCCAGATGCCGCAATGGGCACAGGAAACGAAGGGAAGTCAACAATAAGACAGCGATCAGAAGAAGGCTCCAGGCAGACGGAAATGATCACAACAGCACAGTCAGCTAGCGACTGTGCTAAGAGAGAAGATTGGGGCCATCCACCGGGTCTATTTATGTCAGGAAAGGCTGTCTAGCAAAATCATTGACACATCGTTCCTATGACGGTGACAGAAGCATCAAGATTTTCAGATCTGCGCGATGTGACCGACAGCCTTCATCTTGGCGTGGGTGAATGTGTTGAGAGGTGTCACTGGCCTCTCGTCACTGGTGGTGTGAAAAAGAGAGGAAAACTGTTCCAACATGGACACACGCACATCACCCACTCACTGAATGGGGGATTCCATTGCCTTTTTCTCCATACTACTATTATTATTATTACTATTACTGACCACTAAGCTACCTGGGGCGGCAGGTAACCTAGTGGTTAGTGTTGGACTAGTAACCGAAAGGTTGCAAGATCAAATCCCTGAGCTGACAAGGTTAAAATCTGTCATTCTGCCCCTGAAAAAGTCAGTTAACCCACTCTTCCTAGGTCGTCATTGAAAGTAAGAATTTGTTCTTAACTGACTTGCCTAGTTAAATGGCCTATTTATTGGCTTACCTCCCTTATCCTACCTCATTTGCAAACACTGTATATAGACTTTTTCTATTGTATCATTGACTGTCATGACGTTGGCCTCTTTGGGTATAGCAAGCCCATCCCCCTCTCCCTGCCTCCCCCTTGCCTCCTTCAACTAGGTTGCTGTGGTCAGAGAGACGTTGTAAATTCCTGAGAAGACCCTGCCACATGGCCACACAGTAGAGAGAGAGATTTTCATGGAGAACAAAGGAAATCCTTCCACCTCACAGAACTTGAGGTACGAACAAATTTCATGTTCCGGAGAAAGTATAAAAGATCGGTGAAGAATCCAGCTACGAACTGGTCCGTTTGTCATAACTTGGGGAAGCTCATGGGAGACGGTGTGGCCACATTACCATAACGCTGTTTATATAATAGCCTCAGATATGAGGTTTACATCTAATTGTTGTGTACGATGAATGCGTGGGTATGATACTGTTTACACAATTTTACAATGTGATTTTGGACTGTTTAATGAAGGAAAACTCAAAAAGGGAATTGGATTTGAACTAAATCAGAGGGCCGCCCATGAGCCCAGTTAGGGTCAGACATCCTGGGACAGCCTTTTCTGCCATTCCGAATAAAACCCCCACTCGGGTTTTCGATTACCTCAATTACGAGATGGCTACAGGTTGCAGACCATGTTTTTTCTCCATTAGGAGGACAAAGGTTGTAGACCATTGCTGAATCTTTTAACCATACCACATGGTTAAACTGTTAGACTATCGATACCGACAGAATAAGAACAAGTCTTTGATATCAATTACTAGTCTGCAGCTAGGAATTCGGTATCATTGAACGGGAAGAACGACAACCGCCGAAACATCCATTCTATAACGAATGTCACTCTGACCTATCCCCTCTAACCACAACCGAGAGAGAGAGGGAGAGAGACGGACAATTCTACAAAATAAATGAACTTTTCACCAGCGATCAAGACGACACACTGAGCGTAAATATATATATTGATTGCAATTGTCCCCAAATGAGTGAGCATTCATGTGCAAAGGATTAGCATTTCAACTGTTATAATTATCACTCTGTAGTGACTTCTTAGTCGACCCCCACTTCCCCTTTTGTCTAACAAGCTGCCATTTCGGTTTAGCCCACTAGGGCACATTCTCCTACCATTTCATGTAACCACATTTACCTTGTTTGTTTGTTTATGCATTTCTGTGAATTACTTAGTTAGTAATAAATAAATGATTTAAGACAATTGATGACTCATAGTGAAGACTGGGTTCGTGCAGATAACCAACAATTTATGACATTTGGAATGAGACTAACGTGAGGTAAAGTAAATAATTAATTAATTCGAAGACTAATTGAGATAAAATATCTGAAAAGTTACTTTAGGAAATGATAACTTTGTAATCTGAATATTTTTCCTTGGTGCCCCGACTTCCTAGTAATTACGGTTACATGATTAATCAGTCTAATCGCGTAATAACTAATTACAGAGAATCTTTGATAAAAAACTATCAGTCTTCAGTTAATGATAGTAAAGAGACGTCAACTGTATGTTTGTTTCTTTCCATGTGTAACTCTGTGTTGTTGTTTGTGTCGCACTGCTTTGCTTTATCTTGGCCAGGTCGCAGTTGTAAATGAGAACTTGTTCTCAGCTTTCCTACCTGGTTAAATAAAGGTGAACTAAATCAAATTAAAATAAAATAAAGGTTAAAAAAAATCTATAATAATTAAAAGCTCAGAGCCGACCAACATGCTGCTCTGGGACAAGGTTCCACTTTGAAACAGGTTTAATACAATGCTCAAGGGGCCAATAGAATACTATTTCCTGATGTCTTTTGTTGGTTGACATGGACTCATGTGGCAAACATCACCTGAAAGTGGCAATTTATTAACAACATTTTATTTTGAAGATACTGTTTCGTTTTCAGAAGGGAGAGGAAGAGGCCACTTCTAACACAGAATCCAAGATGACTACTGTCATAAACATCTTTGATCATTCCTTTCCCTCACATTATCCAGTCAACAATATTTCTGATTCAGTCTCAACTAGCAATTACAGTGCCTTCATAAAGTATCCACGCCCATTGACTTTTTGCACATTTTGTTGTGTCACAGCCTGATTTAGATTTTTTTGTCACTGTACCTTATAATGTCAAAGAATAATGAATAAGTGGAATAACGTGTTTTTTTTTGTTTTTTTTTTTTTTTGTTTTTTTTTTTACAAATTAATGAAATATTTAAAAGCTGAAATGTAAGTATTAAGTATAAGTATTCAACACCTTTGTTATGGCAAGCCTAAATTAGAGGAAAACCTAGTTAAGTCTGCTACCGAGTGGGGAGTCTACATTTGTAAACATTTCTAAGAAAAAGTTTTCACTTTGTCATTATGGGGTGAAAAACACCCATTTAACAACAAAATGTTGAATAAGTCAATGGGTTTGAATACTTTCTGAAGACACTGTATATCGACATGGCTTTTAAAACTTGCGAAAAATGATTAAAAAAATGTACCAACCCGGTTACGCTTTTGGCCACGTTTGCTATTGATCTCCCCAACCTCTTTATCTTTTTAGATTCCTCTAGGCATTCACTTTATTAGTCTCATATTCTCTGCCAGGTTGCCAATTATGAGCAACTATTAATGTGGCTTTATTCATCCAGGAGTAGCATTCATTTTGTTCCATCTGTTACAATAGATTTATTGTCATTCGACCATTTTATCTTATCCTGTAAACATATCAAAACAGCTGCTTGCTTCTTGTTATAACTGATACGGGCTAATAAGCTGAAAGTAGAGCGCTAGGCAGCACACAAACATTGATTTGCCATTCCAATAAAATTGCCATGCGGAAGATGTGCAGAGCAGCATCTAAAGCAACACTAATCCTGCTCAAACTATGCCTGAAGATTGAGACTCGGATATTAGAGATGGTGGACTAGATTTGTTGGACTTTTGATGAGAGATCATTGAAAGTATGACTTACAGAAAATTGTATGTAGCATGCTATTGATCAGGTACTGAAATAAATATGTTTATATTCTGTGCGTTTTTCAGGTCTGGGCAGATACCCATTGAGGACAGGACTTAAGAACACTACAGTTGACAGTAGGCCTAGAGGGAAGTAAGCATTTCTGGGCGGTAACAACTGAGCTGAATTAAATGAAACGTTAGGAGAAGGAATTAAAGTAATGTCTCTAGACAGGCCAGAGTTACAAAGTAGGGGGAAAAAACACAGATGGAAAAATATGTTCAGTGGCAAATGAAAAAATCTTAAGACATTACATTAAATCATTATTTTAATGTTTAGTTTAACTTTGTGGATACCTTCTATGTTCACGTCTCTCTGGAAAATAAGCAGGTACAGACTCTGCACCTAACAAGTGCCAAACAAACACTTGGTGAAACCCTATGTGTGATCCCTAGTCCATACAATCTCAATTTTTTGTGAACTAAATTGGCTTTGCACAAACTAAATAGCTAATTACTGCCATCCAGGGACATGGCTTGGTGCATCCACACCTCTCCTCTTAGTGTTATGATGTAGCAGGAAAGGTATTAAAAGGGTTCATCATGCTCATTAGCAAGGTGGGCCCATATGGTGCCCGAACAGATGCCTGCATTGCTTCTTACATCAACAGACATTTTTCTAAACTCTAAACTCGACGGGGAAACCACCATTCATCTCGGAGATGTATGTACATTTCAACCAAGCCATGGATTGCTGTATTGCTTCTCAATATGTTTTTTTTTTCTTAAAATAAAATGTAATAAGGCACACACACATACAGGCATGAACGAATGCACACAGGCATGCTCTATGGTAAGAACCATCTCAGTTCCCGGGGCAAAAACCCTGTGCTCTCCTGGAGCATGAGTACAGGACAAGGCTGCTTCCGTCCGTTCTGTGACAGCTGCCGGGAGCTGACGTTGTGGTAGTCCATGTGGGGTCAAACACTAGGAGGGCTAGCTCAGAACTGCTGAAAATTGATTTTAAAGTAGCTCTGAAAGATTCCAAAAAGCGGCCAGTTATTTCAGGTCCAGTGCAACCATTGGGCCGTGGGTTTGAAAAATTCAGCAGGCTACTGGCATTACACACCTGGATAAAATATTACTGTAGCACTGTTGGAATAACTTTTATAGATAACTTTGATACCTTCTGGAAACAGAAGATGCTCTACATCCAAATAATCTTGGTTCCTGGACTCTGTCCACACATTTCAAGGCTGCGTTGTGACAATCATTTATCAATGATCCACAAGCCCAGATAATCCCTCCCATTGTGCCACTGATTTGTGGTAATGCTGCTGCAAATGTACATTATCCCAGGGCTGATGGCAGTCACAGTGTAAGTATCATCATTTATGTCCCTCTAACTCTCCTGAATGCTCCTGTCAATCCTACAGTTATTGAGTACAGTAATCATGTGCCTATGAACCAGAGTTATACTGTTAGCACTGAGGTGGTGTGCCCTAGGAGGAAGTCCACTGTGTGCAGCTCACATGCACTATAAGCTTCAACATAAATAACATTGTCATGTCTACTTCTGATAAGCTTCCCTGTAAAGCAATAAAACAATAAAGCATCCCAGAAAAGTTCTAAAAATAGCCCACATTAACATACAGTGCATTCGGAAAGTATTCAGACCCATTGACTTTTTCCACCTTTTGTTACGTTACAGCCTTATTCTAAAATTGATTCAATAGTTTTTTCCCCTCATCCATCTATACAGAATACACCATACAGTGGGGCAAAAAAGTATTTAGTCAGCCACCAATAGTGCAAGTTCTCCCTCTTAATAAGATGAGAGAGGCCTGTAATTTATAGGTACACTTCAACTATGACAGACAAAATGAGAGAAAAAAAATCCAGAAAATCACATAGTATGTCACGTTCTGACCTTTATTTCCTTTGTTTTGTATTTATTTAGTATGGTCAGGGCGTGAGTTGGGTGAGCAGTCTATGTTTGTTTTTCTATGTTTTGGGGCATTTCTATGTTTCGGCCTAGTATGGTTCTCAATCAGAGGCAGGTGTCATTAGTTGTCTCTGGTTGAGAATCATACTTAGGTAGCCTGGGTTGCACTGTTTGTTTGTGGGTGATTGTCTATGTTAGTTGCTTGTGTCAGCACAGTCCTTATGATAGCTTCACGGTCTTTATTTGTTTATTGTTTTGTATCCAGTGTTCAGTTCTTTCTTTAATTAAACATTCAACATGAACACATACCACGCCGCATTTTGGTCCTCTGATCCTTCTCGCCTCTCCTCTTCAGATGAAGAGGAGGAAGACCGTGACAGAATCACCCACCAACCAAGGACCAAGCGGCGTGGTAAAAAACAGCGACGACAGCAGCAGCAGCAGCAACAACAGCGGCCAGCATCACAGGACTCCTGGACATGGGAGGAGATACTGAACGGAGAGGGACCCTGGGCACAGGCTGGGGAATATCGCCGCCCCAAAGCAGAGCTGGAGGCAGCGAAAGCTGAGCGGCGGCAATATGAGGAGGCAGCACGGCAGTGCGACAGGTACGAGAGACAGCCCCCAATTTTTTTTGGGGGGGGCACACGAGGGGTGGAGCTAAGCCAGGTAGCAGACCTGCGCTCACTCCTCGTGCTTATTATAAGCAGCGCGTTACTGGTCAGGCACCGTGTTATGCGGTTAAGCGCACAGTGTCGCCAGTACGTGGCCATAGCCCGGTGCGCTATAGGACAGCCCCCCGAGAGTGTCATGCGAGCGCGGGCATCGAGCCAGGGCGTATGGTGCCTGCTCAGCGGGTCTGGTCGCCGGTATGCAGTTTTGGTCCAGGGTATCCTGCGCCGGCTCTGCGTGCTGTGTCTCCGGGGCGCTGGGAGGGTGCAGTGCGTCCTCTGCCTGCGCTCCGCTCGTGCCGGGCGAATGTGGGAATGGAGCCTAAGGGAGAGGTGCGTGTAGTAAGCACTAGATCCCCGTGCTTACCCACAGCCCGGTTCAACCTGTGCCTGGACTCTGGAGGGTCCGGGCTAGAGTGGTTGTCCAGCCTGGGAAGTGGTGCCAAGGTTGCGCACCAGAGCTCCAGTGCTCCCCCACAGCCCGGTCCTTCAGGTGCCTCCTCCTAACCCCAAGCCTCCTGAAGGTCTCCCCAGCCTGGTGGTTCCTGTGGCAGCCCCACGCACCAGGCTGTCTCTCTGTCTCCTCCCTGCAGGTGGTCCCGCCTGTCCGGCGCCGCTACCAGAGCCTCCCGCCTGTCCGGCGCCGCTGCCGGAGCCTCCCGCCTGTCCGGCGCCGCTAACGGAGCCTCCCGCCTGGCCGCTGCCGGAGCCCCTCTGCCCCGAGCAGCTGCTCAACCTCTGCCCCGAGCAGCTGCTCAACCTCTGCCCCGAGCAGCTGCTCAACCTCTGTCCCGAGCTGCTGCTCAACCTCTGTCCCGAGCAGCTGCCCCACCTCTGTCCCGAGCAGCTGCCCCACCTCTGTCCCGAGAAGCCCCTCTGTCCAGTGGGGTCATTGAGAGGGGTGGCCATGGTGAGAAAGCCACGGAGGCGGACAATAAGGCGGACTAAGACAATGGCGAAGTGGGGTCCGCGTCCCGCGCCAGAGCCGCCACCGCGGACAGACGCCCACCCAGACCCTCCCCTATAGGTCAAGGTTTTGCGGCCGGAGTCCGCACCTTTGGGGGGGGGGGGGGTACTGTCACGTTCTGACCTTTATTTCCTTTGTTTTGTATTTATTTAGTATGGTCAGGGCGTGAGTTGGGTGGGCAGTCTGTTTGTTTTTCTATGTTTTGGGGCATTTCTATGTTTCGGCCTAGTATGGTTCTCAATCAGAGGCAGGTGTCATTAGTTGTCTCTGATTGAGAATCATACTTAGGTAGCCTGGGTTGCACTGTTTGTTTGTGGGTGATTGTCTATGTTAGTTGCTTGTGTCAGCACAGTCCTTATGATAGCTTCACGGTCTTTATTTGTTTATTGTTTTGTATCCAGTGTTCAGTTCTTTCTTTAATTCAACATGAACACATACCATGCCGCATTTTGGTCCTCTGATCCTTCTCGCCTCTCCTCTTCAGATGAAGAGGAGGAAGACCGTGACATAGTAGGATTTTTAATGAATTTATTTGCAAATTATGAATTTATTTGCTTTTTTCTATCTTTACTAATGACCTGCCACTGGCTCTGAGTAAAGCCTGTGTGTCTATGTATGCGGATGACAACACTATACACGTCAGCTACTACAGTGAGTGAAATTACTGCAACACTTAACAAAGTAATGCAGTCAGAATGGTTGACAATAAATACAGTGCCTTGCGAAAGTATTCGGCCCCCTTAAGTTAATACTTTGTAGCGCCACGTTTTGCTGCGATTACAGCTGTAAGTCGCTTGGGGTATGTCTCTATCAGTTTTGCACATCGAGAGACAGAATTTTTTTCCCATTCCTCCTTGCAAAACAGCTCGAGCTCAGTGAGGTTGGATGGAGAGCATTTGTGAACAGCAGTTTTCAGTTCTTTCCACAGATTCTCGATTGGATTCAGGTCTGGACTTTGACTAGGTCATCATAACACCTGGATATGTTTATTTTTGAACCATTCCATTGTAGATTTTGCTTTATGTTTTGGATCATTGTCTTGTTGGAAGACAAATCTCAGTCTCAGGTCTTTTGCAGACTCCATCAGGTTTTCTTCCAGAATGGTCCTGTATTTGGCTCCATCCATCTTCCCATCAATTTTAACCATCTTCCCTGTCCCTGCTGAAGAAAAGCAGGCCCAAACCATGATGCTGCCACCCCCATGTTTGACAGTGGGGATGGTGTGTTCAGGGTGATGAGCTGTGTTGCTTTTACGCCAAACATAACGTTTTGCATTGTTGCCAAAAAGTTCAATTTTGGTTTCATCTGACCAGAGCACCTTCTTCCACATGTTTGGTGTGTCTCCCAGGTGGCTTGTGGCAAACTTTAAACAACACTTTTTATGGATATCTTTAAGAAATGGCTTTCTTCTTGCCACTCTTCCATAAAGGCCAGATTTGTGCAATATACGACTGATTGTTGTTCTATGGACAGAGTCTCCCACCTCAGCTGTAGATCTCTGCAGTTCATCCAGAGTGATCATGGGCCTCTTGGCTGCATCTCCGATCAGTCTTCTCCTTGTATGAGCTGAAAGTTTAGAAGGACGGCCAGGTCTTGGTAGATTTGCAGTGGTCTGATACTCCTTCCATTTCAATATTATCGCTTGCACAGTGCTCCTTGGGATGTTTAAAGCTTGGGAAATCTTTTTGTATCCAAATCCGGCTTTAAACTTCTTCACAACAGTATCTCGGACCTGCCTGGTGTGTTCCTTGTTCTTCATGATGCTCTCTGAGCTTTTAACGGACCTCTGAGACTATCACAGTGCAGGTGCATTTATACGGAGACTTGATTACACACAGGTGGATTGTATTTATCATCATTAGTCATTTAGGTCAACATTGGATCATTCAGAGATCCTCACTGAACTTCTGGAGAGAGTTTGCTGCACTGAAAGTAAAGGGGCTTTTTGATTTGTTAAAAAAGTTTGAAATATCCAATAAATGTCGTTCCACTTCATGATTGTGTCCCACTTGTTGTTGATTCTTCACAAAAAAATACAGTTTTATATCTTTATGTTTGAAGCCTGAAATGTGGCAAAAGGTCGCAAAGTTCAAGGGGGCGGAATACTTTCGCAAGGCACTGTAAATTAGTCCCAAATATTCTACAATTAAACGTATTGTAATTTGGGACAAATCATTCACTAAATCCTAAACTTCAACTAAATCTTATAATGAATAATGTGGAAAATGAGCAAGTTGAGACGACTAAACGGCTTTGAGTAACTCTGGATTGTAAACTGCCATGGTCAAAACATGTTGATGCAACAGTAGCTAATAAGTCTGTCAATAATAAAGCGCTACTCTGCCTTCTTAACAACACTATCAACAAGGTAGGTCCTACAGGCCCTAGTTTTGTCGCACCTGGACTACGGTCCAATCGCGTGGTCAGGTGCCACAAAGAGGGACTTAGGAAAATTTCAATTGGCTCAGAACAGGGCAGCATGGCTGGCTCTTATATGTACACGGAGAGTTAACATTAATAATATGCATGTCGATCTCTAACGGCTCAAAGTAGAGGAGAGATTGACTTCATCACTACTTGTTTTTGTAAGAAGTATTGACATGCTGAATGCACTGAGCTGTCTGTTTAAAACCTCTCTGGGATAGGATCTAGTTTACTGAATTTCCGCCTAATTGACGTGCCCAAGGTAAACTACCAGTTACTCAGGCCCAGAAGCCAGGATATGTATATAATTGGTAGCATTGGATAGAAAACACTTTGAAGTTTAAAAAACTGTCAAAAGGCAAAAATCCAACCAGATTTTTTTTTTTTTTTGTCCCAGGCTCTTATAATGGAAACCTATTGTTCCTATGTAAATCCGTCTCCCAGATTGCAATTCCTATGGCTTCCGCTAGCGGGACGCCTATCCCTAAGTTAAACTACTAGCACACAGCTTAGACACCCATCCATACCCCACAAGACATGCCACTAGAGGTCTCTTCACAATCCCCAAGTCCAGAACAGACTATGGGAGGCGCACAGTACTACATAGAGCCATAGCTACATGGAACTCTATTCCACATCAGGTAACTGATGCAGTAGAATCAGATTTTTTCTTAAGAGTTAAAAATATACCTTAAGGAACAGCAGGGACTGTGAAGAGACACACACAGGCACAGACACACGCTGACACATACATACTATAAGACACGCACTCTACACACACGTGCACATGGATTTTGTATTGTAGATATGTGATAGTAGAGTAGTGGCCTGAGGGCACACACTTAATGTGTTGTGAAAATTGTTATGCAATGTAATATTTTAAATTGTATGTAAGTGCCTTAATGTTTCTGGACCCAGGAAGAGTAGCTAGGAAGTTTTGGGGAAATATTGGGCATCCTCAATAAATACAAATACAATACAAAACACATGCACACAGACACAAACACACACACATATAGACACACACACACACACACACACACACATGCACACACACACACACACACGCACACACACTGCCTTACAAAGTAAATAATGGGGCAATAGGCCATTAACATGGTTTTGTGTAAATGTCTGGGGCAATAGGCCATATACATGGTTTTATGTAAAAGACTGCGGCAAAAGACCAAAAAGACTGCGACAAAAGACCAAATACAGTACATGGTTGTATTACTCTCCCATATTACTGTGAAATTATATAAATATACCTTACAGTACATATACACTGAGTATACAAAACATTAGGAACACATGCTCTCTCCATGACATAGACTGACCAGGTCAATCCAGGTGAAAGCTATGATCCCTTATTGATGTCACTTGTTAAATCCACTTCAATTAGTATAGATGAAGGGGAAGAGACAAGTTAAAGAAGGATTTTTAAGCCTTGAGACTGTTGAGACATGGATTATGTATTTGTGCCATTCAGAGCGTGAATGGTCTAGACTAAAGATTTAAGGGCCTTTGAACGGTGTATGGTAGTAGGTGCCAGGAGCACTGGTTTAAGTGTGTCAAGAACTGAAACGCTGCTGGGTTTTTCACACTCAACAGTTTTCTGTGTGTATGAAGAATGGTCCACCACCCAAAGGAAATCCAGCCAATTTGACACAACTGTGGGAAGCACTGGAGTCAACATGGGCCAGTATCCCTGTGGAACGCTTTTGACACCTTATAGAGTCCATGCCTCAATGAATTGAGGCTGTTCTGAGAGCAAAAGAGGTGGCAACTCGATCTTCGGAAGGTATTCATAATATTTTGTGCACTCAGTGTACATGGTTTGTGTGCCATCTGCTTTGCTTAATATAAGGAAGGGATTTATACTTTTAATTTTACTTTTGATACTTAGCTGTATTTTAGCAATTACATTCACATTTGATACTTAAGTATATTTAAATCCAAATACTTTTAGACTTTAGTAGTATTTTACTGGTTAACTTTCACTTTTACTTGAGTAACTTTCTATTAAGGTATCTATACTTTTACTCAAGTATGACAACTTGGTACTTTTTCCACCACTGCATATACATGGTTGTGCTATTCTCCCATATTATCGTAACATTATATCAACATGCATACACATACAAAGAATGTCTGGTCCTACTATAAAACATAACTTAATGAAGCCTTCATAACTTTCATATACAGTACCTTTAATATGACCCTTCATGTATCTTGATGAATGCCACAACCCCCCCCATCACCACCCTTGCTTTTCATAAACTAACACTCACACTTGTCTTTTACCACTGATTTTGCTGACACAGTAGCTACTCACTGAGAATGTTGTATTTCCTTTGACTGTGATATCTGATTGTCACTCTTAAAACTACTTAAAGATGAATGCACAAAAAATAGCTAAGTCGCTCTGGGTGGTGTCTGCTAAATGAATAAAATGTTCATGTAAAATGTATTACGTCTGCTTAAATTATTTTTGAAAGGCTTAGTAAGACTCCATATATGTTAAAGCCTTTAGAAGTTGTTTGTTTAAAGTAGGACACTGTGTTTCTCAGACTAGCAACATGCTGTAGCCATTCAACAGGGGACTGAATGAGCAACAGGACAAGTCTACACAAACGGAGGGATTGATAACTTGATATCTTCATATACTTAAAGAAGCCCCACTGTCAATCAGAATCCATCATGGTATCCAGACAGGAAGGCAAAACACAATCACGTTGAGTTGTCACGTTGAGTTTGAGTTTTCAAACCAGATCAGACAACAAGACTATGGTGGCAGTAATCCTACTGAATCCAACAAAACATTTTGCTTTGCAAACTTTCTGCACCGACCTCAATGCGTTCCGTCATATCAATTTCAGCAGGAGACACAGACTGAGAGAAGAGTGTAGGGAGTCACCTTGGGTCAAGCGTTTTGAAGCTCTTCACCGCGGGCCCAGAAACCTTCCTGCCCCGCGTGTCTAGGCTTGCTCTGGCGACTGTCATCTCCGTCCTTTTGTGCGATGGACTCATTGCACCTGTCTCCTGTCAATCACTCACCACTCTGGCACTGGAGTGACCCTCATTAAGCACTGTGTACCCATATGGCATGGTGGACCGTGTGTGTTTGTGTACAGATGTCGGATCTTAATTGGATCAGTATTTTGTTGCTGAGATCTTTCCTGCGCATTCAAATGAGCAAATCATTCTTTCACTGGAAACCCGGTGTTCTCGTTCTCTCCATGCAGGGGCAGTCATTCGGACCAGTGCCAGCTATAAAAATCACCATCTCGCCTTCACTCGTTCAAACACTAAAAGCAGAAGACAACATTAATAAATGTCCTACTGCTAATGTTGGCCTACTGGTCATATTACTGCAACATTAAAATGTACAAAAGTGTGTCTGAAATGCATCCATGCATTAGGCTACACCTAAACTATAGCCTACTGTAGCCTATCAAAACTAATTGCCCACACAGGCCTATAATATCAGATGTAAAGACAAGATGAAATTGAGAATAGTGAGGTAGCCTGTGGAATGGAGCGCAATGGCGCATGAACGAGAGCGACTCTAATAATGAAAAGAAGGAACATACAGTATATATATATATATATATTAGCAAACCTATGGTTACGAAGTTCAATTATGGCCTGGCGTGGGTTAACGGTTAGAGCTGCTGCTTTCAGTGCACACATATAGGCCTACCATGTCAGTGTGTGTTCAATTCTGGGCAACTTCATTCTGGAATAAATAAATCAAGCCTCGCGATTGACTTGATTTAGTTACACATTTAAAATATGGACAGTCCAGGGATATTTTACCTCCCCCGATCTTGATAGAAATTAGCATACAAGACACTTATTTTACAGATAGTTGTATTTAATGGATAAAACCATTTGGAAACAAATACAAATGATAACAGCAGGCTACACTAACATTATTTTCAAGTCATACAAAGTGCTGCGTAAATTACCATGGTAGATTTTCCGTGGTAACAAGTTAATAGTTAATTTCTATTGTACGGAATGCTTGTCAAATAGATAAATAACACCTTAGTCTGCTCAGAAAGGACTAAGTTGTTCTGATGATAATACCAACCAGAGGGTGAGTATATCTTGAAAGACTTTGGTTGCAAGCAGGACTAAGGAAACACACACATCATATTTTAGGGAGCGGTAATGAGGTGATCAATAATGGTTGCACTTGAGATCAGCTGCGTGGGTGAATTTAGCGTTGTAGCGATGGTTTAAGGAGACATCAGCTGGCGATAATCTAGTGCCATCGATGGTTGCAGTAGACCCCTTGTTATTTGATTATATTCTAATACATTCTGTAGCCTACCATTATCACAAAATGTAAGGTGTGAAAAACGATAATAGGCTACTGTTTGTGTTTCGCTGAGTTGATGAGCTGATTTGGGCCATAAGTTGATTGAATGATGTACAACTACTATAGAACGATAAACATTCCTCCTGTGTGTACGTTCACCCACGTTTTATAGGTAGGTTATGTATCATTTGTCAATATAGTTATGGTCTTTGGTGTGGACTACCCTTACAATAGGTGATATTTTCATTGCTAAGCTGTTATGTGCTGGCTACTGTAGCATAGGCCTACTGTACTTTCAGTTTGATGCCGGCATTTGAAGTCATCGTTCTTGTGGCTTGAAAGCCTGTATTGTGTGGCTTTAATATTTATTTTATTAAAGCTGTCAAGCTGTTTATGCTTTTGAGCCTATCCAAAGACAATTTTGATGAGACTACGGATAGCTGAGACACATTTCTTTGATGTGTAAATGATCAGACTATTCGTTTTGCTTCTTGAAAACATTGGAATAAATTAACTTGTGAGCCTAATGGAAACTATAGTATAGACTCTCTAAATTAATAGAAAAATGAAAGGCCCAGTGCAGTCCAAAAAGTGATTTCTCTGTGTTTTATATATATCCACACTATGAGGTTGGAATAATACTGTGAAATTGTGAAAATTATGATAATGCCCTTTTAGTGTAAGAGCTGTTTTGGAAAAGACTGCCTGAAATTTCAGCCTGTTTTGGTGGGATGGAGTTTTAGCCTGCTTGGTGACATCACCAGGTGGTAAATTAGTTAATAGACCAATAAGAAAGAGTGTTCCAAACCTCTCTGCCAATAACGTTTTCCCCTCCCCACTCAGATCACTCCCAGACAGTCGTAGCAACATTCTTGCTTGAGAAATTGCCATTTACTAAGAAGCAATTGTTTTGTTTTCAGTTAAAATAGTAAAAATAAACAATTACAGTAAGGTACTTCATTGTTATCCAGAAAGGATTTGATATTGACCTAAAAACAGCTGCATTGGACCTTTAACGATCTGGTGGTGGAACTCCTCCACTCATTTAGTGCATGAATCCAAAGTGAAATGGCAAACTTGCCATGTAATTCAACGCTTAAACGTCTTCTTATTTTTTGAATTTCCACCTCAAAATCTCAGGCCTGAATCTCAGCATAAAGTTCATTTTCTATTTCTTTTCTCCTTCAATACTGGAATCATTTAGCATAGCATCTACATATTGTTGCTTGCTAGATCTGTGCATGATCTATGAATCAATTTAACCTACCTACCTGTATTATTTATAATCATGGTTTATGTTGGATATGTACTCACAATCGAATATTATTTGCCCAATGACTTAAACTTTCTTAAAGGTATTTTTGAAGGCGAGGGGCAGTCAAAATCACACGAGACGCGCTGTAGCCTGCACGTAGACCACAAAGGCTACTTAAATAGAATGTATGTATGTCCATCTGCCCCCTGGCGACGATTCTAAATATTTCTTCAGATATTCCAATTCTTCTGCTGCGGCAATATTTGCCACCGGCAACGAAATGGGTCAAATTATGATCTGACATCTGGATGTGTGTGTGTGTGCCGTAGGTGTGTGTATATATGAGTGTGTTTACCCTGAAACAGATTGGCCTGGAGGACAAGGCCAACCTCCGGGTCGGATCACTCACAGAGAACCTCATTGTCACGGTTACACTGATGGGGGAAATATGGCAGACGAGGTGGGGGCAACCATAATGGCGCCCTCGCAGCTGCTTGCGAATGTCATCCCAGATGTCCCCTATATCCAACAATAGCAGAAAGAGGTTGATCACAGGCCACATGGAGTAATATCTCAGTGAGACCAAGGAGAGAGAGCCAATTGATGAGCGAGCCGATTGATGCAGTCTGGGTGGCATTGGAGTGGATCGCTATTAAGCATGCCCTCCAAATAATATTGGGATTACAGCTTGCGGGTCACCTAATCTTCCTAGAAATTAGATACCATTTTCAAGGTCCTTTCGATAGTGTGGGCAGGATATTGTCAAAGTCATTTGGTTTGTATGGGCAGGATATTGTCAAAGTCTTTTGGTTTATGTGGGCAGGATATTGTCAAGGACCTTTGGTTTGTGTGGGCAGGATATTGTCAAAGTACTTTGGTTTATATGGGCAGGATATTGTCACGGTCCTTTGGTTTGTATGGGCAGGATTTTGCCAAGGTCCTTTAGTTGTGTGGGCAAGATATTGTCAAGCTCCTTTGATTTGTATGGGCAGGATTTTGCCAAGGTCCTTTAGTTGTGTGGGCAGGATATTGTCAAAGTCATTTGGTTTATGTGGGCAGGATATTGTCAAGGTCCTTTGGTTTGTGTGGGCAGGATATTGTCAAGCTCCTTTGATTTGTATGGGCAGGATTTTGCCAAGGTCCTTTAGTTGTGTGGGCAGGATATTGTCAAAGTCATTTGGTTTATGTGGGCAGGATATTGTCATGGTCCTTTGGTTTGTGTGGGCAGGATATTGTCAAAGTACTTTGGTTTATATGGGCAGGATATTGTCACGGTCCTTTGATTTGTGTGGGCAGGATATTGTCAAGCTCCTTTGATTTGTATGGGCAGGATTTTGCCAAGGTCCTTTAGTTGTGTGGGCAGGATATTGTCAAAGTCCTTTGGTTTATATGGGCAAGTTATTGTCATGGTCCTTTGATTTGTATGGGCAGGATATTGCCAAGGTCCTTTGGTTTTTATGGGAGTATCAGGCAAGGTTGACTTGGTTGAGAAACTACATGTGTGTGTCTCCAACGATCTTATTTCATGCAGAGTTGGGCCATTTCAATGAGAGTTTTTGAAAATCTTATTTAATAAATGTGGTGGTGGGACCCTGCCTAAATAGATTTTACTGTAGATGTAAACTTGGGTAAAATATAGCAACAACTAAAAATAGTGTGGTTTGGGTAGGGTGGCAAAGTAATGGGTATATCTTCAAGAATAGAAGGAGAGAAGAGAGTAGCCTTTTATTAAATCAGGTTTCTCTTGGTTATCAGATGTGATGGCAAATGGTTTAGACTAGGATAAAAGCAGAAATAATGTACTCAAAAAGGCAAATTCACACGGCCAATAAATTAAATACACTTGAATAACCTGAAAACTTGTGTTTTCCCTTTGGATATTTATTATATTTTACTTATTGCTAGCCCCTTTAATTCAATAAAAAACGAATGTAAAAGAAACCTCAACATATAGTGTTTTAATAGGGCCACCACGAGCTGCAAAACAGCTTCAATGGGCCCTGGCAAAGATTCTACAAGTGTCTGAAACTCTGTTGGCCTGACGCAACACCTTTCTTCCACATCACCAGTCTTGATGCATAAGTCAATAAATTGCATTCAATGCAACAAGATACGCGTCACCAGTCATTACGCATCAGTCAATACATTGCATTCAATTAACACAGATATGCATCAAGGGTATTGACACATAAATCAATACATTAATATATTGCCTTTAAAGCAAAAAGGTTGGTGATAAAGCTGCAATGGATAACTTGTTCAGAGACTCAGACAGACATACAGAAAAAACAGACAAAGACAGACAAACATACATACATACTTACAGACAGGCAGGTAGGAAGAAAGGCAGACAGACAGACAGCCCACTGGGCACACCACATAATTCCAACTGGAAATTTGGGTTACAGACAGACCGACCGACATGTGCACTCACAGACAGGCGGACAGACAGACTCTAACCTCAACCCTAAACCTAACCATGAAATTAAATGTATGACCTCCTGGGGGTACTCTTTAACAATGCCCTGAGTTTCAAGTCTTTATGTTAAGAATTGACTGTTCTACAGAGGGTGGAAGACAGTGTTTTTGTGTTACTGCAGGGAGAGAATGAAGGACCATGTTAAGGATATATTAAGCCACTTACTTTAATAAACCCCAATAAGGACCATGATGGTTGTGTGGAAGGACAGTCAGCTATCTCAATCGCTGTCCGTCATGGGGTCCCTCACTAACATTGACGGGGCTGTAGTGGAGCAGGTTTGAGTGTTTCAAGTTCCTTGGTGTCCACATCACCAACAACATTTCATGGTCCAAAAACATCAAGACAGTCGTGAAGAGGGCATGACAACACCTTTTCCCCCCAGGAGACTGAAAAGGGTTCCCAGATCCTCAAAAGGTTCTACAGCTGCACCATCGAGAGCATCCTGACCGGTTGCATCACCGCCTGGTATTGCAACTGCTTGGCATCCGACCAAAAGGTGCTACAGAGGGTAATTTGTATGGCCCAGTACATCACTGGGGCCACGTTTCCTGCCATCCAGGACCTCTATACTAAGCGGTGTCAGAGGAAGGCCCAAAAAATGATCAAAGACCCCAGTCGCCAAAGTCATAGACTGTTCTCTTTGCTACTGCATGGCAAGCGGTACTGCAGCGCCAAGCTTACGTCTAAAAGGCCCCTTATAACAGCTTCTACCCCCAAGCCATAAGACTGCTAAAAAATTAATCAAATGCCCACTCGGACTATTTACATTCAATCAGATCAAGTATTAACCATGAATTTACCAGCGATAGCAAACGTCCAGATAGTGGATGTTTTGGTGGTGTGAGAGGTGGAACTGCATTGAAGTGGTCAAATCGGTGAACAGCTACACTTGCCATACAGTGCATTCGGAAATTATTCTGACCCCTCGACCTTTTCCACATTTTGTTATGTTACAGTCTTTATTTAAAATTTATTAAATTGTTTATTTTCCTCATCTATCTACACACGATACCCCATAATGACAAAGCAATTTTCTCAAATATATAAAAAATAAAAACTGAAATATAACAATTACATAAGGTTTCAGACCCTTTACTCAGTATTTTGTTGAAACAGCTTTGGTAGCAATTTCAGCCTCAAGTCTTCTTGGGTATGATGCTACAAGCTTGGCACACCTGTATTTGGGGAGTTTCTCCCATTTTTCTCTGCAGATCCTCTCAGCTCTGACAGGTTGGATGGGGAGCGTCGCTGCACAGCTACAGTGCCTTGCGAAAGTATTCGGCCCGCTTGAACTTTGCGACCTTTTGCCACATTTCAGGCTTCAAACATAAAGATATAAAACTTTATTTTTTTGTGAAGAATCAACAACAAGTGGGACACAATCATGAAGTGGAACGACATTTATTGGATATTTCAAACTTTTTTAACAAATCAAAAACTGAAAAATTGGGCGTGCAAAATTATTCAGCCCTTTTACTTTCAGTGCAGCAAACTCTCTCCAGAAGATTAGTGAGGATCTCTGAATGATCCAATGTTGACCTAAATGACTAATGATGATGAATACAATCCACCTGTGTGTAATCAAGTCTCCGTATAAATGCACCTGCACTGTGATAGTCTCAGAGGTCCGTTAAAAGCGCAGAGAGCATCATGAAGAACAAGGAACACACCAGGCAGGTCCGAGATACTGTTGTGAAGAAGTTTAAAGCCGGATTTGGATACAAAAAGATTTCCCAAGCTTTAAACATCCCAAGGAGCACTGTGCAAGCGATAATATTGAAATGGAAGGAGTATCAGACCACTGCAAATCTACCAAGACCTGGCCGTCCCTCTAAACTTTCAGCTCATACAAGGAGAAGACTGATCAGAGATGCAGCCAAGAGGCCCATGATCACTCTGGATGAACTGCAGAGATCTACAGCTGAGGTGGGAGACTCTGTCCATAGGACAACAATCAGTCGTATATTGCACAAATCTGGCCTTTATGGAAGAGTGGCAAGAAGAAAGCCATTTCTTAAAGATATCCATAAAAAGTTTGCCACAAGCCACCTGGGAGACACACCAAACATGTGGAAGAAGGTGCTCTGGTCAGATGAAACCAAAATTGAACTTTTTGGCAACAATGCAAAATGTTATGTTTGGCGTAAAAGCAACACAGCTCATCACCCTGAACACACCATCCCCACTGTCAAACATGGTGGTGGCAGCATCATGGTTTGGGCCTGCTTTTCTTCAGCAGGGACAGGGAATATGGTTAAAATTGATGGGAAGATGGATGGAGCCAAATACAGGACCATTCTGGAAGAAAACCTGATGGAGTCTGCAAAAGACCTGAGACTGGGATGGAGATTTGTCTTCCAACAAGACAATGATCCAAAACATAAAGCAAAATCTACAATGGAATGGTTCAAAAATAAACATATCCAGGTGTTAGAATGGCCAAGTCAAAGTCCAGACCTGAATCCAATCGAGAATCTGTGGAAAGAACTGAAAACTGCTGTTCACAAATGCTCTCCATCCAACCTCACTGAGCTCGAGCTGTTTTGCAAGGAGGAATGGGAAAGAATTTCAGTCTCTCGATGTGCAAAACTGATAGAGACATACCCCAAGCGACTTACAGCTGTAATCGCAGCAAAAGGTGGCGCTACAAAGTATTAACTTAAGGGGGCTGAATAATTTTGCACGCCCAATTTTTCAGTTTTTGATTTGTTAAAAAAGTTTGAAATATCCAATAAATGTCGTTCCTCTTCACGATTGTGTCCCACTTGTTGTTGATTCTTCACAAAAAAATACAGTTTTATATCTGTATGTTTAAAGCCTGAAATGTGGCAAAAGGTCGCAAAGTTCAAGGGGGCCGAATACTTTCGCAAGGCACTGTATTTTTAGGTCTCTCTAGATATGTTAGACCGGGTTCAGGTCCGGGATCTGGCTGGGCCACTCAAGGATATTCAGAGACTTGTCCAGTAGCCACTCCTGCCTTGTCTTGGTTGTGTGCTTAGGGTTGTTGTCCTGTTGGAAGGCAAACCCCAGTCTGAGGTTCTGAGTGCTGTGGAACAGGTTTTCATCAAGGATCTCTCTGTAATTTGCTAAATTCATCTTTCCGTCGATCTTGATTACTCTCCCAGTCCATGTCGCTGAAAAAAATCCCCACAGCATGATGCTGCCACCACCAAGCTTCACCGTAGGGATGGTGCCAGGTTTCCTCCAGACAGGACACTTCCTCCAGACAGGCCAAAGAGTTCAATCTTGGTTTCGTCAGACTATAAAATATTGTTTCTCATGGTCTGAATCCTTTTGGTGCCCTTTAGCAAACTCCATGTGGCTGTCATGTTCCTTTTACTGAGGAGTGGCTTCCTTCTGGCCACTCTTACATAAAGGCCTGAGTGGTGAAGTGCTGGAGAGATGGTTGTCCTTTTGGAAGGTTCGCCCATCTCCACAGAGGATCTCTAGAGCTCTATCAGAGTGACCATCAGGTTCTTGGTCACCTCTCTGACCAAGACCCTTCTCCCCCGATTGCTCAGTTTGGCCGGGCGGCTGGCTCGAGTAAGAGTCTTGGTGGTTCTTCCATTTAAGAATGATGGAGGCCACTGTGTTCTTGGGGACCTTCAATGCTGCAGACATTTTTTGTACCCTTCCCCAGATCTGTGCCTCGACACAATCCTGTCTCGGAGCTCTACTGACCATTTGTTTGACCTCACAGCTTGATTTTTGCTCTCGCAAGTTCTGTCAACTGTGGGACCTTATATAGACAGGTGTGTGCCTTCCCAAATCATGTCCAATCAATTAAATTTACCACAGGTGGGCTCCAAGTTGTAAGAACATCTCAAAGATGATCAATGGAAACAGGATAGCAAAGGGTCTGAATACTGATGTAGATAAGGTATTTCTCTTTTTTAATACATTTGCAAAAATGTCTAGAAACCTCTTTTTGCTTTGTAATTATGGGGTATTATGTGTAGGTTGATGAGGAAATGAGTTCATACATTGTAGAATAAGGCTGTAACGTAACAAAATGCAGAAAAAAGGAAGGGGTCTGAATACTTTCCGAATGCACTGTAAGTGTCAGGAAGCCACACCCACCCCACTTCTGTTATAGTTCAGAACAAAAAAGTGTAGGCTAAATAGACATAATTATGCTCAAATTTAAAAAACATCCAACAAAATATAAGGATTTCTATCATTCTAATGGTTCTGTAGATTACATCTCACATTACTGTGTTTGAACTTGTAAACAAGGCTACATGGGATTTCTGTTAACTTCTTGGTGACTGGGGGGCAGTATTGAGTAGCTTGGATGAATAAGGTGCACAGAGTAAACTGCCTGCTACTCAGCCTTGAAAGCTAGAATATGCATATAATTAGTGTATTTATATAGAAAACACTCTGAAGTTTCTAAAACTGTTTGAATTATGTCTGTGAGTATAACAGAACTCACATGGCAGGCAAAAACCTGAGAAAAATCCAACCTGGAAGTGGAAAATCTGAGGTTTGTACGTTTTCAACTCATAGCCTATCAAAAACACAGTGGGATATTGGTCATGTTGCACTTCCTAAGGCTTCCACTAGATGTCAACAGTCTTTAGAACCTTGTTTGAGTCTTCTACTGTGAAGTGGGGCCGAATGAGAGGGGAATGAGTCAGAGGTCTGCCAGAGAGCCACAAGCTCGTGACGCGTGGTCATGTGAAAGTTAGCTTGCGTTCCATTGCTTTTCTACAGACAAAGGAATTCTTGCATTGGAACAATATTGAAGAGTTATGATAAAAACATCCTAAAGATTGATTCTATACTTCGTTTGACATGTTTCTACGACCTGCAATATAACTTTTTAGACTTTTCGTCTGACCTTTCGGCTGGACTTGCACGCACATTTGGATTTGTTTACCAAACGCCCTAACAAAAGGAGCTATTTGGACATAAATTATGAACTTTATTGAACAAATCAAACATTTATTGTGGAACTGGGATTCCTGGGAGTGCATTCTGATGAAGATCATCAAAGGTAAGTCAATATTTATAATGTTATTTCTGACTTCTGTTGACTGCACAATATGGCAGATATCTTTTTGGCTTGTTTGGTCTCTGAGCGCCGTACTCAGATTATTGCATGGTTTGCCTTTTCCGTAAAGTTTTTTTGAAATCTGACTCAGCGGTTGCAATAAGGAGAAGTTTATCTAAAGTTCCATGTTTGATAGTTGTATCTTTTATCAATGTTTATTATGAGTATTTCTGTAAATTGATGTGGCTCTCTGCAAAATCACTGCATGGTTTGGAACTACTGAACATAACACACCAATTATAAATGAGATTTTTGGATATAAAGATGTACTTTATCGAACGAAACATACATGTATTGTGTAACATGAAGTCCTATGATTGTCATCTGATGAAGATCATCAAAGGTCAGTGATTAATTTTATCTATATTTCTGCTTTTTGTGACACCTCTCTTTGGCTGGAAAAATGGCTGTGTTTTTCTGTGACTTGGAAGTGACCTAACATAATCGTTTGTGGTGCTTTCGCTGTAAAGCCTTTTTGAAATCAGACACTGTGGCTGGATTAACAAGAATTTTATCTTTAAAATAGTGTTGAATACCTGTATGCTTGATGAATTTTAATTATGAGATTTTTGTTGTTTTGAATTTGGTGCAATGCACTTTCAATGGCTGTTGGCGGGGTGGGACGCTACCATTCTGAATATCCCAGAGAGGTTTTAATGCGACTCCATGCAGCCAATTGCAATGTTCGCTTTAGGTATAATACCGGGAGCCACTTGTGGATTTGACAGCTCTAATGCAGTTCCACCTCCAACACCGTCAAAACATCAGCTACTGTATGCGGATGTCGGCTAAAGCAAATCTGATTGAATCAGCCATAAAAATAAACAATACATACACATTACCAGTAAAAAGTTTGGACAAACCTAGTCATTCCAGGGGTTTTCTTTATTTTTACTATTTCCTACATTGTACAATTATAGTGAAGACATCAAAACTATGAAATAACACATACGTAATCATGTAGTAACCCAAAAAGTGTTTAAAAAATCTGAATAAATGTTACATTTTAGATTCTTAAAAGTAGCCACCCTTTGCCTTGATGACAGCTTTGAACACTCTTGGCATTCTCTCAACCAGCTTGATGAGGTAGTCACCTGGAATGTGGGATGAGTTGGACCGCAGAGTGAATGAAAAACAGCCAACAAGTGCTCAGCACTTGGGAACTCCTTCAAGACTGCTGGAGAAGCATTCATGAAGCTGGTTGAGAGAATGCCAAGAGTGTGCAAAGCTGTCATCAAGGCAAAGTGTGGCTACTTTGAAGAATCTCAAATATAAAATATTGTTTGTTTAACACTTTTTGGTTACTAAATGGTTCCAAATGTGTTATTTCATTGTTTTGATGTCTTCACAATTATTCTACAATGTAGAAAATAGTAAAATTTAAGAAAAACCACGAGTAGGTATGTCCAAACTTTGACTGGCACTGGCACTGAGTTTCAAGCTTTGGTTGATTTCAAATGTAAACTTCAAGTTAATAATTATTATGTTGGATTCACATCTCTTTCTCAACCAAAAATCTAAGTTAAGGAATAGAATTAAATCAAATCAAACTTGATTTAAAATGCAATTAAAGTTAGATGTTATTTTATTTTGTCCTAATCTTGAATCTTTAACTACAGGATCGGTGGTCCTCCAGGAGACGGTGGAGCTAACATAGGCTAATGCGATTAGCATGAGGTTGTAAGTAATAAGAACATTTCCCAGGACATAGACATTGCAGAAGCTTAAATTCTTGTTATTCTCATTGCAATGTCCAATTTACAGTAGCTATTACAGTGAAAGAATACCATGCTATTGTTTGAGGAGAATGCACAGTTATGAACTTGAAAAGTTATTACTAAACCGATTAGGCACATTTGGGCAGTCTTGATACAAAATGTTGAACAAAAATAAAATGATTCATTGGATCAGTCTAAAACTTTGTACATACACTGCTGCCATCTGGTGGTCAAAACCTAAATTGCGCTTGGGCTGGAATAATACATTATGGTCTTTTGCATTTCAAAGATGGTACAACATTTTTTTTCCTTTTACCATATCTAATGTGTTATATTCTCCTACATTCATTTCACATTTCCACAAACTTAAAAGTGTTTCCTTTCAAAAGGTATCAAGAGTATGCACATCCTTGCTTCATGTCCTGAGCTACAGGCAGTTAGATTTGGGTATGTCGTCTTAGGCAAAACATTTTTTTTAAAGGAGCGGATCTATAAGAGATTTTAACTTAGATGTTTTGGTTGAGATAGAGACGTGAATCCAACATATCATGTATTAATATGTAGACAAACTGGAATTAAAGCCTGACTAAGTCAGTGGCACAAAAAATAACATCTCCTTCAAATGTTGATATTTGGTTGCGTTAACATCTAAACACAATTCAATATTACTTTTTAAATACAATAAATAGCCTAAAGTTAAGGCTACAGTATTTGACAAACTAATGTAACGGTATTTACTTAACCTTAAAATGAGTAACACATCCATGGCTATATTTGGAGGTTACTGTAACTATAGATGTCTTCTTATGTAATTATAGAAAATATGCATGTTCAAGATAGCATGCAAAGGTTGCAGGCCTATGGACTATAATTGCTGTAATAATCTGGCAGAATCTTGAACAGCATTGATCACTTGCACTATGTACTTTTAATGTAATCTCAACTGGAATCCACGTCATTTGGTTCTGCTATTAGATGAAGCACAGTGACAACACATTAATTTGTTACATAAATACAAAATATCTGACATTGTATTCCCATTTGAACTTGGTTGCGTTTTTAAATTGTTGAAAGCACAGTGATAACACATTTAGATGACAACTAAACCAAAAATCAGACATTGTTTTTTCCATTGGATTTTGGTCGTGCATAGTGATAACACTTTTGGGAATTCAACAAAACTTCTGGTTGTCTTTTTAAGTGGGTAAAAATAGATTGATATCGCATTGATCAACGTCTCAAACAAATATTACCCAAATGTCCATGTTAAAATTGCGTGTCCAGTGCCTCCGGTGTGCTGCAGCGGTCTAAGTGCTTGAGGCATCACTACAGCCCGCCGGCCGCGACCGGGAGACCTATGAGGCAGCGCACAATTAGCCCAGCATCAGCCGGGTTAGGGGAGGGTTTGGCCAGCTGGGTTGTCCTTTTTTCCACATTTGGTTACGTTACAGCCTTATTCTAAAATGAATTAAATAAATAAAAAATCCTGAGCAATCTACACACAATACCCCACAATGACAAAGCAAAAACAGGTTTTTAGATATGTTAGTAAATTAATTTAAAAAAACATTTACATAAGTATTCAGACCCTTTGAAATGAGACTCTAAATTGATATCATGTTTCCAATGATCATCCTCGAGATGTTTCTACAACTTGATTGGAGTCCACCTGTGGTAAATTCAATTGATTGGTCATTATTTGGAAGGCACACACCTGTCTATATAAAGTCCCACAGTTGAAAGTACATGTCAGAGCAAAAACCAAGCCAGGAGGTCGAAAGAATTATCCGGAGAGCTCCGAGACAGGATTGTGTCGAGGCACAGATCTGGGGAAGGATACCACAAAATGTCTGCAGCATTGAAGATCCCCAAGAACACAGTGGCCTCCATCATTCTTAAATGTTTTGAACTACCAAGACTTTTCCTATAGTTGGCCGCCCGGCCAATCTGAGCAATTGGAGGAGAAGGGCCTTGGTCAGGGAGGTGACCAAGAACCTGATGTTGACTCTCACAGAGCTCCAGAGTTCCTCTGTCGAGATGGGAGAACCTTCCAGAAGGACAACCATCTCTGCAGCACTCCACCAATCAGGTCTTTATGGTAGAGTGGCCAGACGGAAGACACTCCTCAGTAAAAGGCACATAACAGCCCCCTTGGAGTTTGCCAAAAGGCACATAAATGACCCAGACCATGATAAACAAGATTCTCTGGTCTGATGAAACCAAGATTGAACTCTTTGGCCTGAATGCCAAGCTTTATGTCTGGAGGAAACCTGGCACCATTCCTACAGTGAAGTATGGGGGTGGCACCATCACGCTGTGGGGATGTTTTTCAGCGGCTGGGACTGGGAGACTAGTCAGGATACAGGGAAAGATGAATGGAGCAAATTGCAGAGAGATGCTTTATGAAAACCTGCTCCAGAGTGCTCAGGACCTCAGAAGGTTCACCTTCCAACAGGACAACGACCGTAAGCACACAGCCAAGACAACACAGGAATGGTTTCGGGAAGCAGCAATCTAAGGCACTTCATCTCAGTGCTAGAGGAATCACTACAGACACCCTGGTTCGAATCCAGGCTGTATCACAACTGGCCATGATTGGGAGTCCCATAGGGCTGAACACAATTGGCCGAGCTTCGTCCGGGTTTGGCCTGTGTAGGCCGTCATTGTAAATAAGATTTTGTTCTTAACTGACTTGCCTAGTTAAATACAGGTTGAATTAAAAAAAAAATGTAATACAAAGTCTCTGGGTGTCCTTGAGTGGCCCAGCCAGAGCCCGGACACGAACCCGGATCGAACATCTCTGGAGAACCTGAAAATAGCTATGCAGCGACACTCCCCACCCAAACTGACAGAGCTTGAGAGGATCTGCAGAGAAGAATGGGAGAAACACCCCAAATACAGGTGTGCGAAGTTTGTTGCCCAGGAAGACTCAAGGCTGTAATCGCTGCCAAAGGTGCTTCAACAAAGTACTGAGTAAAGGGTCAGAATACTTTTGTAAATGTGATATTTCAATTGTATATATTTTTTTACAAATTCGCAACAGTTTCTAAAAACCTCTTTTTGCTTCTTCATTATGGGGTATTGTGTGTAGATCGATGAGGTTGAAAACACTATTTAATAAATTTTACAATAAGGCTGTAAGGTAACAAAATGTGAAAAAATGGAGGGGTCTGAATACTTTCCGAATGCACTGTACCTACTTTTCCAGGTACCAGTACCCCACTGTCAGGATCTAATCAAAATCGCTTTCAGAGCTGTGGTTGATTCAGTTCAGAATGATCCTAAAAACACTTTCTCTTTAGTCAGAAAGAGTTTCGCTCAAAAATACGTAACAATTCCAAATCCCCCACATGAAGGCAATAAAATGCATCACAGTGCTACTGGGAGTTAGTGTTGCTTGCTGTACTGTATGTCCAAAATGGTGATGCAAACTTTTGTCTTATGAAGGACGACAGGCTAAAGTGCTTGCGATTGTGCATTTCCCCTGGCTTCGATCAGCATGTATTGTGGTTTCATTGTCCCTTCGCCTTTTTCTTTACCCCCCCCCATCCCTGCTCTCTCTCTGTTTTCTTTATATATTTTTATAGCTCTCTCTCGTTCTCCAGATGGTCCTTTCCTTAGAGATGACTGTGTAGACGACACAACAGTAGTAGGCTTGATTACCAACAACGACGAGACAACCTACAGGGAGGAGGTGAGGGCACTTGGAGTGTGGTATCAGCAAAACAACCTCTCACTCAACGTCAACAAAACAAAGGAGATGATTGTGGACTTCAGGAAACAGCAGAGGGAGCACCCCCCTATCCACATAGACGGGATAGCAGTGGAGAAGGTGGAAAGTTTTAAGTTCCTTGGCTTACACATCACGGACAAACTAAAATGGTCCACCCACACAGACAGTGTGGTGAAGAAGACGCAACAGCGCCTCTTCAACCTCAGGAGGCAGAAGAAATGTGTCTTGTCACCTAAAACCCTCACAAACTATTACAGATGCACAATTGAGAGCCTCCTGTCAGTCTGCATCACCGCCTGGTACGTCAACTGCACCGTCCACAACCGCAGGGCTCTCCAGAGGGTGGTGCGGTCTGCACAACGCATCACCGGTGGCAAACTACCTGCCCTCCAGGACACCTACTGCACCCGATGTCACAGGAAGGCCAAAAAGATCATCAAGGACAGCTACCATCCGAGCCACTGCCTGTTCACCCCACTACTATGCAGAAGACGAGGTCAGAACAGGTGCATCAAAGCTGGGACCGAGAGACTGAAAAACAGCTTATATTTCAAGGCCATCAGACTGTTAAACAGCCATCACTAACACAAATAAGCTGCTGCCTACATACAGACTTGAAATCATTGGCCACTTTAATAAATGGATCACCAGTCACTTTAAATGCCACTTTAAATGTTTTTTACATATCTTATATGTATTAACTGTATTTTATACCATCTATTGTATCTTTCCTATGCCGCTCTGTCATTGCGCATCCATATATTTATATGTATATATTCTTATTCCATTCCTTTACTTAGATTTGTGTGTATTAGGTAGTTGTTTTGGAACTGTTAGATTACATGTTAGATATTTCTGCACTGTTGGAAATAGAAGCATAAGCATTTCACTACACTCGCAATAATATCTGATATGTAACTAGTAAAATTTGATTTGATTTGTACTGAGGACCATTTTCTCATCCTCTGTACTCTTCATGTATTCAACTGACCCGGTCCGACAGGTTGGCTGGAGCATGATAAATACCAGCACAACAGGAACAAGTTATTGTGGCTCTCGCAAAGGAACAGAACTGCAGGTAGTTAGTCTACTTATTGCTGCTCTCACAAAGTACCACAGGAAAGACCAGGGGCAGATTCAGAACGCCACAACATTGTACAGCATTCAGATGTAAATATGTAAAACATGTCTGCCATGTAGAATAAGGAATCCCTTCAGCTCTATTCATGACATTTATATCTGCGAAGCTCCACAATGTTTGCCTTCTGAACTTGGCCCTAGTATGTATTTTCTCTTTACTTAGAGTATTTCCTCATCCGAGATGTACAAATGTTCATGTCACATCATTAGAAATGTCTGTGCTTCCATTTTCTATCTCTTCGGGTATTTCTGACCCAGAATGTTGGACCTCTCCTAATAAACCTTGTGTTTTATATCCGACTGGCATGTGTACATGACGACGCTATCAAAAGCCATCGCCATCTGGTAGTATCATGAGTATTAAATATCTCTGCTGGTATAAAGAGATTGATTAAATTATGTGTTTCTAATTAAAGTAAGAGAGGATTAAACATCATAGTTTCTCTGATAAATAGTCTTAATAGTATATTTCGAATACGAGAAAATGTTGTTTGAAAAAAATATATTTTGTGAGATTATGCAAATTGACGACTGGCACACAGAGGTAGACTGGTCAGAGAAGTAATTGAGGCAAGTCAAAAGGATATACAGTACGGGTTCTCAATGTTCCCGTATCAGCGCATTCACGGTAAACCCTGCATTTCTCGGTTCAATTGGAAATTACCTTTACATTTCTATCGCAATGTGTAAAGCTTCAGCGACACGGATTGAATAGAGCCTTCATCTATTATTAACATCCTGTCATTAAAGACTCCAACTCTAACAAACGGCAACAAAAGTTGTTTTTGTTAACTGCGAGAGCCTGTAATAGTTTTTGATGGCTAAATGCTAACTGCAGTGAATGAGTCTTTCAAACAGAGACACAATGCACCTATACACAAAGCCTTTTTTTGGGGATACCAAAATAGACCCAGGATTAAAGTAGGCTCGGGGGAACGGGTTTAAAGTTAAATCCTCTTTTCGGAGACGAGCTACTGTCCCCATGCACTCCAGCCGTTCGCTGCCCTTTGGCATGGTGTATTGGCATCGCTGTGCATTTGGATCAGCCCGCTGGAGGGGGTACAGAGAGCAAGCGACAGTGTGCTCGGCACAGTGTGCCCATGGAGCTTAGAAAGAGAACCCAAACGTGCCCTTTCGCCAAGGCCCTTAAGCCCTGCCAATAGATTGGAGTGGCCTTCCATTGACAGTGGGCACACAGGGGCACTCGGCCGTGCTTACCCCACCAACAAACACACACACCATATTTGCTCATACACACACAAGGCACACTCCGCAATAGTCATCCATTAACCACCAATAGATATATCCAAAGCAGTGGTGGTCGGTGCCATTTTTATGAGCATGGCCTTATTTCTATTGCAGCACATTGGATGACTGTCATTCATATTCCATTCACCCATAGGTTTAGGCTACTACATGATACTCTAATTTTCCCTATGACCCTCATGAGGTTGCTACAACCTAGCCTATGAATGAAAGTTTACAACGTATGTGACCTGCACACAGGTCAAGAGAAAGATTTGAGGTGACAGACAGCGACACATTCAATACCGCCTTGCACACTCTTGCCTGCATCTAGCTGACGTAGGGGGTAATCATTAATCCAACAGTTACAAATGAGAGTTTCTATTGGACATATTCAGGTATGTTTATCCCCGTTTTGTTCCGTTTGCTTCCATTTAAGAAACGTTTTTCAACAGAATTGTCAGACTGAATACATCCCTGATCACACACAAACAGTTCACTTTCAAAGCCACATACAAACAGTTGTTGTATTGTTGTATTCCTTCTCGCATCTAGGCGCTCTCCTCCTCTCATCTTTTCCCTTTGCTTGTGGACTTCAATGCACAACACATCAGCTGTCTGTGACCAGAAGAAAAAATGTTTCCAAGCCAAACATCTCCCTCTCGTTCGCTCTCTTTCTCTCTCACTCCTCCATTTTTGAATAAATTAATTTGTTCAAAACTGTTCAACTATTGTCTTTCTCTCTCTTTGAGTCAACTACTCACAGCATGTTATGCACTGCAGTGCTAGCTAGCTGTAGCTTATGCATTCAGTACTAGATTCCTTCTCTAATACTTTGATTGGTAGGACAACATGTCAGTTCATGCTACAAGAGCTCCGAAAGGTTGGTGGACATTCTACGGAAATTGTCATAATTACTGTGTAAGTCTATGGATGGGGGTGAGAACCATGAGCCTCCTAGGTTTTGTTCTGAAGTCAATGTACCCAGAGGAGGACGGAATCTAGCTGTCCTCCGGCTACATCATGGTGCTACCCTACAGAGTGCTGTTGAGGCTACTGTAGAGCTTCATTGCAAAACAGTGTTCTAATCAATTATTCGGTCCCATGTGATACTATATTTTGTATAGTTTTATCTAAAAAGGATACATTTTTAAATGTTTCACTATTTGTATGAACTTCACTGAGAAGAATGGTCCTCCCCTTCCTCCTCTGAGTGCCTCCACTGATTCACAGACATACACATTCACCACTTATGTTCCAATAAGTAATAGAAAAAAACATACATGTTTTTGAGGTTCAAATAGTTTTATTTTAAATACTTGATTGAGCTTGTCTGGCACAATAGAACCAATGGAATAGCTCCCAAAGTGAAAATTACCACCCCTCTGGCACTCCAGCACACCTTTTTGAACACCAGTCTGCCAGTTAGATCTAGCTACAGTGCTTACAGAGATTGAAGTGTACTGTATGTTTAATTTTCTCAAGGGCTGAACATACAGTACTGTATTCTTATTTCCAGTTCTCTGCTGCCAATGACTGGAACGAACTACAAAAATCTCTGAAACTGGAAACACTTATCTCCCTCACTAGCTTTAAGCACCAACTGTCAGAGCAGCTCACAGATTACTGCACCTGTACATAGCCCACATATAATTTAGCCCTATCAACTACCTCTTTCCCAACTGTATTTAATTTATTTATTTATTTTGCTCCTTTGCACCCCATTATTTTTATTTCTACTTTGCACATTCTTCCATTGCAAAACTACCATTCCAGTGTTTTACTTGCTATATTGTATTTACCTTGCCACCAAGGCCTTTTTTTGCCTTTACCTCCCTTCTCACCTCATTTGCTCACATTGTATATAGACTTGTTTATACTTTATTATTGACTGTATGTTTGTTTTACTCCATGTGTAACTCTGTGTTGTTGTATCTGTCGAACTGCTTTGCTTTATCTTGGCCAGGTCGCAATTGTAAATGAGAACTTGTTCTCAACTTGCCTACCTGGTTAAATAAAGGTAAAATAAAAAAAATAAAAAATAAAAATTCTTCTTCATCTCATAGTTATATGTATTTTGTTAGTCCTCCTTCGACCACAAGCTTTTGGGGGGGAGAGAGAGAGAGCGAGAGAGCGAGAGAGAATGGTCTGCTACTGTGGGAGACCGACCCTTTCACCAGGAGGTCCATTTGCATGGGCTATAATTTGATCCTTGGTTGCCAAGACCACGAGGCGTGCCGAAAGGCGCGAGCACGCTAATGACGGCGAGTGCTAATGACGGGCTGTGTCTGCAAGCCTCCGAAGTATTCTCCAGAGTTCTGCTGACTGCCAAAAGGCCACATTAGCATTTTGAAAAGCGACATAACATCTTTTGACTTACCTTCAAAAATGAATAGTCACTGATAAAGGAGAAGTAATCTGGAACAGTGTTTCATACAAAACAATAAAGCACAAAATAAAAATGGTTACGGTTGTAACATAGGGGAGATTAACTTCACGGAAATGAGAGCCATTGTTAGAGAGCGGCCATTATTTTTTTGAAAGATAAATGAATTGAGTGTCTTAAAACCGAGCTATTAACAAAGAAAACATTATTTTTCACTTAATGAGCTCTTGATTTGACAAAAGAAAGGCTGTTACTTTGCTGGAGCAATATAAGTAATTTTCAACAATATTATGTCTCTCTTTGAACACTGAACTAGTCTAGGAAGAACTATTGTCCTGTCACTATTGTCTTCATCAGTGTTGCCTGCCTGAGGTTGATGCTATTCAGTCTGATGTGTAATAAAAAATACAATTTCTCTACTGTACAGCTCACACAGCAGCTGTAGAATCTTGCAGGTCATCCATATTTGTGTCCTGATGTTTTTTCCCCTGATGTTTCGAAGAACATTGATGGTGGTATACAGTGCATTTCCTGTCTTTTATTGCCGACTGCACTGCGAGTGTTCTGATACTGTTGCTTTCCCCGACTCCACTGGTAGATTCGCAGGAAGGACTCAAATCGTGCTAAATGAGTGACTCTGCTGAGCCTACTTTGTATTCTGCAGATCGTAAGGTCAAACCTCATTTGATTAGAGGAAGAAAAAAGTGGAGAACTTTAAGGAGCTTATTGCTGCTAGGGCAACAAGCCTTATCATGCACTCTTCATGAGGAGTCCCAGGATCCAAGGGAGAGCATGGTAGTCCTTCATGTACGGGCCCCATATAATTCAATCAAAAAGGAAGCACGGGTGAATCAACCTGTGCTCATCAAGCTTTGCACATCAGTGTGCTGACCCAGGCTGATGTGTCAGGTGCTCTAATAGGCCCTTCTCCATTATTGTTATTCGGGCTCGGGGGGGGGGGGGGGGGGGGGGCAGCAAAGAGAATAACCTGGCAGTGTGGTGACAGGGCAACAACCTCTCTCTCAATATGAGCAAGACAAAGGAGCTGATCATGGACTATAGGAAAGGGAAGGCCGAACAGGCCCCCATTAACATCGACGGGACTGAAGTGGAGCGGTTCGAGAGTTTCACGTTCCTTTGTGTCCACATCACCAACAACCGATCATGGTCCAAACACACCAAGACAGTTGTGAAGAGGGCACGACAACACCTTTTCCCCCTCAGGAGACTGAAAAGATTTGGCATGTGTCCCCAGATCCTCAAAAAGTTCTACAGCTGCACCACTGAGAGTATCCTGACCAGTTGCATCCACGCCTGGTATGGCAACTGCTCGGCATCCGACCGTAAGGCACTACAGGGGTTAGTGCATACGTCCCAGTACATCACTGGGGCCAAACTTCCTGACATTCAGGACCTATATACTAGGTGGTGTCATAGGAAGGGCAAAAAAATTGTCCAAGACTCCAGTCACCCAAGTCATAGCCTGTTGTCTCTGCTACCGCATGGCAAGCGTTACCGAGGCACCAAGTCTAGGACCAAAAGGCTCCATAACAGCTTCTACACCCACATAGCTTCTACCCACAAGCCATAAGACTGCTGAACAACTAATCAAATGGCCACCCGCACTATTTACATTGACACCCCCCACACACTTTGTTTTTACACTGCTGCTACTCGCTGTTTATTATCTATGCATAGTCATAGACAAAACAACCTCTTTCTCTCTTTTTTCTCGCTCTCTCCCCTTTCTCTCTCTCGCCCCCTCCCCTCCCTCTATCCCCCTCTAGCAATCAATCAATCAAATGTATTTATAAAAGCAGATGTCACAAAGTGCTTATATAGATGTCACAAAGTGCTTATATATAAACCCAGCCTAAAACCCTAAACAGCATGCAATGCAGATGTAGAAGCACTGTGTCTTGGAAAAACTCCCTAGAAAGGCAGGAAATTAGAAAGATCCCTAGAGAGGAACCAGGCTCTGAGTCAGTCCTCTTCTGCCCTGTCCTCTTCTGGCTGTGTCGGGTGGAGATTTTAAGATTACATGGCCATTAAGGCCAGATTGTTCTTCTAGATGTTTAAATGTTCATAGATGATCAGCAGGGCCAAATAATAACCACAGTGGTTGTAGAGGGTGCAACAGGTCAGCACCTCAGAAGTAAATGTCAGTTGGCTTTTCATAGCCAAGCATCCAGAGGACCAGACAGCAGGTGCTAGAGAGAGGGATGGAGAGAGAGAGTGAGAGAGAGTCGAAAACAGCAAGTCCGGGACAGGGTATTATGTCCGATGAACAGATCAGGGTTCCATAGCTCTGGAAGAACAGTTTAAACTGGAGCAGTAGGACAACCAGGTGGACTGGGGACAGCCAGGAGTCATCAGGTTAGGTAGTCCTGAGGCATGGTCCTAGGGATCAGGTCCTCCGGGAGGAGAAGGAGAGAGCCAGAGTGAAAGAATTAGAGGGACCATACTTAAGTTCCCACTGGACACCAGATAAGACAGGAGAAATTCACCAGATAGGACAGACTGACCCTAGCTCCCCGGCACAAAGACTATTGTAGCATAGATACTGGAGGCTGAGACGGGGGGGTTCACTGTGGCCCTGTCCAATGATACCCCCGGACAGGGCCAACCAGGCAGGATACAACCCCACCCACTTTGCCAAAGCACAGCCCCCACACCACAAGAGGGATATCAACAGACCACCAAATTACTACCCTGAGACAAAGCTGAGTATAGCCCACAAAGATCTCCTCCACCACACGAGCCCGAGGGGGCGCAATAACGGACAGGAAAATCACGTCAGTGACTTAACCCACTCAAGCTGACTACAGTGCAAAAAAGCCTGGCACGACGTGACACACCCCTTCTAGGGATGGCATGGAAGAGCACGAGTAAGCCTGTTACTCAGCCTCCGTAATAGAGTCAGAGGCAGAGAATCACATTTGAGAGAGGGGAGCAGGCCAGGCAGAGATAGCAAGGGTGGTTCGTAACTCCAGTGCCTTGCCGTTCACCTTCGCACCTCTGGGCCAGACTACACTCAATCATTGGACCTACTGAACAGTCTTCAGTAAAGACTTAAATGTCGAGACAGAGTCTGCGTCAATCACATGGATAGGCAGACCATTACATAAAAATGTAACTCTGTAGTAGAAAGCCCTGCCTCCAGCTGTTCGCTTAGAAATTCAAGGGATAATAAGGAGGCCTGAGTCTTGTGAGTGTAGCGTACGTGTAGGTATGTACGGCAGGACCAAATCGGAGAGATAGGTAGGAGCAAGTCCATGAAATGCTTTGTAGGTTAGCAGTAAAACCTTAATCTGTAACACCCTTATCTGTTTCACCTGTCTTTGTGCTTGTCTCCCCTCCCCTCCATGTGTCGCCCATCTTCCCCATTATCCCGTGTGTATTTATACCTGTGTTCTCTGTTTGTTTGTTGTCAGTTCATTTTGTTTCGTGTTTCCCCTGCTCCTGTTTGTTCCTGTTTCTGTTTTCTAGTCTTTCCCGCTTTTGACCTTTCTGCCTGCCCTGACCCTGCCTGCCGTTCTATACCTTGCACCACCTCACTGGATTATTGACCCCTGCCTGCCCTGACCCTGAGACTTCCTGCCATTCTGGACCTTTTGCATCCTCTGGATTACTGACCCCTGCCTGCCCTGACCCTGTCGTTTGCCTGCCCCTGTACTAGAAATAAACTTTTGTTTGTCTCTGTATCTGGGTTATACCTGAAACCTGAAAGAAATCAGCTCTAGCCTTAACAGAAAGCTAGTGTAGCGAGTCTAGCACAGGATTAACATTATCAAATTGTTTGGTTGTGAGGATACTAGCAGCCAGATTTAGCACTAACTGAAGTTTATTTAGTGCTTTATCCGGGGAGCCAGAGAGTAGAGCATTGCAGTAGTCTAATCTAGAACTGACAAAAGCATTGATTAGCTTTTCTGCATAATTTTTGGACATAAAGTTTCAGATTTTTGCAATGTTACGAAGATGGAAAAAAGCTGCCCTTAGAATGTTATGTATATGTTCATCAAAAGAGAAATCAGGGTACAGAGTAACGCCGAGGTCCTTCACAGTTTTATTTGAGATAACTGTACAACCATCAAGATTAATTGTCTGATCAAACAGCAGATCTCTTTGTTTCTTGGGACCTAGAACTAGCATCTCTGTGGTAGGCAATTTTGGGGCTTTACCATATTTCATTGAAATGTACAGCTGTGTGTCATCTGCATAGCAGTGAAAGTTGACAATGTGTTTCCGAATGACATCACCAAGAGGTAGAATATATAGTAAAAACAAGTAGTAACCAAAACAGTTAAATCAAATCAAAATATATTTGAGATTTGAGATTCTTCAAAGTAGCCACCCTTTGCCTTGATGACAGCTTTGCACACTCTTGACATTCTATCAACCAGCTTCATGCGGCAGTCACTTGGAATGCATTTCAATTAACAGCTGTGCCTTGTTAAAAGTACATTTGTGGAATTTCTTTCTTTCTTAATACATTTGAGCCAGTCAGTTGTGTTGTGACAAGGTAGGGGTGGTACACAGAAGATAGCCCTATTTGGTAAAAGACCATGTCCATATTATGGCAAGAACAGCTCAAATAAGCAAAGAGAAACAGAAGTCCATTATTTTAAGACATGTAGGTCAGTCAATACGGAACATTTCAAGAACTTTGAAAGTTTCTTCAAGTACAGTCGCAAAAACCATCAAGCGCTGTAATGAAACTGGCTCTCATGAGGATGACACAGGAAAGGAAGACCCAGGGTTACCTCTGCTGCAGTTCATTAGATTTACCAGACTCAGAAATTGCAGCCCAAATAAATGTATCACAGAGTTCAAGTAACAGACACATCTCACAATCAACTGTTTCGAGGCGACTGTGTGAATCAGCCCTTCATGGTAAAATTGTTGCAAAGAAACCACAACTAAAGGACACCAATAATAAGAAGAGACTTGCTTGGGCCAAGAAACACGAGAAATGGACATCAGACCGGTGGAGATCTGTCCTTTGCTCTGATGAGTCCAAATTTGAGATATTAGATTCCAAAAGCTGCGTCTTTGTGAGACACAGAGTAGGTGAACAGATGATCTCTGCATGTGTAGTTCCCACAGTGAAGCATGGAGGAGGTGGTGTGATGGTGTAGGGTGTTTTGCTGGTGACATTCTCAGTGATTTATTTAGAATTCAAGGCACACTTAAGCAGCATGGCTACCACAGCATTCTGGAGCAATACGCCATCCCATCTGGTTCGCGCTTAGTGGGACTATCATTTGTTTTCAAAGGACAATGACCCAACACACCTCTAGGCTGTGTAAGGCTTTTTGACCAAGAAGGAGAGTGATGCATCAGATGACCTGGCCTCCACAATCACCCAACCTCAACCCAATTGAGATGGTTTGGGATGAGTTCGACTGCAGAATGAAGGAACAGCATCAACCAAGTGCTCAGCATATGTGGGAACTCCTTCAAGAGTGTTGGAATAGTATTCCAGGTGAAGCTGGCTGAGAGAATGCCAAGAGTGTGCAAAGCTGCTATCAAGGCAAAGGATGGCTACTTTGAAGAAACTAAAATATATGAATATATTTTGATTTGTTTAACACTTTTTTCATTACTACATGATTCCATATGTGTTATTTCATATTTTTGATGTCTTCACTATTATTCTACAATGTGGTAAAAATAAAGAAAAACCCTTGAATGAGTAGGTGTGTCCAAACTGTTGACGGGCACTATATATATATATATATACATACAGTGCCATATATATATATATACAGTGCCTTGCGAAAGTATTTGGTCCCCTTGAACTTTGCGACCTTTTGCCACATTTCAGGCTTCAAACATAAAGAAATAAAACTGTATTTTTTTGTGAAGAATCAACAAGAAGTGGGACACAATCATGAAGTGGAACGACATTTATTGGATATTTCAAACTTTTTTAACAAATCAAAAACTGAAAAATTGGGCGTGCAAAATTATTCAGCCCCTTTCCTTTCAGTGCAGCAAACTCTCTCCAGAAGTTCAGTGAGGATCTCTGAATGATCCAATGTTGACCTAAATGACTAATGATGATAAATACAATCCACCTGTGTGTAATCAGGTCTCCGTATAAATGCACCTGCACTGTGATAGTCTCAGAGGTCCGTTAAAAGCGCAGAGAGCATCATGAAGAACAAGGAACACACCAGGCAGGTCCGAGATACTGTTGTGAAGAAGTTTAAAGCCGGATTTGGATACAAAAAGATTTCCCAAGCTTTAAACATCCCAAGGAGCACTGTGCAAGCGATAATATTGAAATGGAAGGAGTATCAGACCACTGCAAATCTACCAAGACCTGGCCGTCCCTTTAAACTTTCAGCTCATACAAGGAGAAGACTGATCAGAGATGCAGCCAAGAGGCCCATGATCACTCTGGATGAACTGCAGAGATCTACAGCTGAGGTGGGAGACTCTGTCCATAGGACAACAATCAGTCGTATATTGCACAAATCTGGCCTTTATGGAAGAGTGGCAAGAAGAAAGCCATTTCTTAAAGATATCCATAAAAAGGGTTGTTTAAAGTTTGCCACAAGCCACCTGGGAGACACACCAAACATGTGGAAGAAGGTGCTCTGGTCAGATGAAACCAAAATTGAACTTTTTGGCAACAATGCAAAACGTTATGTTTGGCGTAAAAGCAACACAGCTCATCACCCTGAACACACCATCCCCACTGTCAAACATGGTGGTGGCAGCATCATGGTTTGGGCCTGCTTTTCTTCAGCAGGGACAGGGAAGATGGTTAAAATTGATGGGAAGATGGATGGAGACAAATACAGGACCATTCTGGAAGAAAACATGATGGAGTCTGCAAAAGACCTGAGACTGGGACTGAGATTTGTCTTCCAACAAGACAATGATCCAAAACATAAAGCAAAATCTACAATGGAATGGTTCAAAAATAAACATATCCAGGTGTTAGAATGGCCAAGTCAAAGTCCAGACCTGAATCCAATCGAGAATCTGTGGAAAGAACTGAGAACTGCTGTTCACAAATGCTCTCCATCCAACCTCACTGAGCTCGAGCTGTTTTGCAAGGAGGAATGGGAAAAAATTTCAGTCTCTCGATGTGCAAAACTGATAGAGACATACCCCAAGCGACTTACGGCTGTAATCGCAGCAAAAGGTGGCGCTACAAAGTATTAACTTAAGGGGGCTAAATAATTTTGCACGCCCAATTTTTCAGTTTTTGATTTGTTAAAAAAGTTTGAAATATCCAATAAATGTCGTTCCACTTCATGATTGTGTCCCACTTGTTGTTGATTCTTCACAAAAAAATACAGTTTTATATCTTTATGTTTGAAGCCTGAAATGTGGCACAAGGTCGCAAAGTTCAAGGGGGCCGAATACTTTCGCAAGGCACTGTATATTGTATTATTGTTTTCCCCTATTGGACAACACTTAGGCTTCTACATTCTAGCTTTTACATACCATGCACATTTTACAGACACAATGTATTTTACAATAGTTATCTTGTTGTTTGTTTTTTAATCCCATCCTTCAGCTACCATCCACCCCTCCCATCTATCTCTGAAGACCATCCAGTTTGATTTCTATTTGCCATACATTTTTAACTGTGCTGTTTCACAAAAGTTCTGAACCTATATACATTTTAGGGACACAGTATATTTTACATTAGGTATCTTGTTGTTTTTAATAACCCCCTTTAGCTCCACTCAACCCCTCCCATCTATCTCTTAACACCATCCATTTTTCAACTGTGCTGTGATGTTTCACAACATTTCTGAACCTTTCTATTCTCATAGTTTCTACAGATTGTAAATTAAAGATAAACATTTTTACTAAAAGTATTATATTATTGATCGATTGACTATGACTTTTCAAATCATCCAGATGTGCTATCTACAGAGTTAACTCCAGGTAAATGTTGCAGTTCTTCAACCGTTCTAGGACCTTCGACCAAAAACAAGCTACATACTGTACGGACGGTACCAAAACAAATGATCTAATTAGGGTTTCCAATGTCTCCGAAAGAATGTGGTGATTGATGGTGTCAAAAGCGGTACTCAGGTCTAGGAGCACGAGGACAGATGCAGAGCCTTGGTCTGACACCATTAAAAGGTAATTTACCACCTTCACGAGTGCAGTCTCAGTGCTATGATGGGGTCTAAATCCAGACTTGAGCGTTTTGTATACATTATTTTGTATTCAGGAAGGCAGTGAGTTGCTGCGCAAACACTTTTCTAAAATGTTTGACAGTTGTCAGAGATTCAATGTAGGCCGATAACGTAAAACATTTCCGGGTCAAGTTTTGGCCTTTTCAGGAAAGGCTATATTACTGCAAACTTTTAGTAAGTTTGGTACACATCCGGAGGATAGGGAGACATGTATTATGTTCAACAGAGGAGTGCCAAGCACAGGAAATAATTTAGCTCTTTCAGTAGTTTAGTTGGAATAGTGTCCAGTAGGCAGCTGGAAGGTTTAGAGGCCATTACTATTTTCATAAATGTGTTGAGAGATATAGGATTAAACAACTTGAGTGTCTCCATGAATCCTAGGTCCTGTGAGTTCTGTGCTGACTCAGGACAACTGAGTTTTGGAAAAATATGGAGATTCAAAGAGGAGTCCGTAATAGAAACAGTACATTACAGTGAGACAATAGCTACATCGATCTACAAGCTCACGTCCACAAACCCCAATGGAAGTGTTTCCATACAGTCCAGGAAGGGTTGCCATATTTTTTACAAAGTAGTTGAATTGATTTCTTAAAGTGTAGGTAATCTTATCCATAGGAATGCACTTATTAATTTCAGAGAGACCTTTTGTAATTGTGAGAGTGGAATCTGATTTCCATGTCAATGCAACAAATCTTATTGAAGTAGCAAGGGAAATTCCAGTAAATTTGATGTTGAAGTTATTCCTCAAATTCACATTTGGGAAGTTACCCAGAATGCATATTTCAGTGTCAAGTAGGAAAGGGACCTCTATAATAAAGGTCAGAGTATCACAAACATCATAACAAAAGGCTTGTAATTTGGTACACTGCCAAGTAGAATTTAAAAAAAAGTGCCTTCTGCTGTTCTATATCTAAAACACACTTCTGATATTTCAGGATGATATCTATGTTCCTTGTTTAATTTAGATTTTTTTTCACCTTTATTTAACCAGGTAGGCCAGTTGAGAACAAGTTCTCATTTACAACTGCGACCTGGCCAAGATAAAGCAAAGCAGTGAGACAAAAACAACAACACAGAGTTACACATGGGATAAACAAACGTACAGTCAATAACACAATAGAAAAATGTATAAACAGTGTGTGTGAATGTAGTAAGAATAGGGAGGTGAGGCAATAAATAGGCCATAGTGGCGAAATAATTGCAATTTAGCATTAACACTGGAGTGATTGATGTGCAGATGATGATGTGCAAGTAGAGATACTGGGGTGCAAAGAGCAAAAATGAATAACAATATGGGGATGAGGTAGTTGGGTGGTCTATTTGGGGTTGTACCTGGTAGGTTCCTTGATAAATTCTGTGAGATTGAGGGCATCTAGCTTAGATTGTAGGACGGCCGGGGTGTTAAGCATATCCCAGTTTAGGTCACCTAACAGTACAAACTCTGAAGATAAATGGGGGGCAATGAATTTGCATATGGAGTCCAGGGCACAACTCGGGGCTGAGGGGGGTCTATAGCAAGCGGCAACGGTGAGAGACTTATTTCTGGAAAGGTGGATTTTTAAAAGTAGAAGCTCGAACTGTTTGGGCACAGACCTGGATAGCATGACAGAACTCTGCAGAATATCTCTGCAGTATATGGAGACCACCCGCTTTGGAAGTTCTATCTTGTTGGAAAATGTTGTAGTTGGGGATGGAAATGTCAGAATTTTTGGTGGCCTTCCTAAGCCAGGATTCAGACACGGCTAGGACAACAGGGTTGGCAGAGTGTGCTAAAGCAGTGAATAAAACAAACTTAGGGAGTAGGCTTCTGATGTTAACATGCATGAAACCAAGGCTTTTACGGGTCCAGTCAGCAAATGATTACGCCTGGGGAATAGGTGTGGTACTGGGGTCTACAGTGCTTGGGTTAACCTCTAAATCACCAGAGGAACAGAGGAGGAGTAGGATAAGGGTATGGCTAAAGGCTATAAGAACTGGTAGCCCAGTGCGTTGGGAGCAGAGAATAAAAGGGACAGATTTCTGGGCGTGGTATAATAAATTCAGGGCATAATGTACAGACAAGGGTATGGTAGGATGTGAGTACAGTGGAGGTGAACCTAGGCGTTGAGTGACGATGAGAGGTTTTGTCTTTAGTGAGACCAGTTAGGCCAGGTGAGGTCTCCGCATGTGTGGGGAGTGGGACAAAAGAGCTATCTAAGGCAAGGTGAGCGGGACTGAGGGCTTTACAGTGAAATAAAACAATAAGGACTAGCCTAGACAGCAGTAGACAAGGCATATTAACAGAGAGAGGCATATTGACATTAGAGAGAGGCATAAAGCAGTCACAGATGTTGATCGGGAGAGCTAAGTCAACAACGGGTAAATGGCAATGAATGGGCAGAGCTGGTCAGTTAGGTACATACAGGACCTGAGTTTGAGGCTGGGGCTGACAGATAAACAAAATGAGGTACCGTGTTATTGAAACAGTCCAGGGGGCATCAGCTGTGTAGCCAAGTGATCATAGGGTCCAAAGAACAGCAATAGGTGAGTCAGGGAGCCGTTCAGTAGTCAGTACTACACTAGGCGAGTGGGAGACACGGCGCTTAGAAAGCTAGCGGGCCGGGGCAAGAAGATGGGTCTTTGTCAACATCGCAAAAGAAAAGCCCGTTGAGACCTCATCGGGCGACCACGTCAGGAGACCAGTCGTGATGGATCGGTGGGGCTCCACGTCGACAACAAAGGATCCAGGCCAATTGGCAAAATAGGTATTGTAGCCCTAGAATTAGCTGGTATATGGGCCTAGCTCGTGGATAGCTCAAGGCAAACTGGTGCTTGCTTCGGGACAGAGGCACTAGCTAACAGTAGCCACTTGGTAGCAGCTAGCTAGCTGCGATGATCCGGTGTAATGATCCAGGCGCACAGGAATCCTGTAATGTGGTAGGGAGAAGCAGTCCGATATGCTCTGGGTTGATATCGCTCTGTGCTGACTGGCATGTATTGTCTGAGCTAAAGCTGGCGGTGTCCGAGCTAAAAGGTGAAAACTGCTAGCTGTGGCTAACCAAGCTAGTTAGCTGGCTAGCTCCTGGTGGAGGTTCCAGTTATGAGGAATGAAAATAGCAGATCCGTATCACATTGCGTGAGGCGGGTTGCAGGAAAGTATATTTAATTCGTAGACAGAATTTGAGATTAACATGTATATGAGAAAAAGAAAAAAACAGATATTTACACGGGATAAGACAAACACAACACACGACCAACTGCCACGCCATCTATGTAACCTCTGAGGTGTCAGGTAGAGTTGGTGGAGGAAGTTCTAATGTAGAAGTATCTATCTAGGGTGGATGGTTGCTTGGCATAGGTCCGACCATAGCCCCCCATCAATTGTATTATTCAAATCAAATTCCCATCGCTCTATTGACTTATGTATATCTGGTTTGGGGATTATTGTATTAGCAATGAGTACACTGTGGATATAAATCTATACGAGTCATGGTTGTCGTGGAGTAGTTTAATACTTGACAGATTTGGTAAAATCATATCTTCAAGAGTGCTTCTGAGAACGTTTCTTAACTGTAAATGACAGAATAAATGGTTATTGGATAACTGGTATTTATTTTTTTGTTGCTCAAATGACATAAGTACCCCATCTATATAACAATTTTCTAAATGCGTTATTCCCTTCTCATGCCAATGTGGAAAAATGTTGCTATCCAAGATCATTGGCAGGAGTCTGTTTTGCCACAGGGCTGTTTTGGGTGACAAGTCTTGTTTCAGACCAAATAATGTACACATTTCATAGCAAGATCTTACTAAATTGATGGTACAGGGATTGCTTGTTTTTTGTTGATATAGTCTTGGAGTTCCATTTGTAGATAATATTACTCCCAACCTCTTCTTTAAGAGCAAACATTTCCGTCTGAGTCCAAGAAGGGGCTGGTTCAGTTTCAAATAAGAATCAAATTAATATAATTTGCACTGCCCAGTAATACATCTTGAAATTTTGTAGGCAGAGACCTCCTTGACTATAATCACATGTTAATTTGTCCAGGCCCACCTTTGGAGTTTTACTGTTCCATAGAAATTGTCTTATGGTCTTGTTAAGGGACTTTGTCACGCCCTGACGGTAGATCGCTTTGTATGTTTCTATTTTTAGTTTGGTCAGGGTGTGATGTGAGTGGGTATTCTACGTTGTAGGTCTAGGTTTTCTTTTTCTATGTATTTGTCCTGGTATGGTTCTCAATCAGAGGCAGCTGTATATCGTTGTCTCTGATTGAGAGCCAGACTTAGGTAGCCTGTTTTCCCATTTTGAGTTGTGGGTGATTATTTTCCATTTCAGTGTTTTCACCATACGGGACTGTTTCGGGTTTCTTTTATTCTCAGGTTCATTTGTATTCAGTGTTCAGTTTATTAAAGGCATCATGAACACGCTCCGCTTTGGTCTACTCCTTCTTCCACCAACGAAAAACATTACAGACTTAAAGAAACTCTCGGGTAGAGATATGGATCAAGATTGAAATAGGTACATCATGTTAGGCAGAACGTTCATCTTAATACAGCTAATTCTCCCAAATAATGTAAGAGGCAGATCTTTCCATCTATTCAAGTTAACCACCTTCTGCAAGAAGACAGAGCAGTTAAGCTTGTACACGTTTCTTAAGTCATAATCAACTGTGATTCCTAGATAATTTGAACCGCTGTATTTGTATTTTTGTATTTATTATGGATCCCCATTAGCTTTGGCAGCTACTCTTCCTGGGGTCCAGCAAAATTAAGGCAGTTCATACAATTTTAAAAACATTACAATGCATTCACAGATTTCACAACACACTGTGTGCCCTTAGGACCCTACTCCACCACTACCACATATCTACAGTACTGAATCCATGTGTATGTATAGTGCGTATGTTATCGTGTGTGTGTGTGTGTGTGTGTGTATGCATGTGTCTGTGCCAATGTTTGTGTTGCTTCACAGTCCCCGCTATTCCATAAGGTGTTTTTTAATATGTTTTTAAATCTAATTTTACCGCTTGCGTCAGTTACTTAATGTGGAATAGAGTTCCATGTCGTCATGGCTCTATGTAGTACTGTATACCTCCCATAGTCTGTTCTGCACTTGGGAATGTGAAGAGACCTCTTGTGGGTGTCCGAGCTGTGTGCCAGTAGTTTAGGCAGACAGTCAGTCTCTCACCACTTTCAGCCAGGAGAGATTTACATGCATATTATTAATATTAGCTCTCAGTGTACATCCGAGGGCCAGCCGTGCTGCCCTGTTCTGAGCCAATTGCAAGTCCTTTTTTTGTGGCACCTTACCACACGACTCAACAGTAGTCAAGGTGCGACAAAAGGGCCTGTAGGATCTGCCTTGCTGATAGTGTTGTTAAAACCTGTTTGGGATAGGGGCAGCATTTTCACTTTTGGGTGAATAGCGTACCCCAAATGAACTGCCTCCTACTCTGTCCCAGATGCTAAAATATGCATATTATTATTAGTATTGGATAGAAAACACTCTGAAGATTCTAAAACTGTTTTGAATGATGCCTGTGAGTATAACAGAACTCATATGGCAGGCGAAAACCTGAGAAAAATCCAACCAGGAAGTGGGAAATCTGAGGTTGTAGTTTTTCAAAGCTTACACTTCCCAAGGCTTCCACTAGATGTCCACCGTCTTCAGAAACTTGTTTCAGGTTTCTGCTATAAAGGTGGGAATGGGAGCTGAATGAGTCATGGGTCTGGCAGAGTGTCTCAGGCTCGTGGTCCCGACAGAGTCGGAATTCTCTGATTGGAACATGATTGAAACTTTATGTTAAAAACATCCTAAAGATTGATTTCATACATCGTTTGACATGTTTCTACGACCTGTAACGGAACATAGTCTGGACGTAGTGCTCGCGCCTCATGAAGATGGATTACTGGGCTGAACACGCTAACAACAAGTGGCTATTTGGACATAAATGATGGACTTTATGGAACTTTATGGAACAAATCAGTCATTTATTGTCAAACTGGGATTCCTGGGAGTGCATTCTGATGAAGATCATCAAAGGTAAGTGAATATTTCTAACGTTAATAACACATGTATCTTTAATCAATGTTTATTATGAGTATTTCTGGGATTTGATGTGGCTATCTGCAAAATCAGATAATTTTGGGGATTTTTGGATATAAATATGCACATTATCGAACAAAACATGCATGTATTGTGTAACATGATGTCCTATCAGTGTCATCTGATGAAGATCATCAAAGGTTGGTGATTAATTTTATCTACATTTCTGCTTTTTGTGACTCCTATCTTTGGCTGGAAAAATGGCTGTGTTTTTTTGACTTGGCTCTAACCTAACATAATCATATGTTGTGCTTTCACTGTAAAGCCTTTTTGAAATCGGACACGATGGGGAGATTAACAAGAAGTTTCTTCCATTCACTGTATTGGACTTGTTAATGTGTTAAAGTTATATATTTCGAAATAATATTTTTTAATTTCGCACGCTGCCTTTTCAGCGGAATGTTGTCGAGGGGTTCGGCTAGCGGAACGCCTGCCCTAGAAAGGTTAAGAAGGTAGAGCTTTGCTTTATTATAGACAGACTTCTCCCCATCTTAGCTGCTACTGCATCAATTTGTTTTGACCATGACAGTATACAATCTAGGGTTACTCCAAGCAGTTTAGTCATCTCAACTTGCTCAATTTACACAGTATTTATTACAATATTTAGTTGAGGTTTAGGGTTTAGTAAGTGTTTTGTTCCAAATACAATGCTTTTAGTTTTAGATATATTTAGGGCTAACTTATTCCTTGCCACCCACTCTGAAACTAACTACATCTCTTTGTTGAGTGTTGCAGTCATTTCAGTCGCTGTAGTAGCTGAGGTGTATAGTGTGGAGTCATCCGCATACATAAGACACCCTGGCTTTACTCAAAGTCAGTGGCATATCGTTAGTAAAAATTTGAAAAAAGCAAGGGGCCTACACAGCTACCCTGGGGAATTCCTGATTATAACTGTATTATATTTGAAAGGCTTCCATTAAAGAACACCCTCTGTGTTCTGTTGGACAAGTAACTCTTTATCCACATTATGGCAGGGTGTGTAAAGCCATAACATACGTTTTTCCAGCAGCAGACTACGATCGATAATGTCAAAAGCTGCACAGAAGTCTAACAAGACAGCCCCCACAATCATTTTATTATCAATTTCTTTCAGCTAATCATCAGTCATTTGTGTAAGTGCTGTGCTTGTTGATTGTCCTTCCCTATAAGCATGCTGAAATTCTGTTGTTAATTTGTTTACTGTGAAATAGCACTGTATCTGGTCAAACACAAATGGCCAGAAGTTTATTAAGGGTTGGTAACAGGCTGAGTGGTCGGCCATTTGTGCCAGTAATGGGGGGTTTACTATTCTTGGGTAGTGGAATGACTTTAGCTTCCCTCCAGGCCTGAGGGCACACGCTTTCTAGCAGGCTTAAATTGAAGATGTGGCAAATAGGAGTGGCAATATCATCTGCTTTTATCCTCGGCAATTTTCCATCCAGATTGTCAGATCCCGTTGGCTTGTCATTGTTGATAGATAGCAATCATTTTTTCACATTTTTCCACACTGACTTTACGGAATTCAAAAGTACAATTCTTGTCTTTCATAATTTTGTTCGATATACTTGGATGTGTGTGTCAGCGTTTGTTGCTGGCATGTCATCCCTAAGTTTGCTCATCTTGCCAATGAAAAAGTAATTAAAGTAGTTTGCAATATCAGTGGGCTTTGTGATGAATGAGCCATCTGATTCAATGAATGAAGTAGCCGAGTTGGCTTTTTTTCCCCAAAATGTCATTTAAGGTGCCCCAAAGCTTTTTACTATCATTCTTTATATGATTTATCTTTGTTTCATAGGGTAGTTTATTTTTTATTTAGTTTAGTGACATGATTTCTAAATTTGCAGTACATTTGCCAATCAGTTGGGCTGACAGACTTAATTGCCATACCTTTTTCCTCATCTCTCTCAACCATACAATTTTTCAATTCCTCATCAATCCAAGGGGATTTAACAGTAACTGGAATAAATTGTTTCATAAATGTGTCAATTGCAGCATCTGGTTGCTCCTCATTACACACTACAGGCCAGCAAATATGATTTACATCATAAACATATGACCTCTTATACACTATATTAGGCCCAGCCTTTGGAACTTTGGTTTTCCTAGATAAGGCTATTATATTGTGATCACTACATCCTATGGATTTGAATACTGCTTTAAAGCAAATTTCTGCAGCATTAGTAAAGATGTGATGAATACATGTTGATGATTTAATTCCTGTGCTGTTTGTAATGACACTGGTAGGTTGACTGACAACCCGATCCAGGTTGCAGGCACTGGTTACAGTTTGAAGTTTTTTCCTGAGTGGGCAGCTTGATGATAGCCAGTCAATATTTAAATCACCTAGAAAATATAGTTCTCTGTTGATATCACATACAATATCAAGCATTTCACACATATTATCCAGATACTGACTGTTAGCACTTGGTGGCCTATAGCAGCTTCCCACAAGAATGGGCTTTAGGCGAGGCAGATTAACCTGTAGCCATATTACTTCAACAGTATTTAACATTAGATCGTCTACAGGAATGCGGTTCTGAATATAGACCGCAACACCGCCTCCGTTGGCATTTCTGTCTTTTCGGTAGATGTTATAACCATGTAATGCTACCACTGTATCATCAAAGGTATTATCTAAGTGAGTTTCAGAGAATATGAATGTAATCTGTTACAAGCAAGTTATTGTAGTAAGGTAGTACGTTTCAAGTTCCTCGGCGTACACATCACAGACAAACTGAATTGGTCCACCCACACAGACAGCTTTGTGAAGGCGGCGCAACTGCATTGTCGGAACTAGAAGCACAATCATTTCGCTACACTCACATTAACATCTGCTAACCACGTGTATGTGACAAATTACATTTGATTTGATACGACTTCATACATATGTTAATATGGGCTATTTTTTAGCACTATTCTGGGTTGCTTGATTGTTTGTAATGCTTTACTGGGAAGCTTATCAGAGGTAAACTTACTCATGTTATTTACATTGGAGCTGATATTGCAGGGTGAGCTGCATCAAGTGGTCTTCCTACTATTGCACACTGCCTCAGTGCTAACAGTGTAACTCTGGTTCATAGGCTCATGATTACTGCTTACAATAGCGGTAGGATAAACTGATGTATTCGGTGCAATTTGGGGTGCATACATTAAATTACTTATAGTGTTTGCCAATGCCACTAAGATCATGTACACTGCTCAAAAAAATAAAGGGAACACTAAAATAACACATCCTAAATCTGAATGAATGAAATATTCTTATTAAATACTTTTTTATTTACATAGTTGAATGTGCTGACAACAAAATCACAAACATTATCAATGGAAATCAAATTTATCAACCCATGGAGGTCTGGATTTGGAGTCACACTCAAAATTAAAGTGGAAAACCATACTACAGGCTGATCCAACTTTGATGTAATGTCCTTAAAACAAGTCAAACTGAGGCCCAGTAGTGTGTGTGGCCTCCACATGCCTGTATGACCTCCCTACAACGCCTGGGCATGCTCCTGATGAGGTGGCGGATGGTCTCCTGAGGGATCTCCTCCCAGACCTGGACTAAAGCATCCGCCAACTCCTGGACAGTCTGTGGTGCAACGTGGCGTTGGTGGATGGGAGCGAGACATGATGTCCCAGATGTGCTCAATTGGATTCAAGTCTGGGGAACGGGTGGGCCAGTCCATAGCATCAATGCCTTCCTCTTGCAGGAACTGCTGACACACTCCAGCCACATGAGGTCTAGCATTGTCTTGCATTAGGAGGAACCCAGGGCCAACCGCAACAGCATATGGTCTCACAAGGGGTCTGAGGATCTCATCTCGGTACCTAATGGCAGTCAGGCTACCTCTGGCAAGCACATGGAGGCCCCCCAAAGAAATGCCACCCCACACCATGACTGACCCACCGCCAAACCGGTCATCCTGGAGGATGTTGCAGGCAGCAGAACGTTCTCCATGGCATTGGAACTGAGAAGTGGTCTGTGGTCACCACCTGCAGAACCACTCCTTTATTGGGGGTGTCTTGCTAATTGCCTATAATTTCCACCTGTTGTCTATTCCATTTGCACAACAGCATGTGAAATGTATTGTCAATCAGTGTTGCTTCCTAAGTGGACAGTTTGATTTCACAGAAGTGTGATTGACTTGGAGTTACATTGTGTTGTTTAAGTGTTCCCTTTATTTTTTTGAGCAGTGTATATTTGATGCAGCATTATAACGACTCATTGTCACAATGGTAGAGATTAACTGAGCTGGTCTTGGATCATTTACCAGCCATTGTTTCAACGCAGCCTTGAAATGCGTGGTGATTTGGATTTTGCAGATTTTTTTCATTCCTGTAGAGTATCTTCTGTTTCCAGAAGGTGTCAAAGTTATTAATAAAAGTGACTGCAGTCTGCTGAATCTTTCACACTAGTGGTTAGAGCGTTGGGCGATTAACCGAAAGGTTGCTGGATCGAATCCCCGAGCTGACAAGTTAGAAATATGTCGTTCTGCCCCTGTACCCAGGCAGTTAACCCACTGTTCCTAGGCCGTCACTGTAAATAAGAATATGTTCTTTACTGACTTGCCTAGTTAAATAAAATTAAAAATAAATGTGACTATACCAGCAGTGAACTGGTTTTTCAACCATAGCCAGCAGCAGTAGCCTCTTCCTTCTCCTCAGCTAGCATTACCATAACATGGTTTCTAACACCTGCTCAGGCCCGCAAACAAGCCCTGGCCCCACCGCCAGAGCCATGCGGCCCCGTCAAAGTTAATAAATAGAGAGGTCCCGGTGGCGATGCACTGCTGGGCTGAGGAGCTGACGTGCCGTGGGGAAGGCCTGCTGGGAGACGGGCGAGGACCTCTATGGATCGCGCCCCAAAAGGCTCAGCGGCTCTCTCATCTGCCAAGTTGGCATGGCGCCCTCTGACAGGTTTGCCTGTCAGTGGATGGGGTAGCTGAGACCCTTCAGGGTGTCAAATCAACACTGGGAGAGAGTGGCACGCCCGGCCGCCAAACAGATTGGAAAGCGCCGGGAGGCGGGAGAGGGGAGAAAAGAGACACAGTCAGACAAAAGAGAGCCTGAGCCTTGAACTCTCCTTCAGTTTCTTTCCCCTACCTCATTCCATTTCTCCCTAATTCATTCTTCCCCTTTCCATCAACCTTGTTGGCATACTCCATGCTCATCTTTTACTTAGATGTTGTGGTTTTTGAAGGGGCGAGCGGTGGCGGCGTCAACCACTCGTTATTTCGCTTCCATTTTCAGCGAGATTCATTGGTGCTCTTTTGAGAGTAGTAGCTTTTTAGACAAAATTACATACAAGGTCACAAGCGCTGTTGAGACTTCAAGGCTCACCTTAATGGGCGAAACACGAGAAATGAGCCAAAAGGAATCAGATATAAAATAATACATTTTTGGGGTAAAATTGGGAGATAAGAAGAAACCAAGATAGATCTTCGGTATGCTGAAAGAAATATATTATGAAAAGTAACTCAACCGTGGCAGTCTCTATCTCTGTCAATCCTCTCATATCCCTCACAAATTGCCAAAGCTTGAACTCTTCTGATACAGATCATAGAATCTGAGTGTATTTTTTTGTTGAGGTTACATAATTTTTTTGTACATGTAAAGTAATGTAAGATGACATTTCTATAAAAAAAACTATTTCACAGGAAATACATCTTGGATATGATCACATTCCAGATCCGCAAATTCTACACTTCAAACGAGCCTGAAATTAATTACGGGACTAGCTTGAAAAGTATGTATAGATTAAGCATCTAATCATCTGCAATAGCATTTAATCTCTCTCTCTCTCTCTCGCTCTCTCTCAATATTGGGGATCATGTACCCACTGAGAAGGAATAAGGCTGTCATTGAAAATATTGTCAGGAAATAGCAAACAGTTGGTAGGAATGAGTTACATTTAGTTTGGTGACTTATGATTATGCCTTTATTACAATGTACATTTATACTGTCTGTTCTTTGTATTGTGTTTTCTTTCTTTTATTTACAAAAGTAAATAGGTGATTCCATCTCTGGTTTGGGTTTTTGTAAATTGCATTGTTCTTGCCGTTTTTGTAGCATTAGTAGCAGTAATAGCAGTAGTAGTCGTAGTAGTCGTAGCAGTGCAGTCTCCGCGAATACGGGAACATTGCCTTTAAAAGGTTTGCAGCCGACAAAGCCTGAATGGATTGAATCGAAGCTTACATTTTATTATTAATAATATGATTATTTTTATTATAAATTGCATTTGTACAGTGCTTTCACTTACAGACATAAATCGCACAGCTCTTTACATAGCGAGCAACTACTATGTTAAAAGAAAAAGGCTTTAATAATATAGCTAAAAACGTTAGGCGAGATTTAAAGCTAGAATTAAGCTAGTGGCCTAGTACTACATAAAGAAAATAAGGAAGACGACAAATACTAAAAACTACACAAAACTTAAAACTAAAGTATGGGACCAACAACTAGTACACATCATTTTGATGAACAGAATCTACATGACACAAAGATTTGAACCTGAATGTCCTCAAACTAAATTGAATTGCCACTTTAATCCATGCTATAAAAGTTATAGCATAGCAAAAATAGTTCCATTATCCCTATATAGTGTAACTCCGGCAATAAGTTAATATTTGAATAAAAAATTGAAATAGCAGTGGCTGTATGAACAAAGGCAGTTGTACTCATATTTGCTGAGAGCTTCTGTGAAGTTCTGTGAATAGTGAAGTTATCATGGCTTGATGTTTTTACAACATTCTGACAAACAACTGCCTAGACTGATAGTCTTGTGAGACAGACAAGTACTCAGATAATTCATTTTTAATTGAACATGGGATCATCAAAGGCCAAACGAATTAAAAGAAAAGCCTAGGAAATCAACAATTTAATGTCCAGTGGAAAAATATAGACGATGGACAGTAGTGCGAGATAAAGTAGGCCTGATTCTACTGTCGATTAAGCCTGTCCTCTGGCAGACGTACGTGATAACATTTCCTTTCCATCAATATGAAAATAATCCCCTCACCTTTCTAATTAAAGTTATGATAATCATTTCTGAAATGTTCAGAAAAGACAATTATCTTTTGTATGAGTTGAGCAAAGGAGAGGTGAAGTAATACATTTGGAGGAAAACTAATCGGAGAGTGATTGCTAAGGTGACATAAAGCGTGCTAAATTATTAAAATGTACATAATCAGTCAGCTCTCGGCCACATCACACCATGAACGTGAACCCATAGAGGACACCCACATCCTTCAATAAAGCAAAGCAGCGTGGCTACTTCGGCAGCAGGCAGGGCCACGAGCGCACTAGAAACTTCTGGGCGACGCTGAAAAATGTATCCCTGACATCTCAGCGGCAAGGCGACGCTCGTCCCTGCAGGAGATTCTAAATGAACTTGAATCAAACAAAAAACACGGCTGCATGGCGAGTTTAAAGTCTCATCAAGCCACAGCTGGACGTTACCCCACCCCTCAGAAACAGGAGCGCCATTTTTTCATTAAAGCCCGAAAGAGATTCGGCAGAATTCGAATAGTCCTTTTTCCTCAAAGCGCAAAAGAATGCCTTTTCATCATAGGTATATATTTCTCAATCTCTCCACTGTGAAAGAGACACCAGGGGGTTATGATTAAGATGGGCTCATGTCTGAGCAGGTTGAGGAGAGGAAAGAACATCCGAGCTCACTGCAGGAGCTCAGCATTAGCTTCCTAGGGGTTATAAGCCACATTCTCATTAACAGTGAACGTGGTACGTGCAAGGTGTCAAAGACAAGGACATGCCAGTACTCCAGTCAGGGAACAAATCAGGAGCATGTACAGTGTGTGTGTGTGTGTGTGGGGGGGGGGGGGGGGGGGCATCTTGAATAGAACACATCTCACACATCTTTCGGTAATTCATTAATCATTCATCATCATGGAAGCATCCAGTCCTGGATATAAATTGTTTTGTTTGTCGTGCAAACAAAATTTCAAAGGATGTTTTTCTGGATTGAATAGAAAGGGAATAATCTGATACATGACAATCTGGGCCTGGCTATTTTTATAGGAGAGATGTCTATTTAAATCTATATGGTAATTCATTCCCAAATGCTGTCTTCTACTGAAAATATTGACAAATACTTTATCACAAAATTCAGACACCAAACTCTGAAACTTTTACTTAACTACTTACAATAGTTGCTGGAAAATGTCAATTCCATTGCTGTTTGAATTAACCTTGTTCCAATCAAATGTTGTTCAAATATGGTTACTTAATTCCCATTTAGTATTAACCTTAATACTGTTCTAGTTGATTACCATATGTATGTTGCAAGTAGAAAAAAGACAAGAAACCTACTAATTGGTACACATCATTGCCATTACCACAGCTGTGTGAGTTTGGAAACCTCTGCATCAACATCTCTCCGGCCAGATACAACGAGACAGGTAAGTATGTCTGAAATATGCATATGATCTGTGAACCTGTCGACGATTGCAACAACTGGAAAGACATATATTTTACCTTGATGGGATAAAGCTTGTATGAAGGGCCTCTTAGTGTGTCAAAAGATGTAATGTAATGTAATATAAGAGAGATTAAGTAAATCTACAGTATGGAGATAAATTGTTGGCTCACTAACAAACTCACTTGCCTGCATACATTTGCTCACCTCCTCACCCACCTTCTCCGAACTGAGCTATGCCCTCAAGCTGCACCATCCTAACTATTAATCAACAAAAAAAGGAGGAGCAGGATTAAGAGAGAAAATATCATACTGTACCTCAATAATGGAGGTATAGAGTGAGGTTCCCACGCACCTCAGAAGCTGTGCTTCCAGGAAGGTTGCCAGAGGCAATCCTTTCTAATGAGCACAGAATGAATGGCAACCCGACAACAAAGGCAGAAAAGATTTCCCAGTGCAAAATATTTCACAAAACATTTTTGCTTTTAAAACGGCATATGATCTGATGGATTAATGAAGGGAGTTTATTACTAATATGTAGTCCAATGGTTAAAGAGGTGGACCAGCAATCACCGTTCCAAATACCAGGCCAGAATTGTATCCTGGAATCATAGATGAATGAGGGGATAAACCAGAAGACACATTTCTATTTGCTATGGACAATCGCCTTCTACCTCTATCTACAGGTAATGGAGTTATTTATCCTGAACTCACCTGTACTCCCTCCACCTGGCTCTACAGTAAAAGCTTGTCCATTGTCCACAATACACCAACATGGTAAAAATACCAAGATGCTGTCAGGTTCTCCTCAATGAGAGGTGGGTGTGGAGTCAGGCGCAGCAGAGAGCTAATGTAAAGAAAATAGTGTTTATTTTACATCCCAGGAACAGGACCACAACAGTAGCCTCAAAACAACCAGAATGCAGTCCAGAAAAACACCTGTTCAACAGAACACACGAAAACGCAACCCAAACAAATGACAGTAATCGAAACAATCCCACACAAAACCAAGAGGGTAGGGCGAGATTAGAGTACCCCACTAATTAACCAAAATGGGACACAGGTGAACGACAAGACAGACAAAACCAAATGAAAAGAAAAAAGGATCTGTGGCCGCGACCGCCGAGCGCCGCCCAAACAGGGAGAGGAGCCACCTTCGGAAGTCGTGACAGTACCCCCCCCCCCCCCCCCCCCGACGTGCGGCTCTCGTAGCGCGCCGACGCCGGCCTCGAGGACAACCCGGAGGGCGAGGCGCAGGGCGATCTGGATGGAGGCAGTATAACTCACCCAGCAGAGATGGGTCCAAGATGTCCCCCACCAGCACCCAGCACCTCTCCCCCGGACCGTACCCCTCCCAATCCACGAGGTACTGCAGGCCACCCACCCGACACCTAGAGTCCAGGATGGAATGCACACTGTACGCCGGACCCCCCTCGATGTCCAGGGGGGGTGGAGGGACCTCCCGCACCTGAACGTCCTGCAGTGGACCAGCTACCACCAGCCCGAGGAGAGACACATGAAACGATGAGTTAATATGATAGTAAGGGGGAGCTGTAACCTATAACACACCTCGTTTATTCTCCTCAGGACTTTAAATGGCCCCACAAACCACGGGCCCAGCTTCCGGCAGGTGAGGCAGAGGGTCAGGTTTTGGGTTGAGAGCCAGACCCGGTCCCCCGGTGCGAACACGGGGGCCTCACTGCGGTGGCGGTCAGCACTCACCTTCTGTCGCCCACCGGCCCATTTCAGGGTGTCCTGGATGGCTCTCCAGGCCTCCTTTGAGCGCTGCACCCAATCCTCCACCGCAGGAGCCTCGGTCTGGCTCTGATGCCATGGTACCAGGACCGGCTGATAGCCCAACACGTGCTGAAACGGCGACAGGTCCGTGGAGGTGTGGAGAAGTGAATTTTGAGCCATCTCGGCCCATGGGACGAACCTTGCACACTCTCCTGGCCGGTCCTGGCAATACGACCGCAGAAACCTGCCCACATCCTGGTTCACTCTCTCCACCTGCCCATTACTTTTGGGGTGAAAACCAGAGGTCAGGCTGAACGAGACCCCCAGATGCTCCATGAACATCCTCCAAACCCGGGAAGTGAACTGGGGACCCTCAGGCACCCCGTAGTGCCAGAAGACGTGTGTAAACAGGGCCTCCGCAGTCTTCCACCATAATTTGCAAATAAATTCATAAAAAATCCTACAATGTGATTTTCTGGATGTTTTTCCTCATTTTGGCTGTCATAGTTGAAGTGTACCTATGATGAAAATTGCAGGCCTCTCTCATATTTTTAAGTGGGAGAATTTGCACAATTGGTGGCTGACTAAATACTTTTTTGCCCCACTGTATAAAGGTCCATCAGGGCCCTGTCATACCACCCCGCGCCAGCGGCCAGTGTCCGGAACTCCAGCGCGAAATCCTGAGCGCTCCTCGTCTCCTTCCTTAGATGAAACAGCCGCTCACCCGCCGCGCTGCCCACCGGTGGGTGATCGAACAAAGCCCAGAAGCGGGGAGTGAACTCTGGGTAATGGTCCCTCACCGAGTCTGGACCCTCCCAGACCACGTTGGCCCACTCCAGGGCTTTGCCCGAAAGGTAGGAGACAAGGACGTTGACATTCTCCTCTCTCTCTCTCTCTCTCTCTCTCTCTCTCTCTCTCTCTATCGAGGGATTCGGGTGAACGGTCACCAGGTAAAGTTCCATCTGGAGCAGGAACACCTTGCACCCGGCAGCCGTCCCATCGTAATCCCTCGGGAGCGCGAGCCGAATCCCGCTAGGGCTGGCCGCCGCCGGAGAAGGTGGTGGTGCAGGCTGGAAAGTGGCTGAAGACAGGGTAGGGAGGCCGCCCCTCTCCCATCTCTCCCATCTCTCTCTCACTTGATCCATAGCCGTCCCCAGACGGTGTAGCACGGCTGTATGCTGGAGGACACGCTCCTCCATGGACAGGGAGGGCACGTCCGCTCCTGCTGACTCCATGATATTCGGTGCAGGATTCTGTCAGGTTCTCCCCAAGGAGAGGTGGGTGTGGAGTCAGGCGCAGTGACAGATGCATTACCTGCAGATAACATGATTGCATGTAGTAGTTTTGTTAACACCAAATTTCACATTTGGTACACAGCTAACGGAAAATTGGCAATTTGTCCTCTTAATATCAATGACTCTAAGCCCCACTTTTTTCCATTCAGATTGGTGCTTGGCTTAGTTTATCCATCATGATACAAACTTCCTGGTAAGTGAATTGCACAAAATTTCAGCATGCAGTACAACCAATGGATTAAAATAACCATATAACGTGGGTTGTGATTTGAACTAAGCTTTTGTGGCATTTCGGAGTGATATTCTTCGAAAGTAGATAGGTATATATCCTTCATTGAAATTATCAAAAACTCACAATGTTGCCTAAGAACACAGCCATGAATAAAGAATGGTACCAACACATCCTCCGAGAGCAACTTCTCCCAACCATCCAGGAACAGTTTGGTGAAGAACAATGCCTTTTCCAGCATGATGGAGCACCTTGCCATAAGGCAAAAGTGATAACTAAGTGGCTCGGTGCACAAAGCATCGATATTTTGGGTCCATGGCCAGGAAACTCCCCAGACCTTAATCCCATTGAGAACGTGTGGTCAATCCTTAAGAGGTGGACAAACAAAAACCCATATATTCTGACAAACTCCAAGCATTGATTATGCAAGAATGGGCTGCCATCAGTCAGGATGTGGCCCAGAAGTTAATTGACAGCTTGCCAGGGTGGATTGCATAGGTCTTGAAAAAGAAGGGTCAACAGTGCAAATATAGACTCTTTGCATCAACTTCATGTAATTGTCAATAACTGCCTTTGACACTAATGAAATGCATGTAATTATACTTCCGTATTCCATAGTAACATGACAAAGATTTTTTTATTTTGACCTTTATGTAACTAGGCAAGTCAGTTAACAACAAATTCTTATTTTCAATGACGGCCTAGTAGGCTAACTGCCTGTTCAGGGGCAGAACGACAGATTTGTACCTTGTCAGCTCGGGGGTTTGAACTTGCAACCTTCCGGTTACTAGTCCAACGCTCTAACCACTAGGCTACCATTGTCTAAAGACACTGAAGCAGCTAACTTTGTGGAAATTAATGTTTGTGTCATTCTCAAAACTTTTGGCCACGACTGTAGATGGGTGAGAATAAACATATATTTAATCAATTTAGAATTCAGGCTGTAACAACAAAATGTGGAATAATTTAAGGGGTCTGAATACTTTCTGAAGGCACTGTAGTTTGTAACAGCACAGGTTTGTATGTGCCTAGCTGTTTGCCACTTAGACTTCGGCAACAATGTTACTAAATATGAATTTGATCTCCCCCTGCCATAGCGAGCTAACGGTGTCAGACGTCAGCTAGCCATTTTTCTGAACAGGCGAGATCATGCACCAGGAGCATTTATAGGGATATAAATGTCATTGCAAAAAAGCTGAAACAAATTAAAAAGGGAATCCTAGAAGTCATTCCAGAGTTTGATGTGACTGGGTTCGCTTTTGATACCTGTTTTTTTAAAGAAAATCTCCATTACACTCTGGAGTAGGGGTAGAACCCTCTCTATATATATAGCCACAGGAAGTAGGGGTGCCGAGGGTGCTATTTTTTAAATGCATACATAGTGGAGGAGGGGTCTTTTTGAGGTGGAGGTAAGAGGTGCTTTGGACCTGGAGGATTCATGGGGCTGGTAGCAGAGAGAGCAAAGACCTCTGGGTACGATGGTCAGGAGTGGCAGGGTGATTAGGGGGATAAGAGTGTTGATATCGCAATAACAACACTGTAAAAATTGACATTGTTTATTCATGGTTTTCTGAGAGGTTTTCATTGTTTTCAGGCCCATTGAGAAAGGAAGATCGTGTTTTGATGTGCTTTTGACTTACCCATCTGAATACTGTTCACTCTTTCAAATGTAAAATTTGCAAAAATGTAAACTGAAGAAAAAGTATTGAAGTCAACGGGTGTGTTTGAATGATAGAAAACAATGATCGACAGGGGGATGATAAAAAGTGCGACACATCCTGTCTGTGTATTATGGTCCACCACTGTTCAGTTGGCTGTAAATAAATGACCGAACGTCATACAATTTGCAGAGTTCTATGTCAAAGCTGAAGTGCTGCACACGCGAGTGACAACAAAGATAGACTACAATTGAAGGCTTCTAAAAGAACGAAGGGGAGGGTGACAACAAAGAAGGAAAGAACGGTGCACTTATTGAAGCAGCAGAGTGAGATATTGAAAGTGGCTGCCACATAGCTCAAATCGACTTTTGAACACGGCCTAATGAATCCCGGAGCATATCAAGTTAAAGGAGTTACAAATTCTACTCCTAGTCGCATGACAATTTGTGCAAATGTTTAATAATCTGTTCTGGCACAAAGCAATATTCAGTACAAATAGGATTTCTTATTCTTTGCAATGAACAAGATAGTAATGTGGGGGGACATTGAACGGCATACAAATTACATTGAGCTCTCAAAGTGAACCCTAGTGCTCATGAGGGAAACACACACATACAGAGAAGTTATTCGCTTTAGGTAGAAAGTGCTAAGTGCACCTGCAAAAGTAATGCAGGCAAACTGACAAAGTGCTTGGTGTGGTTTCACCATTGTTAAAAAATATCTACCTGCATTTTCTCCCAACATAGTTGCATTATACGCAGATCTACATGGGTTTTATCAAACGTAAACAGTACAAATGCGAACAAATATATCTTTACAGCTCTACAGAGAGATCCTGAGACAGAGGATAGGCTATATTGAAGGCACACTTTATCCTGCAAGTACACAGTGTAAGGCTCTCGACTCTGTCTCGCACTCAATGCATATTTTGCGAAGTGGGGCACGCCATTCTAATTTTGGAATGAAGGAGAGGATAATATGAAAATATCCACAGTATGGCCCTGGAAGACTGATAGGGATCTGGTAAAAAAAAAGAAGGTAGTGCACTATATAGGGAATAGGGTGCGATTTGGGAAGTATTAAATGTTTCATCAGTAGCTAGTGAAACAATTGCAACAACAGTCGTAAGAGAATGTCAAGGGGCAACATAGTAGCATGTGTTGACCTTTGAGGAAGAGCTGTTTCCTAGCCATGTCATTTGGCATGACAAGGTCTGAGGAAAATCTGTGTTTCACCACACCACGATTAAGTGTGTCTGTTTTTCATCATAATTAAGAAATCCCCAAAAATAACTTCATGGACAAAATGTATACATTGATGAAGCAGGTAGACCAATCACTTACCAATCATTTACTTGCCCTTATTTCACTCTGCAATTGCATTATATGTGTTATTTACGGTTAACATTTGCATAATAACATACTATAACATTATTGTGCCAACTGGCAGAAGTAAAACAAACTAAATCTATCTACAAGCTTAGACCTGAGATATACAGCGCTAGGTGCTGTTCAGTGATATGTGGTGAACGTTGGGACTCAGGCGCTCTCTGGGACAGGTGAGTTCTGAGTTTTCATAGGCATTTCGCCGGACACGTCCACTTTGTTGTCATAAGTAGCATGGTTGTCCTCCTCATGTTGGTACCTGGCAAAGTTGACAAAGACCTGTGGATGAAGACAGGGTGGTAAGAGTAGATGCAGGAGGGCCTTGCATGTCACATGCACACACACATCTGCTCATATGAATGGGTCTCAGTTTAGTTAGTTTGAAGTTGGTTAGGTTTTCAGAATTATTGAAGAATTTCAACCGAAAGTCATTCAACGTATCCGATCTGTTCATCCTAATGACATTTCAACAAAACACACTGTGAAACGAGACCGAAGGCATCATGATAATGATCCCTCCCCCCCACAACAATATTTACAACACTTTCTTTATTAACCTTGGTCTGTGTAACGGGGTGAGGAAACAACGGTAAAGTATGAAGAAAAGAAGAAAGCGAAATAAAGCAAAAAAGGCCTGTGAAAGCCACCATATATTTTAAGATATGAAGTGACTTTATATGTATAGGCCTAAGAGGAAATGGGGGATGGCCAGATTGTATAACAAATCCCATGTCTCGGATCAACACAACTAATATTATGCCATGCTATCTCAGGGAACGAGTGTAGCCACTTAAGCGGAGATTGTTTCTGCAGTGAAACAACAGTTTACAGGGGATGTTTATTCTTCTCCGCCTAGTCCATTAGGCGCTGCCTATGAAGTACATCTTTCTCAACAGTTACAGCCTATAAAATAATGCCACACAATATGCCTACGATCACCTTTGAGGCATAAAACAAGTGCCCTTTTATTTTCTTTGGGCAGCAAAGACAGACAAAAGGAGGAACGATGAAAACAAAAACCAAAAACTTCCACCACCCCTCCTCAGCTCTTCCTCCTAACACAGTCATCTTCTGAATCCCTTGTGGAATCAAGTTCACTCTTCTAACTTCAGCGTCAAAGATAAAGCCCGGACTCTGTTTTAAATCAGCCTGGCATGTTTCATTTGAGATGAAAGGGGAAGGTTCCACCAATTTTCGTGATCCGTTCCGGTTTCAGATAATGTCGGCCATCTTAATTGGAACTAGAAAGTCTTCGTTTGAGACTCAAGAGAAACGTCAGACGGTACGGTAGGTATGTGATACCTTTGATGGAGGAGGATCCTGGGCGTTAGATCCCGTTGAAACACACTTCCTGTTAAATTGAGGAGGACTAGTGCTGTGAAGAACCGTACTGCTGGGCTCTTTGGGATTTTGAGATTGACAGACTAAAGTTTAGCAAATGCAACAGGCTTCCTTACAAAAGAATGGCTGACAAAACTTCTTTCTATAACTTCACCATTATTACATCTTATTAAGGAGGGAATGAGGAAGTGTAAAAACAACATCAATGCATTTCTCCATGCCTATCTTCAATTCCACCTATCAGGGGATTATTTGAATCTTAACCCCAGATGCCATTGGTTGAATACAGTATGCTGAGAGACTTAAAACATTTATGCCTTTAGCTTTCCATATCAGAGTTTGACAGCGCTTTATAAAACGGGTTGTATGGATCCTGGGTGTTGATTGGTTGATATGCGGGAGTGGTGGGCCAACAAAATACCATGACGTGTTAATGTCACAATTCCATTGTCCTCCATTGTTTTAATCTCGCTACTATTTGGTTTGCAACATTCTGGGGTTGTTTAAACCTACTTGTCTGCCTCTATGACCTGTGCAACAATGTTTCATTTTACAAATGGGATCTCTCCCATGCCAGCAGGCTAGCTAGCCCAAGAATGAATGTGGAACTAATAATTCACCATGGAAACCATAAACACTCGGAATTCCATTCATTCATTTTCAGCGCAGTGCAGCATATGTAGGCCTATTGGATATTTATTAAATCATAATTTTATGAAGTTCTTGTCTCTCATCATCTTTGAATCTCTGCGAGCTACCGACATGCCAATGATTTGTTTAGCATAGCAACGTCTAATGAATAGAATGATTAGAATTAACGACTTGGTCAAAACATGTAAAAGAACTTCAGAATGCAAAAGTTATCCGATGCAGACCTGGAGGCAAGGGAAATAATGGCTGTGAGTGGCCATCGGTGTGACAGCTCACTAAAAAGTTATTGGCAGCCTAACATGGAGAACAGAAAACGCCGGAGTACCATTTTATCTGGCTACAACGTGAGTGGGACGTACCATTCTCTGCCAAAGAAGAGGAAGCACTGGTTGCCACCAACCACAGGCCTTGGATTCGCTTCAGGCCTCAGAACAGCCCTTGTTGGGAGTTGTCACGCAATCATTTCTGGGTTTTCAGGCAGTATTACTTAAATATACTATAATGTTCTCTGCGCAAACTATATAATACCCAGAACACATACTGGAACACAATTCTAGGTTGACTACTGTGTATTTGTCAAGGTTGGAAATAATGTATTGTTTGTGAACGCATTCCAACACCCATTCTGAACAATAGAGAATTCTATATAGCAGAGCTACGTAAGTGGTCAAAATGTTGTCACCAATAACCCACATGGGAGCAGAGATTGCACTATGCAACATAGTTTTATCCTTTAGTGAATATATTTGATATCCCGCAATCTGCTCAAAAAGGCATTGGATGTGTGCAGCTGTGCTTGTAATGTTTTCAAATACTAGCATTTCATACGCCACATGCAGTATTAACATCTCTTCTCCCACTGTACTCACCACAAACATGTTTCTCCAATCACCTCTAATCTTCTAAGCATTAGTTTATTATAACTTAGACTTCACGCTCCGGCGCTTGTGACTGACATTTAGTTAATAACAGATGGGTATGGGTATTAACTATGGCATTTGGGTGTTTATTAGATGGCCGCCGACGCGTGGCAAGGAGAAGGACTCAGAGGCGCTCAATTAACCTCGCTGCCGTGGCGGTGGAGTCCCAGTGCGCCACATGCGCCACAATGCATGTTTTAAATACAGGCCACCCCAGTCCACGTCAGCTATATGCTAGTTTGTTCCGTTGTTCTTTGAAATGCTCTCTGTAGTGTGTGGTGCAAAAAAACAAAAAACGTTTCTTCAGGGACGAACAGTAGAAGTGGTGACACAGTAGATTGAGGTGACACTTAGCTTTCCATGTATAAGGGACATAGAAGCTGCATCAGTGTTTACTACTCATTCTCAGACACTAGGTAACCCTTTGTTTTCCATAAAGGGGAAGATACTGTATCTTTGAAAATGTCAAGTGCTCAAGTTAATTGTGTATTTTAGTTATAGAGAAACAATGAACAGATGGCGGAAAACAACGCAAATGTGCATTTGATCAGGGTTTCCCAAACTCGGTCCAAAAAACGTTGTATGCTTTAAAAGCCAGGATGTTATACTAATTTCTGCTTTTCTTCTAGTAGAATTCACTGCACAATATTGAGGAAGAGTCGTCATGACAACAGCTGATAATCAGCTGAGGGAATGCTCTGTACCAAAATGAATGAACGGAGGGAATCAACACAACTGTGTATTAGATGACACATTCTCAGTCGGATGAGACTAGTATGCTGAAATGTGTAGCTTATAGTATTCGCTTTTACTAAACAGTACATTCTAAATAGTATGTAGTACGATTAGTGTGTAGTTTTAGTAAGTAGTAAGTGAGACAGATTTCAGACAAGACCACTAGGTTGTTTAAGTAAGTTGTAGGCAAGACACATTTCGGACACGGAACCTTTCTTTCAATAAAGTCATTAATTCCTCAGCCTTATTGCCGGATCAATATGAATTGTAGTGTGAGCCAGATCTTACATGTTGGGGTCTATTTTAACAAACCTACAGCAATGGTAAATCTTAGCGCAGGCGGTAGCGCTGTAGGTTCAGGCATGTATCAGAACAATTTTCTGTTATTTTTACAATTATCCGGGAACTTGCTGGAGTTGGTGCATAAGGGCTGGGATTTGATGAATAAACAAGATGTGGGTGTGTCGAGGCATGGCCCCTCACTGGCCAATCAGAACTTGCTCCATGGCGAAATATGTGGATGCTTCAAATTCTGTATTTACGTCTTCTATGTATTTCCATGGAATCAACTCAAATCCCATTGTTAGTCTGTTATAGTTTGTTAAATGGCTTACAGGAACAAAATAACAAAATGTAGACCCATCTTTGCTAAATACGTTCATTTGAACCCATTTGCAGTCCACATTGGTCTAAGTAATTGCATTGCTTCAATAGCATTCACAATGATATAAGGGCAAGGCCTACTGTAAATTGTAGTATGGCTGAGCGTGGACAAGCCAAAAATTGTCAATAAGCAAGATTAACTTAATTATTGATAAGGTCTAAAAAAAGAACAAATTATTCTAAACTAAACAAAACTTGTTTTAAAATAGGCTGTCACACTTACAGGCACCTTAATTTCTCCCTGCGGTCATATAATACTAAAACAACGCAGACTATGGAGGGTTTTACGCACATCCTAACATTTCACAGTAGCTGGACAAAGATCCAATATAAATAGAAAGGGAGAATGTCCACTCACCGTTATACTGCTCCTAAATAGGCCTATGTTTTATGAACCTAATCGGAAACATCTTACAGATCAGATCTAACAGATCGCATTCACACATCTCCAGAAGTTCCATTGCAAGCACGCCACGGACGTTGTCACTATAAAACCAGGAAGGTGAATCATTCTAATAATAAAAAGACACGCATTGCTGTTGAACCAGCCTTCGATATAGCAGGCCTAAGGGTGGGCTCGGCTCGGGTTTTGAAAATATGAAACGGAAAACAAGCTATTTTTTACAGGTTACAGATAACCTCTAAATATGAGGTTCACCGGTATTCACAAAGGTTCTCATCTCTCGTTTCATGATGGGCATGGGCACTTAGCCTAAATCATGGAGGGGGTTTTACGCATATCCAATACAGGACCAGCATGGCTAAAAATCATGTGTGCTTGCCTACAATGCATAGATAAAAAGGGTATATCAGCTGTTTTACTCCTTTCAAACTGGATATTTTAATAAAGCTTTGGTGATTAAGATTTATTTCCAAGCAGTCTTAGGAGCCAAACCCTTTATCGACAGTCTTGACTACTTCGCGATTGCATTGGTCAGAAAAAATATATATAACTTAATTGAGAGGGGAGGCTATGCTTGGTGTCTAACCAAATACAATTAAATGGGGGGAAAAAGTTTTTTATGTTTATAAACACAAAGTATACAGGCACCCAAAGCACATTTAGCAAATATTCTTCCATGCGCATATGGGCAGTGTGCATCACAGCTGTATAGGCTGAGTTTCCGCTGTCAAAATTCATTCCATAACCAACTGCGTTACTGTTAAAATCAGCTTTTGGTTGGTCTTAAATATCCCCATCAGCGCTTCCTGAAATTAGCACTTTGGATCATGTTTTTAATGACACTCCTCAAATATTTCCACCCGCCCATCTGTGCGCCAGCGAGCTGATAAGACAGGTAAATTAAAAACCTGGCATTAGGGCTGTAAAATGCCAGTGCGTCAGTTTTTACATGACGAAGTTGCAAACTAACGTGCGTTTGATACTAGTGCCGTCGTAACACCAGCCGAAAATAGAACCCTGTAGGTCAGAGCTCTCCTCAATAAATCACCAGCTGAAAGGTGACTGTCTGGTCTCCGTCCCCATAGGTGTTTTTTGTTTTACCCCCTTTGTGTTTTAGTGCAATGACCTTATAGCCTGCGTGTGATTTTTTACTTACGCTGTGATCTGGTAAATATGCTCCATAGCTGCATTGGCGAACATTTCTCTTGTTTTCTTTCTTTCTTTCTCTCTTTCTTTCTTTCATTTTTATTTTCTTTATTATTTTATCTCTTTCTTTCATTATTTTCTTTATTTTTTCTTTCCTCTCCTGGCAGGTGCTTTCGAGAGGCTCTCAGACTGAGGGTTGTTTTTATCTAGGCAGGCCTTCTTTCCCCTCCTTTTCTCCCAAAGGATGAGTGGACAGGTGACCTTTGCTGGGCCCTCTTAAGGTGCTCTAGTCTACCCAGACCTCTCCACTGCTGTGCTAATGTTCATCATTGAGGGCGAGGCACACTCTCCTCTCAGAGGCTTGATTACATCAGATCTCAAGCTTCACACATCCAATTGGAAACGTGAGGTGAGGCAGTTGACATTCAACAGCAAGACTAACAGCATTCAGTGTACAAGTCTTAAAGGAAATGTGTTGTATAGATAATATATGCCTTCATTGCCATAACAGGGATGGGCAACTCCACTCCTGGAGTGCCGGCAGATGTTCACCCAGCTTTAACACACGTGCCAAAAAAAGAAACACCCTCTTGCCCTCCAGGATCAGATTTGCCCTCACCAGCCTTACAACTTGATTTGTTGACTCAGCAATGTTAGTGCAAGGAAGGAAGAAAATGCCCTGTGTGTCCCCACAACATAGTTAAATAAAATACCATAGAAACACTGTAGTATCTCTATGGTCCTCACCCAGAAAAACTACTGAATGAAGGGTTAACCTGATCCAACCTGAAAAACTACTGAAAAACTACTGAATGAAGGGTTACCTGATCCAAAGTGGTCTGGGAGACAGAGTAGTCCTCCACACCCAGCCTCTGCTGATGAGTGGTGAACTGGCTGAAGATGCTGACCAGAGCGCCCTTGCTGAGGGGGAGCTGGTACTGCAGAGTGTTGTGGTGCTTCTCCTTCAGTATGCTACCCGGAAAGGTCTCGTGAACAAACTCCTCCACGGGGCCCAGAGCGGGGGGCGAGCCGCCCACCCTCACGATCACAGTGTAGCCGTCCCCGAACCTGGAGAAAACATACACTAATGAATAAACACATACACATCAATCAAAGCATATGGACAGACAAAGGCACAAACACATAGCTACAAGTACACACATCAAGCAACGCACAAAGGCAAATGTGCAAGCAGACACACACAGTCACACACACACACACACACACACACACACACGCCCTAGTGGCGGTGCCCTAGTGGCGGTGCCCTAGTGTTAACATAAACATGTGATAAAAGAAGGAGGGATAGAGGGATGGAATGTAAGAGAGAGTGAGCGAGGGAGGGGGACGTATAATTTATCTTAATTTCCCCAGCTGGTTGAAAGCTCCCGGTGCATGCTGCAAGTCGAGGAGCAGGTGCGTCACAAGCAGGCAAGAGCGGTGTGAGTCGGCACAACCGAGAAACTTGTGAGTTGTTTGTCTCCTGAAGGAATTTTCCTTCCACCTCCTTTCCTCCCATCCTTATCTATCCCTCCCTCCCTTGTTTGTGTTTGTTAATAAGGTGCTGACGCTAGGAGCACTGTCTAAGTCCTGAGTTTGCACAAAGCCATGAGTTGGCATGTAGATTTACCCATGGTGCTTTGGGTGTACCTATAAGTAGTGGATCATGGTGTGACATGTGGGGTGCATCCAGACACACAGTTCCTACACAGGTCTGTAAAAATGATCAAATCTTTGCAATACCTGGGGAGTTGAATATCATCTGTGTCCCAAATGGTTCCGTATAGGGAATAGGGTGCCATTTGGGACTCAACGGTAGTGTTTAATATCTGGACTATTTAAGTGTTTAATATCTCAGCAATCACATTAACATTATGTAACACTCTGTACAGACTGTGCATATGTGGAACACACCTTGTGCTATGGACGAGGTTGGGGGGTATAGTGTCTTCTCTGTCATCAGACTTGAAACACCTTGATATGAGCCATCTTGGCCATCTTAAAGCCGATCCCAATCTAAGGACATATATTTTCAGGGTATGTATACCTCTGCCAAGTCTAATGTCTCAGTCCCAGTATTTATTTATATGTTTACTAAAAAATAAAAATAGAAAAAACTGAATGCCTCAAAATAATTAGGTAGGAGTAGTAATTAGTTGTTTGGAGGTTATTGTGAATCCAAAATCAGATTTTTCTGACTCATTATTTCGGGGTCTCTTAAGAATGTACAAACAAAGACATTGTGGCACACGTGATGAGGTTCGCTCGTATTGAGCGTTGCTCATTCATTCCCTTTCCAATTCAGTAACATGGTGCATTCTGACATGAATAAAAAATATTTCCCGATTCTCATTAAATGCTCCCTCACAGTTGGAATAGGCTACTCTGGACATGCGTTGGTAGTACCCAACTCACTAACAATCGCCAGCTCGCTAATGGCCTGGTACTCAGGGCTCTATTGTCCCTCTAACCACTCTGACATCAATGGAAAAACAACCGAAGATCACATCAAACACTTCATCAAAACAGTATAATGATTTAAAAACTCACTTCACTGTGATGATCAATTTGAAGAAACAAGTTTAACAACAGGTTGAAACTGAATGGAAAACATGGTCGTTGTGGATGTTGTTAAAATCCAAACGCAACAAAATGGACAGCGCTTTCTAAGGTGAAGATTAATTCGAAACACCCATACGCATAATACAGCTTATCCATACGCCCATATTTGACCCCAAGCCCTCACAAAAAACGGAATTAACTTCTTATGGCTGGGGGCAGTATTGAGTAGCTTGGATGAATAAGTTGCCCAGAGGTTTTTGCTTGCTACTCAGTCCCAGTTGCTAATATACAGTGCCTTGCGAAAGTATTCGGCCCCCTTGAACTTTGAGACCTTTTGCCACATTTCAGGCTTCAAACATAAAGATATAAAACTGTATTTTTTTGTGAAGAGTCAACAAGAGTGGGACACAATCATGAAGTGGAACGACATTTATTGGATATTTAAAACTTTTTTAACAAATCAAAAACTGAAAAATTGGGCGTGCAAAATTATTCAGCCCCCTTAAAAGTTAATACTTTGTAGCGCCACCTTTTGCTGCGATTACAGCTGTAAGTCGCTTGGGGTATGTCTCTATCAGTTTTGCACATCGAGAGACTGAATTTTTTTCCCATTCCTCCTTGCAAAACAGCTCGAGCTCAGTGAGGTTGGATGGAGAGCATTTGTGAACAGCAGTTTTCAGTTCTTTCCACAGATTCTCGATTGGATTCAGGTCTGGACTTTGACTTGGCCATTCTAACACCTGGATATGTTTATTTTTGAACCATTCCATTGTAGATTTTGCTTTATGTTTTGGATCATTTCTTGTTGGAAGACAAATTTCCGTCCCAGTCTCAGGTCTTTTGCAGACTCCATCAGGTTTTCTTCCAGAATGGTCCTGTATTTGGCTCCATCCATCTTCCCATCAATTTTAACCATCTTCCCTGTCCCTGCTGAAGAAAAGCAGGCCCAAACCATGATGCTGCCACTACCATGTTTGACAGTGGGGATGGTGTGTTCAGCTGTGTTGCTTTTACGCCAAACATAACGTTTTGCATTGTTGCCAAAAAGTTCAGTTTTGGTTTCATCTGACCAGAGCACCTTCTTCCACATGTTTGGTGTGTCTCCCAGGTGGCTTGTGGCACACTTTAAACAACACTTTTTATGGATATCTTTAAGAAATGGCTTTCTTCTTGCCACTCTTCCATAAAGGCCAGATTTGTGCAATATACGACTGATTGTTGTCCTATGGACAGAGTCTCCCAATTCAGCTGTAGATCTCTGCAGTTCATCCAGAATGATCATGGGCCTCTTGGCTGCATCTCTGATCAGTCTTCTCCTTGTATGAGCTGAAAGTTTAGAGGGACGGCCAGGTCTTGGTAGATTTGCAGTGGTCTGATACTCCTTCCATTTCAATATTATCGCTTGCACAGTGCTCCTTGGGATGTTTAAAGCTTGGGAAATCTTTTTGTATCCAAATCCGACTTTAAACTTCTTCACAACAGTATCTCGGACCTGCCTGGTGTGTTCCTTGTTCATCATGATGCTCTCTGCGCTTTTGACGGACCTCTGAGACACTCACAGTGCAGGTGCATTTATACGGAGACTTGATTACACACAGGTGGATTGTATTTATCATCATTAGTCATTTAGGTCAACATTGGATCATTCAGAGATCCTCACTGAACTTCTGGAGAGAGTTTGCTGCACTGAAAGTAAAGGGGCTGAATAATTTTGCACGCCCAATTTTTCAGTTTTTGATTTGTTAAAAAAGTTTTAAATATCCAATAAATGTCGTTCCACTTCATGATTGTGTCCACTTGTTGTTGATTCTTCACAAAAAAATACAGTTTTATATCTTTATGTTTGAAGCCTGAAATGTGGAAAAAGGTCGCAAAGTTCAAGGGGGCCGAATACTTTCGCAAGGCACTGTATGCATATTATTAGTATATTTGGATAGAAAACACTCTGAAGTTTCTAAGAATGTTTGAATGATGTCTGTGAGTATAACAGACCTCATATGGCAGGCAAAAACCTGAGAAAAAAATCCAACCAGGAAGTGGGAAATCTGAGGTTGGTCGTTTTTCAACTCATTCCCTATTGAAGATACAGTGGGAAATTGGTTATGTTGCACTTCCTAAGGCTTCCACGAGATGTCAACAGTCTTTAGAAACTTGTTTGAGGCTTCTATTGTATAGGAGGGGCTCATAAGGGCTCTTTGAGTCAGACGCTCGTTCACGTGAGAGGTATCTCGCGTTCCATTGCTTTTCTACAGACAAAGTAATTCTGGAACATTATTGAAGATTTATGTTAAAAACATCCTAAAGAGTGATTCTATACATAATTTGACATGTTTCAACGGACTGTAACAGAACTTTTTGACATTTCGTCTGCTCCTAGTGAACGCGCTTCGTGACTTTGGATTTGTTTACAAAATGCGCTAACAAAAGTAGCTATTTGGACTTAAATCATGGACATTATCGAACAAAACAAACATTAATTGTGGAACTGGGATTCCTGGGAGTGCATTCTGATGAAGATCATCAAAGGTACAGTGGGGAGAACAAGTATTTGATACACTGCCGATTTTGCAGGTATTCCCACTTACAAAGCATGTAGAGGTCTGTAATTTTTATCATAGGTACACTTCAACTGTGAATCTAAAACAAAATTTCAGAAAATCACATTGTATGATTTTTAAGTAATTAATTTGCATTTTATTGCATGACATAAGTATTTGATACATCAGAAAAGCAGAACTTAATATTTGGTACAGAAACCTTTGTTTGCAATTATAGAGATCATACGTTTCCTGTAGTTCTTGACCAGGTTTGCACACACTGCAGCAGGGATTTTGGCCCACTCCTCCATACAGACCTTCTCTGGATCCTTCATGTTTCGGGGCTGTCGCTGGGCAATACGGACTTTCAGCTCCCTCCAAAGATTTTCTATTGGGTTCAGGTCTGGAGAATGGCTAGGCCACTCCAGGACCTTGAGATGCTTCTTACGGAGCCACTCCTTAGTTGCCCTGGCTGTGTGTTTCGGATCGTTGTCATGCTGGAAGACCCAGCCACGACCCATCTTCAATGCTCTTACTGAGGGAAGGAGGTTGTTGGCCAGGATCTCGCGATACATGGCCCCCTCCATCCTCCTCTCAATATGGTGCAGTCGTCCTGTCCCATTTGCAGAAAAGCTTCCCCAAAGAATGATGTTTCCACCTACATGCTTCACGGTTGGGATGGTGTTCTTGGGGTTGTACTCATCCTTCTTCTTCCTCCAAACACGGCCAGTGGAGTTGAGACAAAAATAGAGCTTTTTGGTCTAATCAGACCACATGAACTTCTCCCATTCTTCCATCCTGGCTTGAGCAGGGGGACCTTGTATGCGCTGCAGGATTTTAATCCATGACGGCGTAGTGTGTTACTAATGGTTTTCTTTGAGACTATGGTCCCAACTCTCTTCAGGTCATTGACCAGGTCCTGCCGTGTAGTTCTGGGCTGATCCCTCACCTTCCCCATGATCATTGATGCCCCACGAGGTGAGATCCTGCATGGAACCCCAGACCGAGGGTGAATGACCATCATCTTGAACTTCTTCCATTTTCTAATAATTGCGCCAACAGTTGTTGCCTTCTCACCAAGCTGCTTGCCTTTTGTCCTGTAGCCCATCCCAGCCTTGTGCAGGTCTACAATTCTATCCCTGATGTCCTTACACAGCTCTCTGGTCTTGGCCATTGTGGAGAGGTTGGAGTCTGTTTGATTTAGTGTGTGGACAGGTGTATTTTAAACAGGTAACGAGTTCAAACAGGTGCAGTTAATACAGGTAATGAGTGGAGAACAGGAGGGATTCTTAAAGAAAAAGTAACAGGTCTGTGAGAGCCGGAATTTGTACTGGTTGGTAGGTGATCAAATACTTATGTCATGCAATAAAATGCAAATTAATTACTTAAAAATCATACAATGTGATTTTCTGGATTTTTGTTTTAGATTCCGTCTCTCACAGTTGAAGTGTACCTATGATAAAAATTACAGACCTCTACATGCTTTGTAAGTAGGAAAACCTGCAAAATAGGCAGTGTATCAAATACTTGTTCTCCCCACTGTAAGTGAATATTTATAATGTTATTTCTGACTTCTGTTGACTGCACAGTATGGCCGATATCTTTTGGCTTGTTTGGTACTCAGTTTATTGCATGGTTTGCTTTTTCCGTAAAGCTTTTTTGAAATCTGACACAGCGGTTGCATTAAGGAGAAGTGTATCTAAAGTTCCATGCATTAACACTTGTATTTTCATCAACATTTATTATGAGAATTTCTGTAAATTGATGTGGCTCTCTGCAAAATCACTGCATGTTTTTGGAACTACTGAACATAACGCGCCAATGTATACTGAGATTTTTTGATATAAATATGAACTTTATCAAACAAAACATACATGTATTGTGTAACATGAAGTCCTATGAGTGTCATCTGATGAAGATCATCAAAGGTTAGTGATTCATTTTATCTCTATTTCTGATTTTTGTGACTCTCTTTGGCTGGAAAAATGGCTGTGTTTTTCTGTGACTTGGCTCTGACCTAACATAATCATTTGTGGTGCTTTCGCCATAAAGCCTATTTGAAATCGGACACTGTGGTGGGATTAACAAGAAGTGTATCTTTAAAATGGTGTGAAATACTTCTATGTTTGAGGAATTTTAATTATGAGATTTCTGTTGTTTTGAATTTGGCGCCCTGCACTTTCACTGGCTGTTGTCATATCGATCCCATTAGTGGGATCTCAGCCCAATATTTTTTTTTAATAATGATTTTGCCATTACACAATACATAGCCGAATAGCCTACCGCATATTATGCACGGCAGAAAGAAACACAGATTTAAGATTTCTTTGGTACTTGGTAATTGGTCTAGCCTATACTCCAAAATTCTACAAATTCTAGTCATCGCCTTTGAGTGTGGACTGTTTTATGCATACTGGATGGACTGGTTACCTAATGCTTCGCTCCAACATTTCTATCAATGAGTCTGGGAGAGAACATAGGCGATGCTGTTGGTTCATTGATTGTGCAGGGCGGCTTACAGAGTTAGCCTACAATTACAGTGAATTTGTATTTGATTTTGAATAGCATAGTAATAGGGCATTTTTTATATTTTCATAATCAATAAGCTGACATTACCTTTAGCAACAGAATATCTCACCACCGTGTGCTTCTATTCCTTTCTCGAGCGCAGAGAGAGGGGCTGTCAACAGTGTAATGAAATATGTTTTGTTGTGAAAACATGTTACTATGGATGTTTCCGAACATACTTCACATTTCCCAAATTAAGCACTGGGTAGCTGCTGGAACAGGGTTGGAGAGTCGAAAAGAGCAAGATGGCGCCCACAGAGATGGTCAGCTCGCTTCACGTCCTTAGGAAACTATGCAGTAATTCGTTTTTTTATGTATTATTTCTTACATTGTTAGCCCAGAAAATCTTAACTGTTATTACATACAGCCGGGAAGAACTATTGGATATAAGAGCAACATTAACTTCCCAACATCACAACCTTCCCAAAGCAGATCCTTTGTTCGGAGCTCCACCCTGGACATTGGTTCTAATCCCAGAGGCCGTCTCAAAACAACGTGGTCGCCGCAGGAAAGGCAGACGGAGCGGCCTCATGGTCAGACTTAGAAGGCGAGCACACCATCCACCGCTTCCGAGTATATTACTCGCCAATGTACATTCTCTAGACAACAAGGTGGACTAAATTAGGGCACGAGTTGCCTTCCAGAGAGACAAAGATTTTAACATTCTCTGTTTCACAGAAACATGGCTCACTCGGGACATGTTGTCGGAGTCGGTACAGACACCGAGTTTCTTCATGCGTTGTGCCGACAGAAACAAACATCTCTGGTAAGAAGAAGGGCGTGGGTTTATGCCTCATGTTTAACGTCTCATGGTGTAATCATAACAACATACAGGAACTCAAGTCCTTTTGTTCACTTGACCTAGAATTCCTTACAATCAAATGCCGACCGCATTATCTTCCAAGAGAATTCTCTTCGATTATAGTCACAGCCGTGTATATCCCCCCCAAGCAGATACCTCGACGACCCTGAAAGAACTTCACTGGACTCTATGTAAATTGGAAACCATATATCCTGAGTCTGCATTTATTGTAGCTGGGGATTTTAACAAAGCTAATTTCAGAACATTGATTGTTGCACCCTTTCGAGCAAAACTTTGGACCACTGCTACTCAAACTTCCGCAATGCATACAAGGCCCTCCCCCACCCTCTATTTGGCAAATCTGACCATGACTCCATCTTGTTGCTCCCCTCGTATAGGCAGAAACTAAAACAGGTCGCGCCCGTGCTTAGGTCTATCCAACGCTTGTCTGACAAATTGGATTCCACGCTTCAAGATTGCGTCGATCACGTGAACTGGGATATCTTCTGGGTAGCCTCAGACAATAACATCAACGTATACGCTGACTTGGTGAGTGAGTTTATTAGGAAGTGCATTGGAGATGTTTTGTTCTCTCTGTGACTTTTAAAACCTTCCCTCCTAACCAGAAACCGTGGATTGATGGCAGCATTCATGCAAAACTGAAAGCGCAAAACACCAAGTTTAATCATGGCAAGGTGACTGGAAACATGATTGAATACAAAGAGTGTAGCTATTCCCTCCGCAAGGCAATCAAACAAGCAAAACTTCAGTATAGAGACGATGGAAAGTCGAAATTCAACAGCTCAAACATGAGACGTATGTGGCAGGGTCTACACATAATCACGGAATACAAAAAGAAAACCAGCCCCGTCGCGGACATCGACGTCTCACTCCCAGACAAATTAAACAACTTCTTGGCACGCTTTGAGGACAATACAGTGCGCCCTACACAGCCCGCTACCAAAGACTATGTGCTCTCCTTCAACGTGGCCGACGTGAGTAAAACATTTAAGCGTGATAACCCTCGCAAGGCTGCCGGCCCAGACGGCATCCCTATCCGCGTTCTCAGAGCGTGCACAGACCAGCTGGCTAGTGTGTTTACGGACATATTCAATCAATCCCTATCCCAGTGTGCTGTCCTCACATGCTTCCACTATAAAACCGGAGGAGCCGGATTGAAAAACGAGGCAGAGAAAGCGGCATCCTTTTGCTATTCGCTATTCCCCCTGTTTCTGTTCCTGCCCATTTCGCAATGGGCCACTCTAAATTGAAACCAATTTTACATATTAGTATAAACAAGGTAAAATTAAGAATAGTCTGATGGGTGAAAATATGATCGCTTGAGAGGTCAGCGTGTGCAGGAACAGAGCGCAAGCTTTATTTATTTTGAATCATAAATAGCCTATTATGCAGCCCATATATGTTTTGATTTCTCAGACATTTTGTTGTATCAGGTTTGTATCATTCACAACTAAAGATGGCAAATAACTCTTAATCTACCGTACAAGACCTGTTTCAAATGACCACTTTTAAGTACAACATACTGTATGAGTCGGCCTACTGTACTGTATGTTGTCTGACTAAGCGCCATACCATATGCTGTAAGCTAGTTCATTTAGAAGACAAGAGTAAGTCCTGTGCCATTATTTTATATTATATGAATTTATAGTAAGAGCAATATAATTGAACTTAGCTGAATAAAATATAAAGGATATTTTTCCCAAGATGAAGCGAGTGCGCATTGAAGTGGCTACAGTTCCTTCAGAAAGTATTCATACTCCTTGACTTATTCCACATTTTGTTGTGTTACAGCCTGAATTCAAAATGGATTAACATTATCTATTTCCTCACCCATCTACACACAATATCTCATCGTGACAAAGCGAAAACATGTTTTAAGAAATTTTATGAAGATTAAAGACAGAAATATAATTAATTTACATAAGTATTCACATCCCATATGTCAATACATGTTAGAATCATGTTAGAATAGCGATTACAGCCGTGAGTCTTTCTGGGTAAGTCTCTAATGAATTAAAGCTCTTTCAAATTGGTTGTTGATCATTGCTAGATAGCCATTTTCAAATCTTGCCATCGATTTAAGTCAAAACTGTAACTAAGCCACGCAGGATCATTCAATGTCATATTTGTAAGCAACTCCAGTGTATATTTGGCCTTGTGTTTTAGGTTATAGTACTGTCTCCCATTGTCTGTTGGAAAGCAGGCTGAAACAGGCCTTCCTCTAGGATTTTGCATGTACTTAGCTCAATTCTGTTTATTTTTATCCCCCAAAACTCCCTAGTTCTTGCCTATGACAAGCATACCCATAACATGATGCAGCCATCACCATGCTTGAAAATATGAAGAGTGATACTCAGTGTTGTGTTGGATTTGCCCCAAACATAACACTTTGTATTGAGGACATAAAGTTAATTTATTTTGCAGTTTTACTTTAGTGCCTTTAGTGTCTTACAGGATGCATGTTTTGGATTTTTTTTATTCTGTACATGCTTCTTTCATTTCACTCTATCATTCAGGATAGTATTGTGGAGTAACAACAATGTTGTAGATTCGTCCTCAATTTTCTCCTATCTCAGCCATTGAGCAACTGAGTTAGGAAGAATGTCTGTATCTTTGTCGTGACTGTGTCACGACTTTCGCCGAAGTCGGTCCCTCTCCTTGTTCGGGCGCATTTGGCGGTCGACGTCACCGGCCTTCTAGTCATCGCTGATCCACTTTTAATTTTCCATTTGTTTTGTCTTTGTTTTACACACCTGGTTTGAAATCCCCAATTACATGTTCATTTTTTAACCCTCTGTTTTCCCCATGGTTTTTATGCGTGATTGTTTTTGTATTGTTCGGTCCGATTTTGTGGGCTTGGTATTTCAAATGTATTTTGATTTTGAGTAAAGTTACTTTTATTGCTCATCTCTGCTGTCCTGCTCCTGACTCCTCTGCACACGCTACACCCAGACCTTTACAGACTTAATGGGTGTATCAATACACCCATTAAAAGTGTAATCAATAACTTCAACAGGATATTCAATGTCTGCTTTTTTCAATTTTTACCCATCTACAAATAGGTGCCCTTCTTTGTGTTTGAAATTCACTGCTAAACTACTGAGGGATCTTACAGATAATTGTATGTGTGGGGTACAGAGATGAGGTTTTTAATTCATTGGTAAAAAATGTCAAGAAATATAATTCAACATGTACAGTATGGGGTATTGTGTGTAGGCCAGTTAAACAAAATCTAATCAATATAACATTCAGGCTGTAACACAACAAAATGTGGAAAAAGTCAAGGGGTGTGAATACTTTCTGAAGGCACTGTATTATGTTCTTCTGAAATACATTTTCTTCATATCATAATATTTATTTACACCTGCCTAAAATAAACAATGGATTTATTGTGATGGTGTATATTAAATAGATTTCTTAGACTTTTTAAAATGCATATGTTCCAAAGGCTTGTACTTGTGGAGGTCGGGAGTTGCTAAATGTGTTTATGCTAATTAGCGGTCAATTACCGTGAGACCGGCAGTCATTTGCATGACAATTACCGGCTGACAAAATTTCATGACCGCCACAGCCTTATATCCGCTAATTACAATTTGGCATTTTGCTGGGCTTTGACGCTGTGTCTAGTAAGCACAAAATAAGACACTTTACCTTGTTATTTTGTCGTTAGTGCTCTATGACCCGTTGTTTTCTGCTTAATTAATCTCCTAATGTTATATTTACTTGTGGAAATGTCCATTGTGGGCTGTTAAGTGCTACATGCAAGGAAAGGCAGCAATCCCTTAATAGTAATTAGAGATATGGTGTGCAAGCCTCAGCCTCCACTATCTCAGGGGGCTGTGGGAGAGAGCTGTGAAGCTCGGTGGTGGTGAAAAGGCGAATGGTTCCCCCGGGTGGCGAGTCCTCCAATACAAAGATGGCTACTCGAGGTCGGAAGTGTTCGAAGTACCACACTAAGGCTATGTTTCAATGTTCGTACTAGCATACAACTTAGAATCCACGGCCAGTACATTGCTTCATTATAAGCTGTATGCTAGTGTAGGTATTTGAACAGAGCCTCACAGCGCATATTTTAAAATGTCTGTCGACCCCTAGAGCCTTTCAATGCCAATACATCATTATACCGAATAACAAGCCATGGTCGTGTCTGAATATGCGATAATAGAACATTTTATAGAATGTGAAATGTTGAAAATTGAGGATGCTTTAAATGCCAGGATGTCATACTCATTTTGGCTTTTCATCTAGTATAATTATTTGCATGCTATTGAGGAAGAGAGTCATCTTTTCAGACCCACCTGTGTTTGACAAAAGCTGATAATCAGCCGATAATGAAATAAGGCACTGTATCAAATTGAAATAATGAGGGTGAGTCTATTGTTGCTGCTTATATTTGTTTCGTACTCATACCAGCATACCTTTTTACTAAACAGTACGTTCTAAATAGTATGTAGTACCTAGTATGGAGTTTTAGTAAGTAGTAGGCAATGTCCAATTCCCTGTGATTACAAAGTAGAGTGGACTTCCTTCCATAGTATTTTGAAATAGGCCATCAGTACAAAGTTTGAATGAACAAAAGACTAAGTTAATAGAGATGCCAGTCTGAGCAGGAGTCTTCTGACATCTCACCCGTTTTGAGACTTAGCTCTCATCAAGCCTGCTTTCATCAAGCCCGATTCATCATCCAGTCAAGAGTCTGACAAAATCCCCTCCACTTAGTGATGGGCTTGGGCCAGACAGGAAGTCTGCCTGTCTGAAGCCGGCGAGGAGCAGCCGAGCTTCAGAAGTCCCGAGCTCAGCGAAGACGAAAACATTTAAACAATGCAATAATGGTCGGTAGCGTCGCGAGAAAGGGTTTCAGGCTTGCATGTGTAATCAAATGCTTCTTGTTAGCGGTGGTAAAAAGCGGCTGATCAATTTTCTCTCTCTCTCTCTCTCTCTCTCTCTGCTACACTGTGGCTATAGGAAGAATGGTGGGCTATATATTCATTTTCCCCCTTTATACCCTTCTGTTCTCACCACAATAAGATCATCTCAACACGATAGAAAATGCTAGCATCTTCACTCGTCAATTGTTTGCCCAATCCCAAATGGACCACTTGTCCCTATATTCCCCTACACGTTATGCACTTGTGGAGATCTGAGAAGATGAGGAAGGTATAAGTAACATTGACATAACTATTTTGCTCACTGATATGCTAGGTGAATTTTTGCCAAACTTATCTACTTCATTCAGATATCCACAAATACACAAGAGTGGGAGCTAGGGGTTGATTTGCCGATTGGGTGCCTGCCTACCTGCCTGCCTGTCTGCCTGCCTGTCTGTCTAGTTGGCAGAGGTTTAAATCTCATCCAACAGTTCATTATTCATTCATTATTCAGACTCGGTCCCTACGAGGGCTGTTACAAGTGAAGCTCCACAGCTTTTTACAGAGCCTCTATGTCTAACTTCTCTGATTATACTGGATCCGCTCTCCTCTCTCCTCACTTCTATCCCTTCTCTCCCTCTCTCCCCTCTCTCCGCTCCCCTCTCCCCTCTCCCGACTCAGTTGGAGAGTCCCAAACCGTGTAATTTTAAACAAATAACATCCAGCTTCAGAAAGAGGGGCAGAGACCTGCTGGAGTGCTGTGTAGTGTGGAGCGAGGGAGAGTGTGAAAAGAGAGGGCAGAATAGAGGTAAAGGGTCACCAACTTCAGCCATACTTGTGTCCGGAGGGGGGGGGGGGTCACACCAAGGGCCTGAGTTGCCGTGCTTTAATCGGGTAGGAAGTCCTTGAGGGGGTCACACACAGAGGTCGCCCATAGGGGTCATCATTGAAGCATCCTCGGCACAGAGAACCCACAGGCGATGGATATGCACACAGCACAGGCATGTTTAATTCAAAACGCACTGTTCACATGAGGTCTGGAATAGACACACGCGCGCGCGCCCGCACACACACACATTCTGCATACATAAACTGCATTCATGAACACACATGCTTTCTCTGGCCGTAGAGGATTTTAGATATCTGTCCGTGTGCAAACACTATTAATTACAGCTATGCGCCAATGCATTATAAACCGTGAGGGGTATTATTTTCCCATCCATCTCAGACACTGACAGTCAGTTAGATAGTGTACTACTTAGCTACAGTGCACCCGAGTCAATCCGCACAGAGAGCGAGAGCAGATTTATTAGACTTTTCAAAGCCAACATCCTTAGATTGATCCCAACTTTTAGACACTCTTATAAAACTCTCCTGCTGCGCACGCCGAATTACCTTAATGCATTAAAGGCACTTTGCAGCTTTCTTTTATATTTTATTTCACTGCTTCCCCTTAAGTAAGGACAAAAAAAAAAACATATAACCCCTCAATCTGCAGACAGATGAATGATGTAACTCACAGGAAAAGAAAAGGTTAGGGTCCCGTTTCCCGCGTCCTTCTCGCTTTCCCTGACAAGCTAATAGAGGAGATGTAGAAGCTCTTTCATTGCCCTGCACTTCATTTCAGTTTATTTAACACCTGGGATCCCTCTGGATTGTAAAACATGTATTTACTACCACTTATTCATCTCCCGGGTTCTCTTTTTGTGCTGGGCTTTCATAACTCCCCCCTTCAGACGAATGATTAATTTGAAATGCAACCTGGTCATGGATCAGGTTAAGGAACTCTTAAATGCAAAACAATCATGAGGCCTTGAAAAATGTCACCCTCTTAAAACGTTGTCCGTCCCCTATCTGCGTTAAGTGGGCTCTCTCTGATTTGAATGGGGCTATTTTGGCTAATTTGGGGACAGATTTATAGACAGGGTTGGGTTGTTAAAACAATGCGGCTGTTGGCCAGGCTGCTCCAATGAGAAGGTGGGAAGACAGGTCATTGGTGTGGCCTAAAGAGGGCAGCACAAACAAAGGCTTGAGCCAGTTGTTTGGTTCCACCACCACCTGAGAGCAAGGGGGGGTGGTGGGGAGATGGGGAGAGAGAAAGAGATGAGGAGAGAGATGAGAGGCAGCAGTGTGGAGTTGAGGAGAGGGAGACAGAGATGGAGAGAGAGACGGAGAGGGAGACAGATGGAGAGAGAGACGGAGAGGGAGACAGAGATGGAGAGAGAGATGAGGGGAGAGAGAGATGAGAGGAGAGAGAGATGAGAGGAGAGAGAGATGAGGGGAGAGAGAGATGAGGGGAGAGAAAGATGAGAGGGGAGAGAGAGATGAGGAGAGAGAGATGGGGAGAGAGAGATGGGGAGAGAGAGAGAGAGAGATGGGGAGAGAGATGGGGAGAGAGAGAGATGGGAGAAGGGAAGATGGGGAGAGAGAGAGATGGGAGAAGGGAAGATGAGAGAGAGATGGGGAGAAAGAGGAGAGATAGATGGGGAGAAAGAAAGAGATGAGTAGAGAGACGGAGAGAGAGATGGAAAGAGAGATGAGGGGAGAGAGAGAGATGGGGGAGAGAGATGAGGGGAGAGAGAGAGAGAGAGACAGATGAGGAGGTAGAGAGAGAAAAGGAGAGAGATGGGAGAGGGGAGAGATGAGGGGAGAGAGAGATATGGAGAGAGAGAGATGATGAGAGAGAGATGGGAGAGAGAGAGAGATGGGGAGAGGGAGAGAGATGGGGAGATAGAGAGAGAGATGGGGAGAGAGAGAGAGATGGGGAGAGAGAGAGAGATGGGGAGAGAGAGAGAGATGGGAAGAGAGAGAGAGATGGGGAGAGGGAGAGAGATGGGGAGATAGAGAGAGAGATGGGGAGAGAGAGAGAGATGGGAAGAGAGAGAGATGGGAAGAGAGCGAGAGAGAGAGCGATGAGAGGCAACAGGGGGGAGATGAGGAGAAAGAGATGGGGAGAGAGAGAGATGGGAGAAGGGAAGATGAGAGAGAGAGATGGGGAGAAAGAAAGAGACGGAGAGAGATGGAGAGAGATGGAAAGAGAGATGAGGGGAGAGAGAGAGATGGGGGAGAGAGATGAGGGGAGAGAGAGAGAGAGAGACAGATGAGGAGGTAGAGAGAGCTGGGAAGAGAGAAAGAGATGGGAGGAGAGAGAGAGAGAGGCAGCAGGAGGATAAATAAACACGGGTAATGTAGCGAGATGTTTGGAGGAGAGGAGGATCAGTGGGGGTGAGGTGGGCTAGCGTGTATTACACATTCGCTATAGGGGGTCAAAATGTGAGAGGCACCTGTGGCGAGATTCCACACTCTCTCTCAGCAATGGGAGAAGGAGAGGGTGGAGGAGAGAACAAGTCGCACTGCCCACCATGCAGGTCAGTCACTAATGCGACAGCAGTACACCACCTGCCTCGCCCCCCCGCCAGTGACACGCTGATGGAAGTTTCCACTCCAAATCTGCAACAGCTTGGGTATTAGGGAGACGTTGCGTACACACACACCTCCCTCGCCACATGGCGGGGAGCATTTACATAAACAAGCAGGAGAAAAGCATGCTTCCAATGTGAATAGATTACGTTGCATAGTGGTTTGCGCAGCTTGACTTTAAAAATGGTTGATCAAACACTCGCCCCCCGTCCCCCGTCCGTCCGTCTGTCCCGTTTCTCTGTCATTTCATAGGCGCACGTGGCAGGGGGAGAGAGTGGAAAGGAAAGAGACAGTCCTTAAAGGCCCAGTGTAGTCAACAACTCGATTTTCTTGTGCTTTATATATATATTTCCACACTGAGGTTCGAATAATGCTGTGAAATTGTGAAAATGATGATAATGGCCTTTTAGTATAAGAGCTGTTTGAAAAGACCACCTGAAATTTCAGCCTGTTTTTGGTGGAATGGAGTTTTGGTCTGCCTGGTGACATCACCAGGCGGTAAATTAGTTAATAGACCAATAAGAGTTCCAAACCTCTCTGCCAATAACTGCTGGTTTTCAGTTTTCCCCTCCCCTCTCAGGTCACTCACTACCTGACAGTCCAAGTAAAATTCTTGCTTGAGAAATTGCACTTTGCTGAGAAGCAATTTTGTATTTTTTTTTAGAGCAGTAAAGTTTTTACACAGAAATGATTTGATATGGAGATCAAAACGGCTGCATTGGACCTTTAATTGCCTTTTCAGTCATTAACGGCCCCACACCTCATGAAACATTAATTACACAAAAGAGATAGTGATGCTTATTAATTTAATAGTATTCACTGTGTCCCAAGAACTGACCGATAGCAATTCACTACAAAAACTCTCGCGACCCACAATTACCAAACAAAACAGAAACATTTAAATGTACCTGTAACGTTTACTTGTTCCCCCTAACTGCTTTAATCTGTGGAGTGAGTGATTACACAATACTTAATCAGGGGTTAACCCTTTCAGCACCTCCCTCTTTCCACATCCCCTATCCATACAGTGTTGTTCATATTGAAGACGGTCTTGTTCTCCATGAGGACAGGAAGTAATTGACAAAGAGGATCTGTTAATTACGGCTACAGCTGGGAAGGACAGGTAAGCACATCTCTCTTCCCTACTCTCTCCTTCTCTTTTTCTCTCTCTTCCCTACTCTCTCCTTCTCTTTTTCTCTCTCTCCTTCTCTTTTTCTCTGTCTCCTTCTCTTTTTCTCTCTCCACTCACTCCCCCCCCCCACACCCTCTCGCTCTCTCTCCTCTGATTTAACAGCCACAGAGATTATATGACATCAAACCTCTTGATGGGAAATACCCTTGACATCGTTGCTCAGACCTAACATACATTCTCTCCCCTCCCACCTCCCACTTTCCACTCCTCCCGCTCTGACTTGAATTTTTTTTCACTTCATCATGAAATAGGGGAAAAACCAACATGAGCTATTCACATAATACTACATAATAACACACTACTCTATAGAGTAGTACTACATTTCCTCTTTAATCAAAGACTGGAATCGATAGCAGTGAAACGGCCACGTCAGTTTGCTATATTACAACAACAAAGACGTTACTTAAAACATCCAGCACGTTATTTTTGTTGTCATGGCACGTGTGATAGCACAGCAGATTATGTACTACAATTGCTTTTACCACGATGCTGCATGAGATGCTCATTTCCTCAAAACTAAATAATAGCAAATGCCTTTTTTCGCCTATCGTGGATCACAGCTTTAAGGCAAGGCCAACTATCATGTCAAGAGAGGGCTAGGATGGGTTGATCTATTATGGCAAGGCCACCTACATAAAATAGCATGGGGGATAGTTAGAGCATAATGTTCTTGAGAACCGCCAAGACAGAATCACCTCTGATGATGTATGAGTGTTAATAAATTCCCTTTATAAGTGTGCTGGTTTTCATAGAATAGAGACAAACCTTAGATGGCATCATGCCTTAGAGGTAGGTAAGTATCCTAGCAGTTAAATGTGTTTGGCCATTAACCGAAAGATCTCTGGTTCAAATCCCTGAGCTGACTATGTGAAGAATCTGTCGATGTGCCCTTGAGCAAGGCACTTAACCATAACCGCAGGATGTTTGGGGGAAAGGGGGGTGGGTTGCCCATGCTACAGCTATATCAGTCTGCTATATACAGTCCCAGTGCACTACTTTTGTGAGAATAAAAAAATACAAATTATGTATTCATTATTTATTTATGATTTATTTTTCAAGGGAGCTGCAGCACCCCTACTGTGGCTATGCATTTAACCCTAACTGATCCTGTAAATGCTAAATGTAATCTTGTTTTTGTATGTCACTCATTTTGCAGGTGTGGCGTATCGGTTGCTATACATTGCTTTTGGAATTTCACATTGAGAGCAGCATTAAAGCTGTGGCCTATGGCCTAGTGTTTAGTGACACTGTTGAGGCCTCACCTGCTCTTGAGATGCTGGATGCTGCCCAGACACTTGAACTGTCCATTCACCATGATGGCCATGCGTGTGCACAGGGCCTCACACTCCTCCATGCTGTAAGAGACAGAGAGACAGAGAGAGCGAGAGAGAGACAGAGAAACAGAGACAGAGAGAGAGAGAGAGGTTCAATTGTGTACTATAGGACTATATAATTAAGTTTATGTGAAAAGGTGTTGACTCTATGTAAACATTAGTCAAAAGATTTGCAGACCTGAATCAAGAGTCAGTAAGATAAGCATTTTTGGGGTTTTGTTGTCTACAATGTCCTCTCTGCACCCAGAGGGCTGACTAATGATCAATGTTCAAGCTCAGCCTTTTTCCTTATTTGAAGAAATAAAACAAGAAACATTTGGTCCGTCTTTGAAATATGCCTGCCGCATCCACATTTCGCCTGCTCTGTGGTTAATACTGCAGACAATGGGTAACTTTTAGCTGAACAATTATTTTCCCCGGGATTCGCTTCACGCTGTTCGTTGAAAGGGCGCGACAGAGTGGGCGTGAGACAAGGGAGGAGAACATCTGTACATTTTTGTATTATTTTATGTTTCTTTGAGTTTCAGCAGCCATTTTGGATGCAGACAGATTCATTTCTTGCTGAGGTGGAGGCTTTGTATTGCTTTGCTGAGGGATGGAGCAATTAGGATTATGACGATGTAAAAACCTGCCGAATGCGCCACTCGACAAACTAAAGCACCTGGTTGGGATATGGACGATTGAACGCAACTGAGCCGTGTTCCCGCTATTGCTAATATAACAAATGTACTTTGTTTCTCAGAAAAACAACACAATATGGAGTGGTGTTAATGGATTCACAAACTAAACTGTACAAAAGGGTTTTGCACCACCCGCTTAAAACAGAAGTTAAGATTTGAAAACAATATTGCAGGTTGGAGAGAGAAAACATTGGAGTCACGAATAAACATGAATGTAGTGAAGTACTATCCATCTCGTTGTTTGTACTTCGTGGATTTCTCAGTTTGAGTTCCGGTGTGTCGTATTGGTTATTGCACCATTGTCTACTCCTCCTGGCCCATTCACTAATTGTGTATGAAGACAGTAAAGTCTAACTCTGAAAATCAGATCTAATAGCTTTAAAGGACCAACAGTAACTTTCAAGGAATTTTCATTTCCTCATGGTTTTTGAAGGACACAGCTCAGAAATGCCTTAATTAGTTTAGCATTGCTTTATTACCTTAGCATAATCCCCAAAACATATGTTGCAAGGACGTGAAGAAGTGTTGTATTGCTAATGTTTTCAACCTTGCGAACGAGAACCCAATAGTAAAACAGGAAAATGCCATTCAGAGCCACACTCACAAATCTCAAGTTAGAATTGGGCCTTAAAACTGTAAGAATACGTACCTGTGTGATGTTAGGATGACCGAGCGTTCCTCTTTGATGACACTCAGGATACAGTCCCACAGGAAGCGTCTGGCTTTGGGGTCCATCCCTGTCGTTGGCTCGTCCTAGAGTAATGGGAAAAAAACGTTCCCTCAACATTTGACCTCCATTAAGTTCGATGTTATCCCATCTCTACTCCTATTCTCCCTTAAAATTCTCTCAATCTTACTTCATGTTCCACATCCGTAGACAAACATTCTAAGCTTAAAATGATTGTCCATAAAAATAATATATTTTGGGGTATTTTATTCAATCTATCTGTCCTTTTCAAAGCCCCTAGAGTCGATTAACACACTAAATTAAATCTAAGTTACATAATAAGAACATCTCCATTAAAATCTGTCCGATTAAGGTAGAGATACCGCATCGGCAGATGTAGCACTTCAGCATCTGCGGTGAAAGGTGGAAGAGCTAGAGCGGTGTTTGTCAGACCATGAGACATACCAAAAATCTGTCTTCTCACGAAAACATCTGTAGCATCCAAACGGTTTGACCTAACTATTAAGACAACTCTATGGAAAGGGGAGATTCTCACTAGCATGATTGCTTTATGACCCCCACAAGTGTTAGGGGATTTGTCGGTACCATCGATGTGCCAACTTCTGTTTGTAGCATATAAACCATTTGGGCTACAAACTAATGTGAGGGGAGATTCTCACGAACACGATGGTGCTCTACGACCCCCAGAAGTGTCCAAGGACTCATGTGAAGGTAACCGGTACCAGTTTTTAAAAAAAGGTAAATGTACATTCAAACTCAGTGCCTCTTTGCTTGACATCATGGGAAAATCAAAATAAATCAGCTAAGACCTCAGAAAAATAATTGCAAACCTCCACAAGTCTGGTTCATCCTTGGGAGCAATTTCCAATGCCTGAAGGTACCACGGTCATCTGTACAAACAATAGTACGCAAGTATAAACACCATGGGACAATGCAGCCGTTATACCGCTCAGGAAGGCGACGCGTTCTGTCTCCTAGAGATTTACTTACTTTGGTGCGAAAAGTGCAAATCAATCCCAGAACAACAGCAAAGGACCTTGTGAAAATGCTGGAGGAAACAGGTACAAAAGTATCTACAGTGCCTTGCGAAAGTATTCGGCCCCCTTGAACTTTGCGACCTTTTGCCACATTTCAGGCTTCAAACATAAAGATATAAAACTGTATTTTTTTATGAAAAATCAACAACAAGTGGCACACAATCATGAAGTGGAACGACATTTATTGGATATTTCAAACTTTTTTAACAAATCAAAAACTGAAAAATTGGGCGTGCAAAATTATTCAGCCCCCTTAAGTTAATACTTTGTAGCGCCACCTTTTGCTGCGATTACAGCTGTAAGTCGCTTGGGGTATGTCTCTATCAGTTTTGCACATCGAGAGACTGAAATTCTTTCCCATTCCTCCTTGCAAAACAGCTCGAGCTCAGTGAGGTTGGATGGAGAGCATTTGTGAACAGCAGTTTTCAGATCTTTCCACAGATTCTCGATTGGATTCAGGTCTGGACTTTGACTTGGCCATTCTAACACCTGGATATGTTTATTTTTGAACCGTTTCCATTGTAGATTTTGCTTTATGTTTTGGATCATTGTCTTGTTGGAAGACAAATCTCCGTCCCAGTCTCAGGTCTTTTGCAGACTCCATCAGGTTTTCTTCCAGAATGGTCCTGTATTTGGCTCCATCCATATTCCCATCAATTTTAACCATCTTCCCTGTCCCTGCTGAAGAAAAGCAGGCCCAAACCATGATGCTGCCACCACCATGTTTGACAGTGGGGATGGTGTGTTCAGGGTGATGAGCTGTGTTGCTTTTACGCCAAACATAACGTTTTGCATTGTTGCCAAAAAGTTCAATTTTGGTTTCATCTGACCAGAGCACCTTCTTCCACATGTTTGGTGTGTCTCCCAGGTGGCTTGTGGCAAACTTTAAACAACACTTTTTTATGGATATCTTTGAGAAATGGCTTTCTTCTTGCCACTCTTCCATAAAGGCCAGATTTGTGCAATATACAACTGATTGTTGTCCTATGGACAGAGTCTCCCACCTCAGCTGTAGATCTCTGCAGTTCATCCAGAGTGATCATGGGCCTCTTGGCTGCATCTCTGATCAGTCTTCTCCTTGTATGAGCTGAAAGTTTAGAGGGACGGCCAGGTCTAGGTAGATTTGCAGTGGTCTGATACTCCTTCCATTTCAATATTATCGCTTGCACAGTGCTCCTTGGGATGTTTAAAGCTTGGGAAATATTTTTGTATCCAAATCCGGCTTTAAACTTCTTCACAACAGTATCTCGGACCTCCCTGGTGTGTTCCTTGTTCTTCATGATGCTCTCTGCGCTTTTAACGGATCTCTGAGACTATCAGAGTGCAGGTGCATTTATACGGAGACTTGATTACACACAGGTGGATTGTATTTATCATCATTAGTCATTTAGGTCAACATTGGATAATTCAGAGATCCTCACTGAACTTCTGGAGAGAGTTTGCTGCACTGAAAGTAAAGGGGCTGAATAATTTTGCACGCCCAATTTTTCAGTTTTTGATTTGTTAAAAAAGTTTGAAATATCCAATAACTGTCGTTCCACTTCATGATTGTGTCCCACTTGTTGTTGATTCTTCACAAAAAAATACAGTTTTATATCTTTTTGTTTGAAGCCTGAAATGTGGCAAAAGGTCGCAAAGTTCAAGGGGGCCGAATACTTTCGCAAGGCACTGTATATCCACAGTAAAACGAGTCCTATATCGACATAACCTGAAAGGCCGCTGAGCAAGGAAGAAGCCACTGCTCCAAAACCGCCATAAAAAAGCCAGACTACGGTTTGCAACTGCACATGGGGACCAAGATCGTACTTTTTGGAGAAATATCCTCTGGTCGGATGAATGAAAAATATAACTGTTTGCCAATAATGACCATTGTTATGTGTGGAGGAAAAATTTGGTAGGCTTGCAAGCCAAAGAACACCATCCCAAACCGTGAAGCACGGGGGTGGCAGCATCATGTTGTGGGGGTGCTTTGCTGCAGGAGGGACTGGTGCACTTCACAAAACAGATGGCATCATAAGGGAGGACAATTATGTGGATATATTGAAGCAACATCTCAAGACATCAGTCAGGAAGTTACAGCTTGGTCGCAAATGGGTCTTCCAAATGGACAATGACCCCAAGCATACTTCCAAAGCTGTAGCAAAATGGCATAAGGACAACAAAGTTAAGGTATTGGAGTGGCCATCACAAAGCCCTGACCTCAATCCTATAGAACATTTGTGGGCAGAACTGAAAAAGCATGCGAACAAGGAGGCCTTCAAACCTGACTCAGTTTCACCAGCTCTGTCAGGAGGAATCGGCCAAAATTCACCCAACTTATTGTGGGAAGCTTGTGGAAGACAACCCTAAATGTTTGACCCAAGTTAAACAATATAAAGGCAATGGTACCAAATACTAATTGAGTGTATGTAAACTTCTGACCCACTGGGAATGTGATGGAAGTAATAAAAACTGAAATAAATCATTCTCTCTTCTATTATTCTGACATTTCACATTCTTAAAATAAAGTGGTGATCCTAACTGACCTAAGACAGGGATTTTATTACTAGGATTAATGTCAGGAATTGTGAAAAACTGAGTTTAAATGTATTTGGCTAAGGTGTATGTAAACCTATGACTTCAAATGTATATACATTTACTGAGCTTTCTTATTTATCCAAGATATAGGACAAACTCTTTTTCAATGCGTTTCTCTGGACTACAGGCAAAATTAAATACTTTATCAAATCATTTTGTCAATATTTTAGGGGCATACCTAAAGGGGACCAAAAATGCAAAATCAAATTGCCAAATGATCCATAGTATGACCATCTTAAAACAATTTCACAAGTCAGGCTATCGATTGATTCGTCATGGAATGGTCAGTCTGTCAAAATTACAGATTGGGCCTTATACCCTCAGAATATGCCCAGCAAAGGTCTCATATCCTTTTTTTTGTCCCGAACCTTGACATCACACAGCATCATGCTCCTAACACTACACTGACATGTCCCTTCCAGTTGGAAGAGGTCTACATTTAGACATAAAAGCGTAATGTTTTAAAGGCTTCTGCTGCCAACACTAACCAGTGGAATCAAAACAGTATAAAGAAGCTTTGGATTTGAGGAAGCTAAATGAGGAGAGCCGATGGCATCAGGGACTTTTAGAGCAGGCCAAACAAATTCACAGGGGACATCTCTCTGACAGACACAGACATAATCACACACACACGCCATGTAAATCCCCACAAACACATGCCCACACAGTCATGCAACACACACGCTTGCACTTGCTTGCACGCGTGCACACAGACACACGCTTGCACGGCACACACACACACACACACATTCCCCATTCCATTTCTCTCTCCCCAGGCGTGTGTGTCCATGGACGATTAGAGAGAGACAGGACGCAGCCCATTGCCTGTGCTCCAACCCCTCTCCCTTCACCACCAGAATCCCCGAAATCCCACCAGGGATCTCCATCACCAAGCCGACTCTGTCGCTGTGCAAAGTTGCTTTAAGGCATCCGAGCAAGACTACCTACCACACAAATGGAAATTCACTCTAACACTATATTATCCCTCAGTCTCAAAGTTAGGAGACAGGCCCACCAAACAACTGCAAGTGAACTATCTGACTGAATGAACACTAGCATCGGCACAGTGTTATAATAGGGGATATTGTGTAGGTAGGCAGGCTATATGATGCAGAGTACATGCATATAACACTACGCACACTACAGCTAGTGAGGGGATCAGAATGATTTCCTATGTCTTGAATGACTAACTGACTGACTGACAGGTTGAATGAATTAATGAATGAATTAATACTTCAGTCTAATAATAGTAAATGTTAATTCACCTCATCAGGTGTGTGTGTACAATATTTGAGAGATTCTATTTTCATGAAATCAGTAAGATTTTAAAAGGATTCGTCAGGTCCCCAAGTTGGTTCCTCCCATTGAGGCTATGCCATTATAAAACTTGTTCAACCCTCTCTATGCCATTTTCTTTCCGCGAGAAATCCCAGTATAAGGCTTTAATCCTGCAAACAGTGTTATGTTAGCTTTACATTTTAAAACGAGATCGGATGGACTCTGAAAAACTAATTTAAAACGTGACCGGATGGCGACCCGACTGAAATATAGCCCCCTTTTTCATCTACTAGTAATTGACATATAATCCTCAGGGAAATTCAATAAGCATTTGTAAGTTTGAGGCAGGATTTCTTTTTTTTTGTCATGCATGCATACCAATACAGCCTACATCCTTTAATTTGTTATATCTCCTCTTTGCTGTAAAATTAAAACAAAGTGGAATTCTAGTCTTGGCAAATTGGCAAAAGCAATATGGAGTTGAAAAGGTGATATTCTGCTCACACTGAACATTTAATCACTGCTTAAAATAAACTAATATACACTGCATGACCAAAAGCATGTGGACACCTGCTTGTCGAACATCTCATTCCAAAATCATAGGCATGAATATGGAGTTGGTGCTATAACAGCCTTTACTCTTCTGGGAAGTCTTTCCACTAGATGTTGGAACATTGCTGTGGGGACTTGCTTCCTTTCAGCCACAAGAATATTAGTAAGGTTGGGCACTGATGTTTGGCGATTAGGCCTGGCTCACTGTTGGCCTTCCAATTCATCCCAAAGGTATTCGATTGGGTTGAGGTCAGGGCTCTGTGCAGGCCAGTCTAGTTCTTCCGCACCAATTTCGACAAACCATTTCTGTATGGACCTTGCTGTGTGCACAGGGAAATTGTCATGCTGAAACAGGAAAGGGCCTTCCCCAAACTGTTGCCACAAAGTTGTCAAGAATGTAATTTATGCTGTAATGTTAAGATTTCCCTTCACTGGAACTAAATAACCATGAAAAGCAACCCCAGACCATTATTCCTCCTCCATCAAACTCTATGCACTATACATTGGTAGGTGTTAATAACATTGTCATAAGGCAATAACAAGGCTGTTTTTTGGCCTTTCAGCCAATCAGCTATTATTTTACCAGGAATACCACAGGAGGACAACCAATCAGAGCCATGGCAGTGGAGAGCTTGCGTTTGTTCCCTCCGCTGTAGGTACCGGCTGCCTTGTTGGAATATTTGACCAGGCCAAGCTTCTGGATGCCCCACTCTGCCACCTAATAACAACACAGAAACCATATAAATATAATTACTAATTATATATTTCTATGACAGTAACCCAATAATCCATGTTGGTGTGGGGTGTCTTGTGCTGCCATTCTGCTCTCACACCCTCCCATCCCTTCCATTCCCCTGGAATGAGACATGCATGGTGGTTGGCATCGCCACAGGACCCTTTTTAAGGCTGATATGCTGCACTGAGGGTTTCTGGGCCACATCACAACCCCAAAAATTGTACTAACCAGCAGGAACTTATCCAGTATTCATCCCCCTAGCGATTTCCCAATCCCTGTCCTGTCCAGGTATCCCCAATGTGCAGGCAGGTTTCCAGTTCAACCATCCAGACATTCATTTACCCTATATTGACATGTTGGTGGACTAATGATGCGGAAATGACACCAGCTCCCCGGGGCTCTCCCTAGAGCCAAAATGGCTGCCACAAAGCACAGCTCAGTGGACCTGACGAACTAGAGACCAGAGAAACGGGGTCCCTTGGCCAAGTGGGGCTGCTGTGAGATCAAAGGCCTGCGCCTGGGCCTGAGTTTGAGGCAACTGACCAGCTGAGGTTTTTTATGTTGTTGTTGCTGAGGGGGCCATTGAGAAACTGGGGGTGGCGGGGCGGCCACACTGCTAGGCATGCTGGTGAATAATGTAAAGGCATTAGCCGTGGCCAGCCTCTCAAACCAGAACCTTATGTATTATACATGTCTTCCACTTCAGAGGTTATTTATTACTTTGACCAAGTGCAGTGTGCTGTCTATGTCTCTTTTATGGAAGGAAGTGCATGTATTGTATGGGGGGGAAGAAACATCTATAACGGCAACGGTATAACCTTAGGAATCAAATGGTGTTGCGTCATACAGGAACAGGAAATGACATTATTTAGGTCAGACAAGGGGAAATGTTACCATGGTGACTTCCTTCTCCGGTACGCCTCGTAGTCTGGCGTAGAACTCCAGATGCTCTCGTCCGGTGAGAAGGTCGTTGAGGGCGTCAAACTGCGGGCAGTAGCCCATGTTCTGGTGAACGTCCCTCATCTCTGTCCGTACGCTGGGAGGAACATCACCACAGAACTTGTATGAAGACACATAATGCCACATAATCAAGATCGTCAACATCATCAACAACAACAAAAACAGCATCATGATCTTCATTATGTTGATGATGATGATAATAAGCGATCCAAATCATGTGGCATCTTCATCATCATCAACATCACCATCCCTATACAGTTGGTATGTGCAGCACAGTATTACATCTACTAACTGTTTCAAACAGTTAAACTATTCAAAAACTCAGCACCTGGGCGATACCTTCATTTAAAAGAGAGAACATTCTTTTTATTTATTTGTTATTTTATTTAACCTTTATTTAACTAGGAAAGTCAGTTAAGAACAAATTATAATTTACAATGGTGACCTACCCCGGCCAAACCCTAACCCGGACGACGCTGCGGCAATTGTGTGTTGCCCTATGGGACTCCCAATCACGGCCGGTTGAGATACATCCTGGAATCGAACCATGGTCTGTAATGACGCCTCTAGCCTTAGACTGCTGTGCCACTCGGGAAGTACAATAAGTATAACTCCATGTATTGTATCTCACAAAGGCTGGGTGAAAAGAAAATGTCCTCATGGCGAAAGGCCCTCATGAAGCAAGTTGTTCTATTACCAGAATAAATATTACAACTTGGTTAAGAAAAAGAAAAACTCTCCGCTTTCTACATGGAGCCAAACATGAGGAACAACATAGCAGTTCAATTTGCATTACGTAGTCTTAGTCCCAGGTGACTTTTTCACAAACAATATCTGTCATGCAAAATGAACGGCGCTTTGGGGCATATCTTTGCATGTCATCTGCAGTCTGAAGGTAGTGGAAAAACATCTAAACTGCTTCCCGCTGTCTACAGACGGTTTTCGTTAATCTGCCTTACACAATATACTGCGTGACAATATTGATGTTGTGAGGGGAAATGGAAAAACGAGCTCTACCAAGCTCTACCCAGCAGTGGGCTGGCAGGAAATAATCGCTTGCGGGATGGAGGTTATTTGTGGCAGGCTTTAGGAATGTAAACAGACAATCAACAAATTTGAGATTTGGGGGTTCGACACAAACTCTTTTATTTGGAGAGAAATTATATTTTCCTCCTAGTTGTTGTTCCCGCGGCTCCGATAATCATTCTCTCATCCTCCTCTCAGTCTTCTCTCATCCAAACAGAGGGCGGGCATACGTCTGTCATTTATTCCCCGTTCTGTCAGTTTTTCTATCCTTGAAGGTTCAAGAGACTGCCTTTGATCACTGCCGGCAACACTCATCAACATTAACATTGTCTTGTTAAGGCAAGGCCCCTCTGTGTTTTGCTTCACCACAAAGTCAATTACCAGTTTTAATAAATGAATAACTACTGTATGTCAACACAACTATGGCGATGCAAACTAGTGGAGACTGCAAGAAACTAGTATTCATCCACCGTTTGCCTCACATCGTTTCCATAGAGATGAGTTCTAGATTCGGAGCTGAGGAAAGGGAGACGTTGTTTCTCTCAAAATGTGTGTGTGGCAGGAGGGGAAAGAAAACAGAAGTGGGATTGAGGGAGAGGGAGCGGGAGCCGGAGCGGGAAAGAGAGGGGGTGTGCAACAGAATGAAATATGTGGGAGATGGAGAGTGGAAGAGAGAGAATGGGGAATGTGCAAGACAGCACGTTGAAAGAATGAACAAGGGACATGAGAGAACACGAGTTCAAACGGACAAGAAAACAGAATGTACAAGAGAGCGAGAGAGAGAGGGAGGGAGAGAGAGAGAGAAAGAGAGGGAGAGAGCGAGAGAGGGGGATGGCAAAACCCAAAGTGAGTGAGAGCAAAAGTTGCTGAGAAAGCGAGTAGGACTTCATCCCAAGTGGCAGCCTATTTCCTACATAGTGAACAGGGCTCATAGGACATAAACAGGGTCCATGGGGCTCTGGTCAAAAGTAGTGCACTATACAGGAAATAGGGTGCCATTTGGGATAGGTTTCGAAAAAGAAGAAGGCGAAGAAAACTCCCTGAGCTCTATCCCTTATAGGGAGCATCGTGGGTGGGTAATTATGATGACTAGCTTGGGGTAGCAGCCGGTGGCAAGTATGTGTGTGTGCATGTGTCCATGTGCGTGCTAACAGCCAGTTAGCTCCTCCTCACCTGTATCTGTTTAGGAAGGCCTCTCCTCCGGAGACGGCGATGTCCCCCGTCAGCATCTTGAAGGTGGTTGTTTTTCCTGCCCCGTTAATCCCTAGCAGTCCAAAGCACTATTGACACACACACACACACACACACACACACACACACACACAGGTGGAACACCATTAACATACCGTAGACAATTAGACAAAGATTGCCAAGATCAAGATGCTCTACTCTGCCTTGACACTTTGTTGAGGTGAAGCCATTGGTTGTAGATAATGGAGTGGGAAACATTTTCCTGACTCTGTGGGAGTAATTGATGGCCAAGTACAGCATACTTATTCGACTCAATAAATGGACTGGGTCATTCAACATGCATGATTGGTACAGACCTTTTGAAACTGTTGACTTAATTGAGAAAATGTTATTGTTTGTGTTGTAGGAACTGTGTGTTGTTAGAAGTATACTTTGCGTCACTGTGTCAATATTATCTTAGCTATCCACACATAGAAGCACAACTAATTGACAGGCATCTATGTACATAATAACACAGTGGCAACATTTAGTGTCTTACATTAGAAACACAACTCAAACTGTCCACACATGAAACACACAAAATTCTAAATACGCAAACACACACACCCTTCTCCCCTGAACCTCCCTCCCCTGAACCTCCCTCCCACCCCACAGCATTCTGAACACTATTCCCTAACCACCGATGTACTACTCCTCCTCCTCCGATCTGACAGAGCTGATACTTCCACTTCCTCCACTTCCTCCTTCAGGGCACTTGGTCAGACAACAGACCTGCTGGTCAGGTCACCTATCCAAGCAACCCACGGAGCAAATATTAGATTTTTGTCATTCATTGATCCATTCTTGTTTGCGACCCCGTCTTGTGAATGTGCGGCGGTAAGGCTAAGCTCGGTTGTAAATAATGCATGAAACACAGTGTGGGGTCCGCGGTGCGCTCTGGTCTGACTCACTATACTCTGCTGGCATTTACATTACGTTTTTGGGTAAACAGGGTGAGGAGAATATGGAACACCACGCCATGCGTGTACGTGTCAGCGATGGAAATTGTGTTGAAATCAAAGAGTTCTGGGATGTGAGTGTGATGGTGTGTGTGTGTGTGTTTGTGTGTGTGTGTTTGTGTGTGTATGACTGTGTGTGTGAGCGAGAGATGGTAGAGAGAGAGAGTAGAGATAGATGGGAAGATGGCGCAGACAGACATGGAATTTCAAATTCTAGCTCCTAAGCAACTTTGCAGTATATATATATATTTTGTGTTATTTCTTACATTATTAGCCCATAATGTTTTTTGCCGGACACTGACGTCTTGCTCCCGGACAAGCTAAACATCTTCTTTGCCTGTTTTTAAGATAACACATTGCCACCGACGCGGCCCGCTCCTGAGGACTGGCTCTCGTTCTTTGTGGCCGATGTGAGTAAAAAATTTAAGTGTGTTCACCCTCGCAAGGCTGCCGGACCAGACGGCATCCCTAGCCGCGTCCTTAGAGCATGTGCAGACCAGCTGACTGGAGTGTTACGGACATATTCCATCTCTTACTATCCCAGTCTGCTGTCCCCTCTTGCTTCAAGATGTCCACCATTGTTCATTATTCTAAAATGTAGAAAATAGTAAAAATAAAGAAAAACCCTGAAATGAGTAGGTGTGTCCAAACTTTTGACTGGTAATGTACATCACTGACAATCTGAAATGGTCCACCCACACAAACAGTATGGTGAAGGAGAAACAGCGCCTTTTCAACCTCAGGAGGCAGAAGAAATTTGGCTTGGCCCCAAAATTTTCAGAAGCACCATTGAGAGCATCCTGTCACGCTGCATCACCGCCTGGTACGGCAACTGCACCGCCCACAACCACAGGGCTCTACAGAGGGTGGTGCGGTCTGCCCAACGCATCACCAGGGGCACACTGCCTGCTCTCTAGGACACCTACAGCACCCGATGTCACAGGAAGGCCAAAAAGATCATCAAGGACATCAACCACCCGAGCGAGCCACTGCCTGTTCAACCCGCTACCATCCAGAAGGCGAGGTCAGTACAGGTGCATCAAAGATGGGACCGAGAGACTAAAAAACAGCTTCTATCTCAAGGCCATCAGACTGTTAAATAGCCATCACTAGCCGAACTCCACACAGTACCCTGTCCTAAACTTAGTCACTGTCACTAGCCGGCTTCCACCCGGTTACTCATCCCTGCAACTCAGAGGCTGCTGCCCTGTGTACATAGACATGGATATTATTTTTTGTTTGAGTGCATGTGTTTCCTTGTTTTGTTTTTTGAGAGAGTGTGTGTTTTTGCGTGTGGCTCACCTCTGCGGCTGGAACACCCAAACACACCCTGTCCACAGCAGGAATGTTCTTCCCTGAGTACACCTGCAAGGAACAGACATGATAATTAATCAGAGGGAGGGAGGGAGGGATACAAGGAACTCTCGACACGGATGCAATAATGTTATATAAACTGGTGTGCGTTCCAAATGGCACCCTTAGCAGTGCACTATACTTTTGACCAGAGCCCAAGCAATGCACTACTATAGTATGTCTGCTGTTCAGTCAGTTTGTGGAGTTCAGTATATTACATCATACTGTATATACAAATATATTAATACAGAACACATGCAACGCTCATCAACTATAATGAACAAAAATATAAACGCAACATGCAAAGTGTTGGTCCCATGTTTCATGAGCTGAAATAAAAAATCCCATAAATGTTCCACATGCAGAAAAAGCTTATTTCTCGCAAATGTTGTTGTCACGTTCTGACCATAGTTCTGTTATTTTATTCTTTGTTTTAGTATGGTCAGCGCGTGAGTTGGGGTGGGCAGTCTGTTTGTTTTTCTAGGTTGGTTTTTGTGTTCGGCCTAGTATGGTTCTCAATCAGAGGCAGGTGTCGTTAGTTGTCTCTGATTGAGAATCATACTTAGGTAGCCTGGGTTTCACTTTTGGTTTGTGGGTGTTTGTTTCCGTGTGAGTGTTTGGGCCACACAGTACTGTTTCGGTTTTGTAAATTCACGTCATTGTTTTGATTCAGTGTTCAGTGCTTTCTTTAATTAAAATCATCATGAACACTTACCACGCCGCGCTTTGGTCTGATCCTTACTCCTCCTCAGATGAAGAGGAGGAAATTCGTTACAGTTGTACACAAATTTGATTACATCCTTGTTAGTGAGCATTTCTCCTTTGCCAAGATTATCCTTCCACCTGACATGTGTGGCATATCAAGAAGCTGATTAAACATCATGATCATTACACAGGTGCACCTTGTGCTGGGGACAATAAAAGGCCACTCTAAAATGTGCAGTTTTGTTACACAACACAATGCCACAGATGTCTCACGTCTTGAGGGAGCGTGCACAGGCCTGCTGACTGGAGGAATGTCCACAAGAGCTATTGCCAGAGAATTGAATGTTAATTTCTCTACCATTAGCCTCCTCTAACATCATTGTAATGAATTGGGCAGTACCTCCAACCGTCCAACCAGCCTCACAACCGTAGACCACGTGTAACCATACCAGCCAAGGATCTCCACATCTAGCTTCTTCACCTGTGGGAATGTCTGAGACCAGCCAACGGGACAGCTGATGACACTGTGAGTTTGCACAACCTAAAGAATTTCTGCAGAAACTGTCAGAAACCTTCTGAGGGAAGCTCATCTGCGTGCTCGTCGTCCTCACTAAGGCCTTGACCTGACTACAGTTCGTAACCTATTTCACAAATCCCGGTTTCAACTGTGCTGGGAAGATGGCAGACTGTGTGTATGGCATCGTGTGGGCGAGCAGTTTGCTGATGTGAAAATTGTGAACAGAGTTCCCCGTGGTGGTGGGGTTATGGTATGGGCAGTTATAAGCTACGGACAACGAACACAATTGCATTTTTATCAATGACAATTTGAATGCACTGAGATACCGTGACGAGATCTTGAGGCCCATTGTCGTGCCATTCTTCCACAGATGCATATCTGTAATCCCAGTCATGTGAAATCCATAGATTAGGGCCTAATGAATGGATTTTAATTGACTTATTTTCTTATGAACTGTAAAATATTTTAAATTGATGCACGTTGCGTTTATATTTTTGATCAGCGTAGTATTTCCTGAGCACCACCTATCATGTCATCCAGTCCATTTTATTTCAACATGCTCTCGCCCCGAACGCAACCAGGTCATGCACACCAGATGATGCCATCAGTGTCTCAGGATGATGTCATAAGAAACAATCAATCAATCAAATGCATTTATAAAGCCCTTCTTACATCAGCTGATGTCACAAAGTGCTGTACAGAAACCCAGCCTAAAACCCCAAACAGCAAGCAAATGCAGGTCTAGAAGCACGGTGGCTAGGAAAAACTCCATAGAAAGGCCGGAAACCTAGGAAGAAACCTAGAGAGGAACCAGGCTATGAGGGCCGGCCAGTCCTCTTCTGGCTGTGCCAATTGGAGACAGAACATGGCCAAGGTGTTCAAATGTTCATAGATGACCAGCAGGGTCAGATGCACTTATCGTCTTTTATCTTTTACAAAACATAGAAAACCGTTGATTTCACATACTGTATGTCGATGTTGGGGTGGTGCTGGAGATGACGAATTTGATGTTGAAAGGGGTGGGATGTCTCTTTAATGCACATAACATAAGACAATGGACAAAGGGGTGAAATAACAGCACTATACTTAATTGTTGGGCATATAGGCATGTCTGAGACTGAGGCTGGGGCTCAGTAATCAATCGACAGTTTGTACAGAGAGTAAAACAGTTTGGTATTCTGTGTAGGATTCGGCTCCCGCCTAGATCTTGTAGCAAACTGCAGATAAGAAGGTGTCTGGAGTCTCACCGCTCCTAGCCTGCAAATTAACTCTCCGTGTGATATTTGAATTTGCATTTAACACAGTTTTTTCATCTTCTTCCCGAGCAAATATCAAATATCACCTGCCAGAGGTGAGGCCCAAGCAGGCTAATCACCTTCCTCCGGCAAGTATAAATTCTCAAGTCGGCATCATCGGCGCTGCTGTTGCGAGTAGCGGCAAAACAAACCGACACTTAGAGAAGCAAAATGGGTTCCGGGAGTACACAAATAACAAATGGTTGACTAAATTAAGCACTTAGCTCATCGAGCAGAAGTTCCACCGCGCAACCACAAAGACAGAGTTTGAAGTGGTTTCAAAGGCAACTTGTAGGAAAAAATAAACAAGTCTCAACAAGGTTCTTGTCAGGTCTGGCAATTTAGATCTCATTCAGACCTTGACAGGAAGGACTGACACATCCCTCCTCTCCTTTGGGGAATATTTCAGGATAATTGTGCCAGTTGTATTTCTGCCCACCTGTTCTCAGGTCTGAATCATACAATCCTTGGGGAGAGCGCCATGGGGCATACTGTAATGACATCACTATGGTCTGTTTATCTGTATGTCTGTCTGCCTGCTTGCCTGTCTGTCCATCCATCTACTGTATCTGTGTGTCTCTAGATTTTCCCTGGCCAGCCGTTTCCTATCCATGTAATGCATTTGCTATGAGTTAGTAGTAAAATGGACATGATGAGTAAATGTAAGTTTAATGTTCACTTCCAGGTCATTACTGCATTGAAATTAGCATACGACTGAGTGCAGGCCACGGTATGTTCAACGCATGTAGAAGCCTTCTCTCTGAAGTCATGAGACACAATTCCATTTATGTTTGTGAGAAGGTACTTCAAGTCTCATGAAGGTGAATGAATATTAGGCCATGAAATACCTACTTACAGCAATGTTTTCTCTTCCTGGTCAGCTTGTCTATTCGGAGCAGTACTAATAGAGCAGAAATTAAGTTACAACCTTTTGGTGCAGTGAAACACTTGGTAAATGATTAATCATTAAGAAATGATTAGGCATCCGTTTTAATTGTACTGTAGTAGCCGACCCTTCCCACTCATTTCTAAAGATACGTCCAAAATGGCACCCTATTCCCTTTATAGTGCACTACCTTTGACCGGCACTACAGGGAATAGTGTGCCATTTGAGACGCAAACAATGCAACCTTGAGAACAAGAGAGCCCCAGTGATGCCAGTTCAACCTTGACAAAAAAACAATGTCTTATTGCCACGATAGTGTGTCAAATGTGAAGCATGTTTGCTTAAAAGCCTGGGGGGCATCCGCTATTATTGGGGACTTGGGACTTGGACATGCTACTCCCCAAGATTTGCAAGTTACTTTGGTGATAGCATGCTGCGCCACAGCTCTTCTACAACGCTAGTAGAGACGGGCGGAAGAAGTAAAGTTCCTATCCTAACAGAGGCAATTAGCGGATAATTCCCTCGTGCCCCGAAAGCTATAATGTCTGTCATGGTGGCGGCAAGGGGGTGGCGGTTAACCGGAGGAGACAACGGTCGATGACCCACACACACCTTCTCATACACAAACGCGCACACACACTTTTGCGTGCACACACACACACATACACACGGTTTAGAGAGAGAGAGAGCAAGGCATCTGTCTCTACTGCCCCAAACAGCTGGAATCACAAAAATGAAACCACATCCCACTGATCAACACTAGTCTACTTTTGAGACCTGAAAACATCTGACAAACTTTGATTTGTGAAATGGTTCCTTTGGGCTGCTCTTGTATTAACATGCTGTTCCATAGTACTTCAGATCCATAGTACTTTACAGTAAACACAGAAAATGTCAAACAAATGACAACATTTACAGAAACAACAATCACATCAATATTTTATTAAAGCGATAGTTAACCCAAATGACAAAATGACAGAAATCTATGTCATGGTACTGTCGTGTCTTTGGCTATGCCGGATTATGTGATATGACTTGCTATTCTATAAAATAATTTCTCTGTAATTAATATCCCCTGATTAAGGTAATCATGTAAATGTAATTAACTAGAGAGTCGGGCACCACAAAATAATATTTATAGAGCTATTATCTTCCGAATAAACTCTTAAAGACCTAGGAATATTTTACATCAATAGTTGTCAATATCAATTACCGTCTTAATTCAGTCTCATCTGAAAGTTGTAAATTCTTTTATCTGTAAGAACCCTGGCTAACAATTTGAATCAGCAATACAAAATTGGGTTTAATTATTTATTTACTAAATACCTAACTAATCACACATACACACAATTAATCATAACTTGATTACAAATTACGTCATAAAGGAAAACGGCTCTAGCAGGCGGAACAGATATGAAAGCTTGTAACACATAGGAAAGGGGGCTGGGTTGAGTGAAAGAGCGGCGACTGAGGAACAAAGGGAAAAAGCTGTGCTATCGTAAATACAGTATCTTATGCATTTTAAATTACCGGCCATTTGGAAAAGGAAAATGCAATAAAGATTTATTCTGAGCTGTGTTTCAGTAGGTTGGTGGTAGCTGGAAGGCCGTGTTGTCCTTTGAAGAATGTCTCAGGTTGTCAATTGGATACGTTGTAGTAACATTGTTGTGTGATAGACGGGATACTCTCTCTGTTCCTTCCTAACCTTTGTTTGCAGCTGCTGTTGCTAACTCAACGGCTAGGAGGTATCACTTCTGTAGTGAATAAGAGTTCAAAAGTTCATACCATTCGCAACCAAAGCTCATGCTGATGTTGGCTTCGTTCTGTAGTTATTATCTGAACCATTCTGACATAGGACCGTCATCCTCATATCCTCGGAACAGGAAGTTGTGTTGTCGTCAAGGCTTTATATAGGAAGGAAGAAAAGGGGTGTGTTTCATAGTTTACAACCTCTGTCTCTTCACGTGGGCGGGCTGAGTGAGCAGCAATATCTTATGAAATCCCACATCTTACATTTTAGAAGCTAAATTCACATTTCATCCCATCACAAATAATTTTATATTCAAACATTTAAATTGAACAACAATTCCATGTGAATCCTATAACTCTGTGTAGACTTTACACTGTAGAGTTTATGTCATCTTATCATTGATGAGAATGTCTCAGATGACAACCGAACTAACATCATATTCATTAAGTACCACCGCATATGTTCAATTGTTCGGATTACCAGAATATAGTTTTTCCCCCCACCTACTGATGTTCCCAGAATCTCTATGTTAACCAAGTTTTTTTTAAAATATAACATCAGTAGGTTAGAGAGAGGAAAAAGGGGGGAAGAGGTATTTATGACTGTCATAAATCTATCCCCCAGGCCAACGTCATGACAGTACAGAAGTTCCAATCATCTTTCAGTGACTTTGTGAAAGATTTGGATATGATGCATGAAAAATGACAATATCAGTACCATGACTTGGATGGGATTTGAGCCACAAATGGTCAAATGTAAGCATTTGAAAACAGTGCCAGGGAACTGAAACCAAAAGCATGGATTGTCAATTTATTTACTTATTTTTTTTTACCTTTATTTAACTAGGCAAGTCAGTTAATAACAAATTCTTATTTTCAATGACAGCCTAGGAACAGTGGGTTAACTGCCTTGTTCAAGGGCAGAACAACAGATTTTTTCCTTGTCAGCTCGGGGATTTGATCTTGCAACCTTTCGGTTACTAGTCCAAAGCTCTAATTCTTGTCCATTTACTGCTATCAGGATAAGGAAACCATTATATAATTGTGTAATTTGGATGAAATATCCCTTTCACAATCAGTATTCTATCAGCGGTAAAATCAAAATGATGCTAGGGTCTTACAGTATGTATCTCCCAAGCATTGAGCCTCACCGCTCAGAACTCACACGTCCTAATACAGATGTAGGATCATAATTTGAGCCAGTTTTCTACAGCAGGAAAATAATCCTGCCGCAACAGGAAGTGTGAATTATTATGTGGATTATAATAAATGAGCATATTTGGAGGGGTTGATAAATGTGTTAGGGCAAATCAAGTCTGAAATTTCAAATTGGAAATAACAAAATTTAGAAGCATTTTAAAATCTCAAATACACTGCAAATTTTCAGCAAAATAAGCAGCAAAATAACCCACAAATTAAGATCCTACATTTGTATGGACACCGTACTCACATGACTCCTATAACATCAAACAGCTGTCATAAAAAAGTTTCTTTCTGCGTTTCTGAGTGACTGGAAGGTCACAGTGACAGCTCGGGCGTACAAATGCTAACTGGCGGACGCGCCGTCAAAACGGACCCCATCAATAATGCCGCCACGGTAACCGCTAACCCTGAGGTTAAATGCTAACCTATGAGGCCTCAACAGTCGTTCTTGGGTGGTAAATGCTTCTTCCTGAGTGAAGGAAGAGGAGGAGGAGGCAGCTGACAGATGATTGATGGGCTGTCAATCGCGAGAGAGACATGTTCAGATTTATGGCGAGACCGAGGCGGTGCAGCGGTCGAGGTGGCGCGCTCATTGATCAATTCGTTATCTCTGCTCTACGGCCGGATTGCACCAGCTGTGATGGGAGGTGATGGGAGCCCACTGGAAGCGCTTCGATGCCTTCTGTGCCAATGCTTTTGGGCGCCATGTATCCCCTCCAACGTAAATCAAATCAAATGTTGAGGCACCTTGAAGAGTCTTGTTGTTGTGTATGTCTTTCTCTGCATGTTTCAGTGTCACTGTCTGTACTACAGTAGCGAAGAGATGCATGACAACAAAACAGATGTGTCTATAATTGAAACATGATAGAAAGATTACTGCACTGTGCTCTTGTGATGCTCATCACTTCTTGGCTGACAAGGGACGAAATAAAGGAAGGTTACCATACATCGATCTAAGATAATTTATCACAGGTTACAGAATGTGAAAGTCAGCTATGAAACGTCAGAGAAGACGAGCAAAGTGTGAGTCAAGAAGACCTTATAAAGTAACTCCTGTTCCCACCTTGTGTGCTGTGGGCGGCAATGCATTATCCGTCCCAACTGTTTTATTCAAAGCTTGAGCGTTAATTACCTTGTGAGTGTAGGTGAGTGTGTCCGTGATAGATTGAGAGGGGGAAAGATGGAGTGCGCGAGCGATTGCGAGAGATGGCGGGGGAGGGTTTGAAGAGACGTCAAGTTTGAACAGATGTCGACGAAGGGCTGTTGCCTTGGCCATGCTTCCTGCCATTACGGGCTCGTGGAAGAAACATCTGGTCTTAGCCAGGGTGTTAATCTGGGCGGTGATTAAGCGGTGCCCATTACCTACTGTAGCATACCAAGCACCACTCGCATACTCACTTCCCAAACCTGCGAGGCGGGGGGGAGGGGGAAGTGTGTTGAGCTGTGCCGCTAAGCCCGACGAGAGAGACCTCATTGGTGTTGCCTCGCAGAAAATCAAACCCTTCCCTTTTTTGCACACTTCTCCCTACAGCGAGAGAGACACAGACCATTTTCAGTATTTTGTACTGTATTTTACAGTGTGTTATGTATGTGATACGTGGGTGGGATATGACAGTGATATATGGTTGTCTCGCCTGGCTAACTTAAGACGAATGCACTAGCTGTTGGTCGCTCTGGATGGATCAATTGTAATGTAAATGTAGTGCTATGTATGTATATTTATGTATATTATGCATTTTATTTGTTGTGCTGTTTCCTGTTTGCACGCCAGGAAGATTTGCTGCTTTCTCGGCAGAAGCTAATCAGGAGTCCTAATAAATACTAAATACATTGTGGAGTGACACCTCGCCAGCCTTCCCCAGCCTTCCGACTCTCTGAGACCTGGATGACATATTTAAGAAGTCACCAGGGACTAACAGCTGGTGTGTTCTTAACTCAGCCCTGATTTGAAGAGGAGTCATGTTCAAATCCCACACATATGGACAGTGGCACATTTTCAGAAATCTCTCTCTTTAACAACCTAGATGGAAGGAGCCCATCCTGTCAAAAGATTCAGTAACATTCAATTAAAGACTTATTAGCAGATCTGAGACGATTTGGTCAAAAGCGATTTGATAAAATGTAGTGCACTACCTAGGGAATAGGGTGCTATTTGTGACACAGCGTATGTCCGCTCACTTTCATCCTTGCCTTGTAATCTAATCAGCAAATGGGTCTTTCCACCAATTTGTTGCCTGTTGAGTAGTGTAACCTGATTTTCCCATCTCAAAAAGTTACATTTGAAAAATATTATGGTAAATGACTACAGTAAGTGCCAAATAAAGTAACATCTTAAATCTGGCATACATCCCCTCGTGACAGAGGGAATGGAAGCTTATCGTGTGCAATAGGGATGTGCAAGCGAATGCAAGCTTCACAAAAAAAAACTTGCTAACCATTTCTAGGCTGTCTATATATGGGTAACAGGTTTGACGTAATTTACTCAACCAGCTCAGTCATCCACCACAAAACACCAGAAAACAGCCAAAAAGAGTAGAGCCATAATAGTCTTCAGAAATGACTTTGTCAAAGCAACAAAATAACTAGGGCTTTACAATGGTGGTGAAATTTTTTTGGTTTAGTGGGTTGAACTCTTCCTAGAAGTGACACAGGGTTGACGAAGGGACATGGCAAAATTAAGAATTTAGAAACTTTAGCAAGCCTTTATTCATATAAAAAAATATTTTGATTGAATTCTCCATGTGGTCTATATTATAGGGCACTTAATTTAATATAACATGCTTTTAAATTTAAATATTAGTGCACAATTTCTACCTAAAATACCAAAAGGGACGCAAAATGCACTCTTTTTGTGGAACGACTAGATTTATTTCAATATGGGGAACCAGGCAAGAGGCATACTGTGACCGATAAGTGACATCACAGTATCAACGTTGAGGGAGGAGGAATCCAATAGAAACAGCTGGGGCGCATTCAGTGAGGTGAAACGTTAAGAACTTCAGATTGTTGCAAATAGAAATGTAATGAATAGAGCTGCCATGATGTCCAATGCTACGTGAAGGGAAATCATATTTGTTCTATAGATTTCTACCTGAAGGTTTGTAAAGTTCAACAGACCCTAGCCCTTGAGGATTGAGGACCTGGGTTATATTCACTAGGAATGAAACAGAAGCACACAGGCTGAAACCCAGAGGGACTACCTGATCTTGTCCAATAAGAAACGCTTGTTTCCGTTGCGCAATGTTTTGCTGCTGCATGCATTAATGAATATAATCTTGTAAGGTGATGTTGCTACCATGAGTGTGGTAATAAACGGTGGTAATGTACCTTAGAGAGATCGCAGATTCTCAACAGGTCATTCTCGGCACCGCCTTCATGGACGCGTGCACGTTCCCGAGCGACATCCACATCTTCGTCCTCCTTGGAGAATGACTTTCCAGAAATCAGTCTGAAGAAGAAAATGCTTAAACCCCACATTCTCACAATCCCTATAGAGCCAACATTATAAATCCCAAATGATGACAACCTAGTAATATATGCTAATGTTTTTCTCTAATGGGAGAATTTGTTTCAATTTCTCACAAAATGCAATTTAGGTAATGGAGATAAGTTACTATGACAACTTCGGTTCATAATTAGGTGAAGCAAAAAGGATGGACACAAAGATATTTCACTAACAATGTTAACAAGATGTCGAATGACGAATATTCATTATTGGGCTAATAAAAAGATAAATGCATAAAATATGTAAATGGTAAACAAGGACTGGGTCTAAACATTTTTGAGAAATCATCTCTGATACTGTATGGAAGCATCTTTCCTTAAATATATTCTTCCTCTATTCTTGCCTGGGTTTGTAGCAGAATTTATACTGGATAAGGAGAGTGATGGTGAACATGACTGCCCCTTGGATGGCCATGGCACACAGGTTCTTCCCCACCATGTCCCAGCTGAGGGGGTCCTGGAAACGGTCTTCCCCTGGGAGAGAGAAAACACACTGTTCTTCATCAAGGGAAAAATATTGTTTTAAACTGCTAACGACCTAATGAAGATCTTTGTGGATCAAAACTTTGTTAACCTCTCTGCGCACCGAAACCGTTAGCGGGATTATATTTGACAACATACGGTGATCGCTACATAAATAGTCATATTAAACATTCAGGTATACAAGTGTCTCACATGGGTCAAAAGCCTAGAATTTTGCTAATCCAACTGTGTTGTCAGATTGAAAAAAGGATTTACTGCGAAAGATTACGATGCGATTATCTAAGAACAAAGCCCCATATTTTAATTTTATTTCAACCAGCACAAGCGTAACAACATCACAAATTGCAATAAAATAAATTGTTTACCTTTGACGTTCTTCCTCTGTTTGCAATCCCAATGCTCATTGTTACACAATGAATGGTCTTTTGTTTGATAAAATCAGTTTTTATAGCCTAACACAAAACATTTTGTGAACCGCTTGTGTCGTGAATTCCGTCTCATTGCATTTTCGACGACACATTCGATGTAAATACACACACAGAACGTGACTTTTCCAGTCATGTTTGGTTTCATTGCAATCAACTGATGGGTCATTTCGCGGGGACGTATTGACTGAAAGAAACCGATTTGAAGACAACAAGTAATGACATCATTGTGCACCAATGATATGACCGCTGTTTTGTTGATTGACTGTATTTTAACCCAAAATCTAGCTAGGTAGATAGCCAATGAGCTGAGGTAAACGGCAATACGTAATGTTTATGTATTGGAAGACCAACCCATGTAGTAAACTCCGGCGTAAAGAGGGTCATTCGCCATTGAAGTTTCATACCGGAAGGAGCCACGCATGTTACGCACAGCATTGTTTTGGTAAAGCGCATCTTCAGCTGTTTATATATCAATCAGTATGGCGACTAAGTCAGGGAAAGCTACATTTAAGTCTAGATATACAGATGTACACACAATTTTTGAAGAAATTGATAGGGAAAGTGAGACAGAGATTGTTGGAGAACGATTAATTTAGCGATTCCCAAATGGAGGAATATTTTTTTAATGGAGAGGACATAATTTTGGACTGGTAAGTTATTTTCATGCAAATGCCGTTGTTTGAAATTAATAATATAAAATATTATTTGTGATTAAATTTTTTTTTAGTAGCAATATATAAAAATGTAATGTAATGAAATGTGAGATGCGTGTGTCTGCCGCCCCACTCCACCCCCACATGAAATAGCCTATTTGAGGCTGTTGAGGGGAGGGCAGGCCCACAATAATGGCCAAAGTGAAATGGAGACAGTAGATACAGCTGGTCTGTTGTAATATAATAAAGACAGTAGATCTAGCTGGTCTATCATAATATAATAGAGACAGTAGACCTAGCTGAAATGTCATAATATAACATAGACAGTAGATCTAGCTGGTCTGTCATAATATAAATGAGACAGTAGATCTAGCAGGTCTATAATAATATATTCAACCTTATGTTCCCTGTACTCTATATATATCTGTTTATTATACCGGTTGATACAGGGCTCATATGTGAAACTATTCTAACTGAACAATTTCTTTCACAGTAACACTGACTCCGAATTGCAGGCCCCAGTGTCAAGGTGTCCATCCCCCACTGAAGCTGGCTCATCCAGCTCCTGCCACAAGTGGTGTTCATCTGCCCAAATTTATTTCTGCAGGCATGGATGTGCCTCAGGGCAAAAGGGCACAGCATGGAGGCGTCGCTGTGTTCTTTGCAAAATGAAGTCCCCCTTCACCTGCACCACATGCTTGGTGACCCTCTGCTTTACAGCAGAAAGAGACTGCTATGGCACCTGGCCTCAGCAGCACAATATTGTGAAGAGGAGGGTCTTCCAAATATTGAAAGTGTTATTTTGTAAATATTTTTTTTCATGTTTATTCTCCATTTTTTGGGGGTGTGTGTTAGAATACCATTTTGGTATTTAGAATATAGTTATTCCATTAAAAATGTATAACTTCACCAATTTGGCCACATTTGGGCTACTTGTGTGGGACACCTGGGTGACTTCATGATAAATGTTATGTAGCACACTCATTTTGGAAGTTATCATTCTGAAACTTTGCACAAGTACTGCTGTCCTCTTATGTTTTTCACTGAAATTGTCCCCATCATCCTATCTGAATGTTTGTTTTGTCATGTTCATTTTAAAGATGATGATACAACAATAAAAAAAAAATTATGTTTTTTTCATTGTATTATCTAAACCAGATATATTGTGTTACATTCTCCTACATTCAATTCACATTTACACAAACTTCAGAGCGTTTTCTTTCAAATGATACCAAGAATATGTATATCCTTGGTCCTGGACTTGAGCTACAGGCAGTTAGATTTGGGTATGTCTTCAGGTGGAAATTGAAAAAAGTAGGGGGGTAGCTGTAAGAGGTTTGCAATTGGGAGCCAGCTTGCTGGCCTTTCTGTTCTTTGCAACTACGATGTATAATAATCATGTCAGATGGCTGCCCCTGGAACTCAATAGGATTGGATCTAAATCTAGATGTCTCTTTAAAGTTGACAGCAACAGACTTTAATCCTGACTTTAATCCTGCGTCCATAGACGCTCCCATGCGCCAATCTAAGCAACATATATTTTTTAAATCCAGATCAAAATCTGTCAGTTTAAGCTAGAAATATCAGTTTCTTGCATGGGCTGCATCTCTCTAAGAAACTTAGATTTTTGATTGTAGTTGCCCTTGAATTCAGTAAGCATGCCCTGCAATGTTGTTTGGTTAGCAGGTTTTCTGTAGCGCAGTAAGCGCACGTGATGATTATGTATTCCATTTAAAGTGATTTGCATTGTGGCCGCCAATGGAATGGCTGGAGTAAAAGCCCAGCAACACACCATATATACATTCCACAGACCCTACGGAGTATTTCCTACAATACTTTTACTGTGGCACCCAGAATTGTTCTTGCTCTAAGCCAATAAGTATTCCATATACAGTGATTCGCATTGGGGGCATTTACTTGATCTTGGAACATGTTTTACAACCCAAATGTAACGCAAATGTCAATTAAATATGAACAAATATGAATCATTGTTAATGTTTAAACAATTATTTTTCATATATCATCAAAAACTACAGGGTATTGACACTTTTCTACTATTACTAGGGAATTTCTCGAAATTCCGTGACCTGGAAGTACTTTTTTTGTGTTGCTGATGAGATGCTTATCATGTGAAGAGTTCGCAAATCAAATGCCCACTTGTGGTGCCACTGGACAGTGAAAAACAAGTAACTTAACCTTTATTGTCATTTAAATTTGTTTGTAGTAGTACAGCCACGTCTCATAGTCACATCATGAGATTTGTAAACGAAAGAGGAATATAATAATATGAATCAAATTTAGTTTCCCCATCTTCCCATTTAGAGTTTCTGGCGCAGCACAGAAATGCCTTATCCAGATTATGTGACAAAGGCATTTCCTAACAGACTTGCTAAATTTCTTTGTTGTTACTTTTAAAGTGGGAACCAACATGCAGTACCTCCAGCAGGCAGAGAGGCAAGAACCATATGTCCGACAACTCAAGGTCAAACTACACTATTCACAGCCCTGTGTAAGATTCAATGTAATTGAATCTTTAATGTTTATTTGTTTAAGCTGTTAGTGATAATTTCCTAATTGTTACTACATTTGTGTTTACATCATTAAGCCTTTATGTTATGAATGACCAAAGGTGTCTGACTTTAAATTAAGTACGGCATCATGCAACATAGTTCATAACACAGCCATAAAGACTCTAAGTAATACAGGATACTACATAAAGTGTAAATAAATAGGTTATTAACGTTCTGCTGATTTAAGGTTCTCTCGTGAGTCACAGTTTTTTGAAGGGTGATTGAGGTATTTAAATGGGTTGATGGACCTGCAAAGCTACTGTGTGTGTGTGTGTGTGTGCGTGTGTGTGTGTGTGTGTATGTGTGTCTGTGTTTGTGTGTGTGTGTGTCAGATGCAAGATGATTTGGAGTAGTCCAACCTGAAGCTACCTCACCGGGTATTCCTCTTCTCTTCCCATGCTGGAGAAGAGGGCCTTGCAACCTATTAGTGGTGCCAACATTTTGTGGCTGATCATTAAGCGAGAGAGTAGGTGAATGTGTCAAAGACGTGACTAGGCCCAGCACTGCACTGTATGGCTAGTTTTTGTTGTGTACATGTTTTTGTACATGCATCTTGGTTCCAGAAGAAAGCCACTTTTAATTTCTTTATGTTGGCTTTCATCAAGGTAAGTGTTTCTTGGTGTAACGTCATACCCAGGCTATTGCGCACACAGCACATATAAGCCTGGGATATCAACCATTCAAAGTTGGCCTTAGTGGGAGTGACCATATAATTCTATGGGAGTGACCGGAGTAAGGTATTTGTCATTGTCACTAGTTAACCCAGTCAAAAGGTCATAATTATGGCTAAACCATGCCCATTCCCACAATACATTTCTTAAACGTTGATTTTAAATCTAATCCTAACTACTGAAGGCCAAATTTGATGCGTTGGTCCACCAGTGTTTCCACCTATTTGGGCGAAAGTGTCTGGGAATGAGATTAGGTATAATGTGAGTAACATGACTTCAGACTATGCCATCCTTCAACACAACGTGTCACCCTTTATAAAGCACATGTTTATATTATATTCGACATAGTGTGTTATGTCACGGTTGACATTGGTGATTATGTCACAGCCACATTTATAAACCCCTTATAAAGCATGAAATATGGTTATAGATGCTTTGTAACACATTTATGCAGTGCTTATGAAGTCATTATGAAGCCTTTATAAGCTGAACGTCATTTAAAACAGGACCCTATGGGCTATAGTAGTACAGGCCCAATTCTATATTTTCTGGGGATACCTAAAGGGGTCCTAAATTTCCAAATCAAATAGCTAAATGATACATGGTATGACCTTAAAACACTTCCATATGTTAGCTCAGTACCCCCCCACCTCTCTCTGCCTCCCTCCCTATCCATCTCTCTCGCAGTCTCAACAGCCTCTATGTTCTGGAGGGATGAAAGACAGAAACGGAAGCGTTTTCAGTCTCATTTTCTCGCAAATAGGCCCTCTCCAGACAAGCTTTTTAAAGCGGTGATTGCTTTCCTCTTTACACTCGCCGCCGCAAATGATTCCTCAAACGGTTATTTCCTGCCAGATCTATTCCTCAGATAAAGCCTTTGCTCCCGCCTTTCATGGGTCTCTCTGCCTCTCAATCTCCCCCGTGTACCTATCCCCTTTCGCTCTCTAGATGTAGCGTTGAGAATGGAGGCCGAGGGCTACGGTCACGTTATTGGTCAAATATTATCCTATTTGGTAATGATGCAGCAACAACTAAGAGGAGATGTGTTTCGTCCTGTAAAGGGTAATGGTAACATCCATGGGCCCTATGTGTGAAACTATGAAGATGCTGTAAAGGCATTGTATAAGTAGAGGACTAAATTAAACAAAGTAGCTAAGCTATTGGCCTTTGGTAAATCTTAAACCCCAAAATGTTTGGTACCAAATATTCTTACTGGAGAATAGTCAGACCCTTCCTCCCACCTGTTTAATTGTCACCTACAACAATCAACTGTCGAGTTAAATGAATCTGCCAATTCCCTCCATTTCTTTTCAAGGCTATTTAGACAAACAATGTGCAGCAGTGGAAAGTTTGCACCTGTTATTCTCTATTGAGTCTTGAAAGACAAAACCAAAGCTAAAGCCATGACATTGTCTTTCTTTACACTGTACTGTACTTTCTTTTCCTTAAATTACTCAGCCTCATTTGACCTTTCATCCTACCACTTAAATGTTATTCCATCTTGCTAGGAGGGAAAAGCTTTGCACTGATGAATCTGATGATTCACTGATGACTCTTAGTAATATAATATTAAAATGCCACTTTTATCCAAATCAGTTTACAGTACAGTGAGAGTATATATTAGGATGAAGCCTATGTGATCACTTCAGAAATAGTGTGGCATTATTTACACTTTTACAGTTTTGTCATCATTATTTTTTCACATTTTCTTCCCCCCAACAATTTATTCCCTATAGTGTGGTATTTAAGCGCAAAGGTGGTGTGGAGGATGCTCACCGAAGCGTTCAAATAAAGTGGCCATGGCCTGATTCTTGCCCATGTCGATGAGCCCTCGACCCAGACAGAAGTGCGGGAAAATCAGCAGCACCTGCTTCACAATGTCATTGATGTGCGAGATTTTCTGTGAGGGAAAAGAAAAAGAAAAACAACAACAACGTATTAGCGACTCATAAAAGACAAGAAACACGGCAAAACATGAGGGCACATTATGGCATGACATCACATTACAGGGAACCCGCTGTCTGTGTTGCACATGCGGAGGCACGAGTCTGTCGAGTGACCTGAGGGAAGCAGCGGATTTGGAGCTTGCGGTGGCTGGAAAAGAGTGCTCTTGGCATTAAGAGTGTTTCGACACTCCCCAGATAATTAAAGCGCATCCTCTGTGTGCGCTCATCAGTGGAGGCACACTGCTTGCTAAATGACATGGAAATTAGCCTTGACTTGTCATTTAGGGCACGCTCACTCGGTGATGTCTCCCTCACCCGCGTTACGTGAGGGCAGGAGCAGCTGCTCATACATACAGATACAAACATTCTCATCCCAAGCACTGAGACTTTGAAAGATATACCTTCCCACTTGCTATAACAGACACATTCACAGTAATGGACTTGCGCACACACACACACACACACACACACACACACACACACACACACACACACACACACACACACACACACACACACACACACACACACACACACACACACACACACACACACACACACACACACACACACACACCATCTTATTGGCTTTTCATTACCCAGGTTAGGGCCCTTCCTGATTTAAATACAAATTATAGAAATATATGCAAATCCAATTAATTAGGTGCAGGACAGATGAACATATCAAAGAAAAAAGTAGATACAAACTTAGATGTATTCATGTTTTTCCATATGTCTACTGTGTAATACTTATTGTGATGTTAATGTATTCAATGTAATGGATGTATTGAATTGACCGGATGTACAAGCCCTCTAGAGTTGATTTAAATAGGTGTTTCACAGTGATATATGACCTGACGAAGATCCAACTCGGATCAAAACGTTGTATTTTTTGTGGGTGTGGTTAAATCACCATGGGATACCAGAGTTGCGGACATTTCCTTTTTCCTCCCTTCCTGATTAGGCCACCCCTCCTGAAATCCCTTCTCCCTGTAGCTATATTGCTGAACGATGGTGCCTTTTAAAACACACAAGCCCTAATTAATTAAATGAAGACAGAATGAAAGATAGCCAGTCTGCACTGATTCTACAACACCGCCAGCGTCGGTTCTCCACATTGCTTTCATTACCGAAGATTGAGGGAATGAGAGAGAGAGAGAGAGAGAGATGGGGGGAGAGTGAATGATAGAGATGAAGTGCGAAAGAGAAAAAGAGAGAGAAAGAAAGAGATACAGTAGATATTGCCACTTCTCTATTTACATGCCGTTCTAAAGCCAGCTTATGCAAAATGCATCTGTTTGGTCTCAGGGTAGTCTTCAAAGACGCTAGCGTACCTTGTGAAAACCGTAAATTCACCGTTTCCTCCTTCGGTAGACCCAGGGCGAAAAGTGGTATGCGTTGCTTAACACAGTGCAATGTGGAGCGGCAGATGAGAATCACGCATGACACCTTATGTTGTCAGATTTCATCATCGGGATTTGTACTTGCTCTGCAATTTGTTACTTTAGTTTGAGGAATGGCGTCATGAAAAGGCCTAACTTGGCCCGCAATTCAATCAACTGTAGATAAAGGTAAACCGCGTTGCGATTCACACACGTTTCTGCTATATTTTTCAAGCACAGGTGTGGTCCAGAGGCATTATCCAATGACGTTGTCCACACAGAGTGTTTGCAGCTAACTCTGAGTTAACACATTCGATATAGTGCAAACATTCACAATTCATTTAGAGGTAAAGTTTTCCTTTATCTGTTATGGATTGAATTGGGGCCTTTGGTCATTGGGGGTAAATAACTCACTACCGTCATCATTAAAATAAAGTTTATTTAGGTCTTCATGTATGACTTCTTGGTATACAGCAGTAATGATGTAGCTCAACTTCAAGTAAATATTTTCTCTGCTAATGGCCAAACTTAAGCTACAGATCAAAGGTTAGAGTTGGAATGTCAATAGTAGTCTACATGCAGCAGTAAATGGAGCATTTCTGCCTGTGAGTAGTTGGGCTGTCCGAGCACTGGCCTAAATTCCCTGCAGGGAAGTATGCATAACGAAAATACCTAATTGATCATGGTGTCAACGCTGACTCTCAAATGTCCAGCAATAGGTCTGCCAATTCATCTTTGCCTTTTTCAACTTTTACACGTTTCTCTCAAGGACTTAAGGTCACGCTGGCCAACAAAACGTCAAGCATGAGATCCTGGCCATCCATATAATGTATTACTTAGCTACCTTTTATTGTCAATGCTAAGAAGCTCAATTTGAATATATCTGGTCATATCAACACATACTGGACGCACTCCCACTCAACTACATTTGAAAAAGTTATTAATCATAGTTAAACTACAATCCCTTGAGTAAAGTCTTAGAATTTAAAGCTGGAATCAAGCAAAGGAGCTGGCAAGAAGCTGGCAAAAGGCTAAAAGAGCCTAAAGTTAGAAACATAAGTGAATTGGAAAAACTGAAATAATAAAAGCAAACCAATGACCTTGTACAGCCGGGGCCCATTTGTCATCAAGAAGAATGTGAAGGAATAGAGACCTAATTCGAGATCAATACGTGAAATAACAGATCTTCTCTCGACTGGGTGTTCATCAAGGAGATCTAAGAAGCTCTTAGGCGATGATGAAACGCGTGACAATTTTCTTCAAAGTTTGTGCTATATGCCCATAAATCATCTCCAAATGGGTTCTGAAGTGAAAAAAATCTCCAAGGCTCTAGTCTGACCCATATTGCTTTAGTGTTCATATTCCCCTAGCGTCGCCTTCATCTTGACCGGAGGGACTTACAAAAAGGAATATATATATATGTCTGAAAGAGTTTTGGGGAGGGCGACCATTAGCCAATTTCTCAAACTAGATGTGTTAATGTTAAAGGGAAACGTCATAATCAGTAATGCACATCCAAAATAGAATGTAACATTGTATACACAAAACACTATACTAATCTCAAAGAGGTAGACAGCAGTACATGCTGTTAGGAATACACATTCATGTATGTAATACCCCCCAACCACCCACTCACCCACCCCACCCACACACACGGTACAATTAAACGGCAATTCCCTGGGAGAGTAGACAAGTTCCAGACATAATGCCCAGCATAGCAATTCCAAAACACAGTACAGAGGGTCATGACATGGCAGAACTAATACAGCCCCATCGACTGCCCCCCTCCTGAATCACTCAGGCCCCCAACCAGGCCAGATCCATTTAGGTGCCCAACCGGCTTGTCTGAGTGGCTAACGGCTGGGCTATTGACTCAAACACTGTCTCATGCATACAAGGCAGTGTGCGATAGATGCGATCCACAGGGAGCTGAGAAAACTCCCATGCTCCCTCGCTCAGTCTCCAGATAAAACTGGGACGTAATGTAATATATGTGCTGCTGCAGCCATGCTTTGCTTTTCCCTCCAGTTTTGGCTATTTTTACTCCTTCCCTCTAGACTACTAGACATCTTCCCATAGCGGGGAGCTAGGTGTATTAACTTTGACCTTCAGTGGAGAAATACAACAAAGAATGAAGAGAACTTCAACTTTGCTGTTCCCGTTTTGGCTATCGTCGCAGCGCAGGGTGAACGATATAGAATGAAGGTGTGGAAATAGAGACGACGGAGAAAGATGGAGCTGTCAGATATCTCTCTACAACCTGCCGCGGTGAACTGGGGCGTGGTCTTGAGCGTTCTTATCTACGGCAGCCATTTTGGCTCCTCTGTTCATCCAGTTTATCAGAACAGAACAGAGGAACAGAGGAAATGTGGAAACCACCAACATCCCAGCATGTCACAGCCCATTTTTTCCAGGTGATTCAACAGTGACAGTTAACTGGTAGGATAAGTGATGCATCAGCCCCGGCTCGTGGCCACCTACAGGGCTCTTATCTGCTTTTACATCCCCAGGAGTGATAGCTGGGCTGTCATTGTCCCCCATCGGCAATGTCTCAATTGACCCGGAGAGCTACACTACCCAGCAGGCTTTCTAATACACTAGGCAAATGCCCTTGACAAGGAAGTGCGCGGTAGGTCACTTGCCAGATTGGCAGCGACCGGCATGCATTCCATTATTATATTGCCAGAGCCCCTTAGGAAAATGATTTGCCAGAACAACACCGATAAATATATGGGAAAACAAGTCACAACAAAAAGATGACTGTTTGATGGGGAGGTTGCCAGCGAACAGACAAACAAAAAACAAACCGATGATGAACGACGGCAATGACGATAATGAAATCGCCATGCAAATGAGTTTGTCTCATTATGTAAAAAGGAAGACAGCCAACATTAAGCTGTGTCTGAGACACCAGAGAGAGTGGAAAGAAGATGAATGTTCAAAGGACATGAGCGTATGACAAAGCTAGGTTTCCATCCAATTGGTGACAGATCATCCCACCAGTGATGTGTTTCCACCAAATTGACTTGTTGCAGATAAAAACCAGTGCGTGATGACGTAGTGCACATAAAATTTACTTTTTTGCTTAAGTTTTTATGTACTGAATAAAAATCTAAAGTTCAATGTGTTTCCATCGCATTAAATAGCAAATTCCCCTATTCTGGTCTTGGCATGTATCCTCTAGCCAACAGCTCACAGATAAAGTGCAGGTAGGCTGTGCGTGTAGGCTAGTCTACATGATGAGATTCACAGGTGGTTGATGGAGGACGGGCTCGTGTTAAAGGCTGGAGCGAAATAAGTGCAATGGTATCAAATATACTGAACAAAAATATCAATGCAACATGCAACAATTTCAAAGATTTACAATTCGTATAAGGAAATCAATTGAAGGAAATTCATTAGGCCCTAATCTATGGATTTCACATGACTGGGAATATAAATATGCATCTGTTGTTCACAGATATACACACTGCTCAAAAAAATAAAAGGGAACACTAAAATAAGACATCCTAGATCTGAATGAATGAAATATTCTTATTAAATCGTTTTTTCTCTACATAGTTGAATGTGCTGACAACAAAATCACACAAAAATTATCAATGGAAATCAAATTTATCAACCCATGGAGGTTTGGATTTGGAGTCACACTCAAAGTTAAAGTGGAAAACCACACTACAGGCTGATCCAACTTTGATGTAATGTCCTTAAAACAAGTCAAAATGAGGCTCAGTAGTGTGTGTGGCCTAAACGTGCCTTTATGACCTCCCTACAACGCCTGGGCATGCTCCTGATGAGGTGGCGGATGGTCTCCTGAGGGATCTCCTCCCAGACCTGGACTAAAGCATCCGCCAACTCCTGGACAGTCTGTGGTGCAACGTGGCGTTGGTGGATGGAGCGAGACATGATGTCCCAGATGTGCTCAATTGGATTCAGGTCTGGGGAACGGGCGGGCCAGTCCATAGCATCAATGCCTTCCTCTTGCAGGAACTGCTGACACTCCAGCCACATGAGGTCTAGCATTGTCTTGCATTAGGAGGAACCCAGGGCCAACCGCACCAGCATATGGTCTCACAAGGGGTCTGAGGATCTCATCTTGGTACCTAATGGCAGTCAGGCTACCTCTGGCGAGCACATGGAGGGCTGTGCGGCCGCCCAAAGAAATGCCACCCCACACTATGACTGACCCACCGCCAAACCGGTCATGCTGGAGGATGTTGCAGGCAGCAGAACGTTCTCCACGGCGTCTCCAGACTCTGTCACGTCTGTCACATGTGCTCAGTGTGAACCTGGTTTCATCTGTGAAGAGCACAGGGCGCCAGTGGCGAATTTGCCAATCTTGGTGTTCTCTGGCAAATGCCAAACGTCCTTCACGGTGTTGGGCTGTAAGCACAACCCCCATCTGTGGACGTCGGGCCCTCATACCACCCTCGTGGAGTCTGTTTCTGACCGTTTGAGCAGACCAATGCACATTTGTGGCCTGCTGGAGGTCATTTTGCAGGGCTCTGGCAGTGCTCCTCCTTGCACAAAGGTGGAGGTAGCGGTCCTGCTGCTGGGTTGTTGCCCTCCGACAGCCTCCTCCACGTCTCCTGATGTACTGGCCTGTCTCTTGGTAGCGCCTCCATGCTCTGGACACTACGCTGACAGACACAGCAAGCCTTCTTGCCACAGCTCGCATTGATGTTCTATCCTGGATGAGCTGCACTACCTGAGCCACTTGTGTGGGTTTTAGACTCCGTCTCATGCTACCACTAGAGTGAAAGCACCGCCAGCATTCAAAAGTGACCAAAACATCAGCCAGGAAGCATAGGAACTGAGAAGTGGTCTGTGGTTACCACCTGCAGAACCACTCCTTTATTGGGGGTGTCTTGCTAATTGCCTATCATTTCCACCTGTTGTCTATTCCATTTGCACAACAGCATGTGAAATTTATTGTCAATCAGTGTTGCTTCCTAAGTGGACAGTTTGATTTCACAGAAGTGTGATTGACTTGGAGTTACATTGTGTTGTTTAAGTGTTCCCTTTATTTTTTTGAGCAGTGTATAAAAAAAGTAGGGGCATGGATCAGAAAACCAGTCAATATCTGGTGTGACCACCATTTGCCTCATGCAGCGCGACACATCTCCTTGGCATAGAGCTGATCAGGCTGTCGATTGTAGTCTCTGGAATGGTGTCCCACTCTTCAATAGCTGTGCGAAGTTGCTGGGTATAAGCAGGAACTGGAATATGCTGCATAGACGTCGATCCAGAGCATCCCAAACATGCTCAATGGCTGACATGTCTGGTGAGTATGCAGGCCATAGAATTTTCAGATTCCAGGAATTGTTTACAGATCCCTGAGAAAGGGGTCCGTGCATTATCATGCTAAATCCTGAGGAGATGGCGGCGGGTGAATGGACAACAAAGGATCTCGTCACGGCATCTCTGTGCATTCAAAATGCCATCGATAAAAAATTGCAATTGTGTTCGTTGTCCGTAGCTTATGCCTGCCCACACCATAACCCCACCACCACCATGGGGCACTCTGTTCACTTTGACATCAGCAAATCGCTCATCCACACGATGCCATACAAATGGTCTGCGGTTGTGAGGCCGGTCGGATGTACTGCCAAATTCTCTAAAAGAGAGAAATGAAGATTCAATTCTCTGGCAAAAGCTCTGGTGGACATTCCTGCAGTTAGAATGCCAATTGCACACCCCCTCAAAACTTGAAACATCTGTGGCATTGTGATGTGTGACAAAACTGCACATTTTGGAGTGGCCTTTTATTGTCCCCAGCACAAAGTGTATCTGTGTAATGATCATGCTGTTTAATCAGCTTCTTGATATCCCACACCTGTCAGGTAGATGGATTTTCTTGGCAAAGAAGAAATGCTCACTAACAGGGACATAAACACATTTGCACACAACATTTTAGAGAAATAAGCTTTTTGTGTGTATGGAACTTTTTTGGGATCATTTATTCCAGCTCATGAAACATGGGACCAACATGTTAGCCAATCTGTAAATAGCCCATCCAACTACCTCATCCCCATACTGTATTTATTTATTTATTTATCTTGCTCTTTTGCACCCCAGTATCTCTAGAGTCAAGGCCAAAAGATTTGAGAATATTAATTTCCACAAAGTATTTGCAATGTTGACCCTTCTTTTTCAAGACCTCTGCAATCCGCCCTGGCATGCTGTCAATTAACTTCTGGGCCACATCCTGACTGATGGCAGCCCATTCTTGCATAATCAATGCTTGGAGTTTGTCAGAATTTGTGGGGGTTTGTTTGTCCACCCGCCTCTTGAGGATTGACCACAAGTTCTCAATTGGATTAAGGTCTGGGGAGTTTCCTGGCCATGGACCCAAAATATTGATGTTTTGTTCCCCGAGCTACTTAGTTATCACTTTTGCCTTATGGCAAGGTGCTCCATCTTGCTGGAAAAGGCATTATTCGTCACCAAATTGTTCCTGGATGGTTGGGAGAAGTTGAACTCGGAGGATGTGTTGGTATCATTCTTTATTCATGGCTGTGTTCTTAGGCAAAATTGTGAGTGAGCCCACTTCCTTGGCTGAGAAGCGACCCCACACATGAATGGTCTCAGGATTCTTTACTGTTGGCATGACACAGGACTGATGGTAGCGCTCACCTTGTCTTTTCCGGACAAGCTTTTTTCCGGATGCCCCAAACAATCGGAAAGGGGATTCATCAGAGAAAAGGACTTTACCCCAGTCCTCAGCAGTCCAATCCCTGTACCTTTTGCAGAATATCAGTCTGTCCCTGATGTTTTTCCTGGAGAGAAGTCGCTTCTTTGCTGCCCTTCTTGACTCCAGGCCATCCTCCAAAAGTATTTGCCTCACTGTGTGTGCAGATGCACTCACACCTGCCTGCTGCCATTCCTGAGCAAGTTCTGTACTGGTGGTGCCCCGAACCCGCAGCGGAATCAACTTTAGGAGATGGTCCTGGCACTTGCTAGACTTTCTTGGGCGCCCTGAAGCCTTCTTCACAACATTTGAACTGCTCTCCTTGAAGTTCTTGATGATCCGATTAATGGTTGATTTAGGTACAATCTTACTGGCAACAATATCCTTGCCTGTGAAGCGCTTTTTGTGCAAAGCAATGATGACGGCACATGTTTCCTTGCAGGTAACCATGGTTGACAGAGGAAGAACAATGATTCCAAGCACCTCCCTCCTTTTGAAGCTTCCAGTCTGTTATTCAAACTCAATCAGCATGACAGAGGGATCTCCAGCCTGTCTTCGTCAACACTCACACTGTGTTCACTGTGTTAACAAGAGAATCACTGACATGATGTCAGCTGGTCCTTTTGTGGCAGGGCTGAAATGCAGTGGACATGTTTTTTTGTGTGATTCAGTTAATTTGCATGGCAAATAGGGACTTTGCAATTAATTGCAATTCATCGGATCACTCTTCATAACATTCTGGAGTATAAGCAAATTGCCATCATACAAACTCAGGCAGCAGACTTTGTGAAAATGTATATTTATCATTCTCAAAACTTTTGGCCACGACTGTACTTGCACTTTCATCTTCTGCACATCTATCACTCCAGTGTTTAATTGGTATATTATAATTACTTCACCTCCCAGTGCCTATTTATTGCCTTACCTCCCTTATCTTACCTCATTTGCACACACTGTATATAGACTTTTTCTACTGTATTATTTACTGTAAGTTTGTTTATTCCATGTGTAACTCTGTGTTGTTGTATGTGTTGAACTGCTTTGCTTTATCTTGGCCAAGTCGCAGTTGTAAATGAGAACTTGTTCTCAACTAGCCTACCTGGTTAAATAAAGGTGAAATAAATCAAATAAATAAAAAACATGTTGCGTTTATATTTTTGTTTTCCGTGTGTTTGATGCCATTCTATTCGCTCTGTTCCAGTCATTATTATGAGTCATCCTCCCCTGAGCAGCCTCCACTGATGTGATTATTATGGATTAGAGCGAGAATATTTTGGGTCAATCGGCAGTAAAGCATCCATAAAAAATAAATAAGTAAACTTTTCGATCATGTCATCAGAATCAGACCCTCAATATTTATTGGAAAGGAGCATCATGATCACTGTGCACTTTCACCACACTGTGAAGTTCATCAGGTTATCTGTAGCCTAATAAACTGCATGCTTTCCCTTGTCGTAGTGGGAGGAGCACACACCATATCGTCAAGATATATTACTTCGATATGATGGTTATTATGTCAATATTTGCGCATAAAGGCATTTCCACCACCATTTCTCACATAATTAATTTTACAGACACAAAAAGATCCCACCATTATCTGTTGGTATTTATAAAATCTCAGAAACTTCCTGTTTCCATCAGAGCTGTCATAAAAAAATGTTTATATACCGTATGACTTTACCTGCATAAAAACTGTGTATGGAAACATGGATAGTGATGCTAAAATGTGCTCCGTTTGGAGTGGAGATTAGAGTTAGCTGACGTTTGAAGCAGAAACTCAGATGGGGGAACCTGATATTGCAATTTGTCAGAGTGAAGTCGCACACACACGCACAAGCACGCATGTACACTCTCTCATGCACACACACACGGACAAGCACGCATGTACACTCTCTCATGCGCACACACACGCAAGCATGCATGTACACTCTCTCATGCACACACACACACGGACAAGCACGCATGCACTCTCTCTCACACTCACTCACGCATTGCCCACATGCGTGCACACACAAACTCTCTCACACACACACACACACACACACACACACACACACACACACACACACACACACACACACACACAGACTGTGGCAAAGGAAAATAATTAGCACATTTCATTTACCTGAACATGAAAAAGACACTCGCATGAAAATCTACAATTGTGATTTAAAGTGGAAGGTATTATAATTAAATCAATTGCCAGGTTCAAAGTCACAAATTGCATCTTAATTTAGCATATAAAGGCAGCAAAGTATGATGTTAACAAAAAAATAAGACATTGAATACCAATGTTAGTCAAGACTTAACTGTTCTTTACTCACTTTTACCCATTATGTAGCAGCCCACATTAATTCAAACTGTTTCTTATTTTTACTTTTATATATAATGTGGTTCATTCATTATATAAAAAGGTGAGGACAACTTAGAAACTATACTTGTATGATTGTGTGTGTTAACACATTTAGGTAAATTTGAGTTCCAGCTTATAAAGAACAGCTAAACTAAGTAAATTGCCTCCTTAGAAGAAATGATTGTAATTCAGTCTAAACACAAGTAAACATGTCAAAAACGTTGACTTCCACAGACTGAGAAGTGGCATCTCTCTCTCTCTACTTCCCTCAGTGTTTCCATCTATCCTTTTAACACTCTCTCAAGTTCTGTCTTTTTCTCTTGCTTGCTTTCTTTAATGATTTTTTCTCCGTCTTTGTATTTTGATTCTCCCGGGAGAAAGGGAAGCTTTTGGTATACATTGACGCTCATTGAAAGATGCATGAAGCACATTCGCTGAAGACACAATCCTAACTTCACAATTAAACATAAAAGATCATTGAAAAATACCACCTTTGAAACTCATTGAGTGGGTAAAAAGTTAAAAAGTCATTCCTGGAGGAAAAGCTCCTTCCTTGCATGCGCTGAAAGCCTATCCAAGAATACACTGCAGTATATCGAGGACAGGGATCAGTTAGCCAGTCAAAAAATGTAATCTTCCTGATATATTAGTCGATTGAGCAGTCATTTCTTTGATAAAACATGTGTACTTTTCGCCCAGTATGTACGGTGTGCATATTAGGCTCCCTGGGCTCCTGGCTGGCGCTCGAACCCTAGTTCGAAACCAGGCTGTATCACAACCGGCCGTAATTGGGAGTCCAATAGGGCGGCGCATATGTGGCCCAGCGTTGTCTGGGTTTGGCTGGTGTAGGCCGTCATTGTAAATAATAATTTGTTATTGACTGACTTGCCTAGTTAAATAAAATAAAATTAGGACAGCCTCACAGTCAAAAGGACACCGACACCTTGTAACACTGAAGCTCCTAATATGGACACGGTACATTTGACGATTTAGGAAAGCAGCAACCCGCACCACCTACATCATCATCGAACAGCTCCATGACAAATGTGGCCAAGCTGCCATTGATGCCGATGAAGAGGTTGACGCAGGTCAGCACCACGTAGGCCGTGCTGGGGACACTGAAGATAAACGAGGCTGGGTACATCATGGGTGTGATAGACCACCTGAAAATACAGACGTTTACATTAACAGAAGCTTAATTTTTCATATTTTACTATTTAAATAGTACAATAGGAAAGGAGATAGGGGGAGATATATGAAGAGGGGTATACAGACATGAAGGTTTCAGAACAAACTCCGGGAAGAGGCTTCACTTCACCATTAAAATGCATTGACTGTGGCATACTATGTGGAAAATGGGTGAATTGAAATTGAACAGGGCTCAAATATTATTTGTAGGTTGCATGAGATGTTTGCTGACTACACACTACACTGAGTATACAAAACATTAAGCACACCTGCTCTTTTTATGACATAGCTTTCACCTGGATTCACCTGGACAGTCTATGATCCCTTATTGATGTCACTTGTTAAATTCTCTTCAGTGTAGAGGAAGGGGAGGAGACAGGATAAAGAAGGATTTCTAATCCTTGAGACAATCGAGACATGGATTGTGTATGTGTGCCATTCAGAGGGTGGATTTGAACATGAATCTACATTGCTCCATATAAACATTACATGCATAGTCCAATCACAATTTTCTTTTTTTTCTAAAAACGTCTTTGAACTGGGTAAGTCAGCACATAAAAATATGGATATCATTCTGGTGCTACTTACCCATACATTACAAGTAGCCAAATCAAAGCTGGTAGGTTAGGAGGGGACACATAGGCTTTTTGTTGGAAGCACAGGAAGATGATGATGACTATTAGACACGGGACTATGTAGTTACACTGTAATAAAGAACATAACTACTTGTTAGACCATATAATTACACTGTAATGAAGAACATAACTACTTGTTAGACCATATAATTACACTGTAATAAAGAACATAACTACTTGTTAGACCATATAATTACACTGTAATAAAGAACATAACTACTTGTTAGACCATATAATTACACTGTAATAAAGAACATAACTACTTGTTAGACCATATAATTACACTGTAATAAAGAACATAACTACTTGTTAGACCATATAATTACACTGTAATAAAGAACATAACCACTTGTTAGACCATATAATTACAGGGTAATAACACTAATAAAAAACATAACCACTTATTAGACCATATAATTACACTGTAATAACACTGTAATAAAGAACATAACCACTTCTTAGACTATGTAGTTACACTGTAAAAGAAAAAAGCACACATAACCCCGTATTAAGCATTTTATCACTTCGTGGGGAGTTCTGGGAAGGTAACATCTAAGCGTATAATGTCATTACTACATATTTATAATGACGCCCAGACATATCAGGCTAAGGTCCCTCTCTCTGAAAGAAAGAAGATGATGATAATGATGAAGATGTTGAACTCAAGAAAATGAGAATTCCACACGATTTTGAAATCTATAGATTAGGTTTTAATTAGCTTTCCAAGCTTCCCCTCTTTCATTTGCTAATTAACACGAGAGCAATCTATTCCCCTTCATAGGAGGACATGAGTCTGTGGCTGGCCTGACTGGAAAAATCGAAAGAAAACTCTCACAATTTACCAAAGCGTAGTATAAAATAATCTAAATATTCCATCTGAAGGCTTACAATCATGATATTGGATGAAGAATGGCTAAATACTGCAATTGGCATGATGAATCTGTGTGAAGACAAAAATAACAGAAACCTATGTGATTTTTAAACTTCTACTCCACATTTCCCACTCTGTGCCCTAAGGCTTCAACACTACTTAGGAGGCACTTTACACAGTCATATAAAACATTGAAATCCATGAGCCCGATTAAAATAAATCCTTAATAGCAAAACTCTGCAATACCATACCTTTAAAGATTTTTTGGCGCCATATAATATTACAATTGTTGGGAAAATGGTCAATGGAAATGGCAATGCTAACTGCTCCTAGCCAAAACCTTTTGGCTGCCTGCATAATAACATTTCTCCTCCACTTTCGTCAACAGATAATTTGTTCGCACGGCTAGCAGTGCTGAGCTATTGCCTCCCACCTTATTTTTTTCCTCTAAGTTACCTGATAGACTGTTTACCGCTATTAAGCCTGAGGGAAAGTATCAACGTTGTACCACTTTGCATCACTGTTTGCCAGTGTCAATAATTAAGCGCTAGTCAATAACAGTTACTCAGGCCTGGGCTTTTTAACAGCCATTGCGATCAAAAGTATATTTACCATTATTGCTGCTGATGAGTATTTGTTTGAGTCAGCCATTGGATGATCTATTCCTAGGTACACTAGGATTATGTATCCTTATCCAAACCTACTTACTGAGGATGTCTTAATATGGACACCTTAAATGGCTATTTAAAATGCATCATGTGGCACTGACAGAAAGTTTGGTGTATAATTTGACACACGCCTCACTTGTGACCTTACGTCTATCCCTCTGAATTCAAGTGAAATCACCACTCTACCAATTACAACTTCCAGAAAGAATTTGGTTGGGGTTTCAATACTTTTATTTGGGGTTTGTGCTTGTCCATCCCTTCCTCACAGTCTCATTAAGTATTGATCATTCATTAGGTGCAAAATGGCAGGAAACCAGGGGGTTGCTGACATCACAATCTCAGGTGCCACCTACTGCCATTATGCCCTACAGCAAGGTACTTAATACCAAATGTGTTCCAGGGGCACTGCTCAGAGGCTGACTCTGTGCTGCTTCCAGCCTTTCGTTTGTGTATGAGTGGTGTCCGGGGGCTGGGAATTACATAAAACAGCAGAAATACACATTTCCGATTATCATTGGAAATACAGTTGAATTTTGTAATTATTTTATTTCATGAAAATAACCTACTATGTCCCAGGCGAAGTTGGCGACCCAATAGACGGCCGGGTTGACGCCGCTGACAAACTGCAAGTGCTTGGCTTTGTTGACACGCTCCTGGATGAGGAAGAGGACAAAGCTCGCTGGGATAAAGGACATGGCGAAGATGACACAGATGGACACCACCAAATCGGTGGAGGTGGCAGCACTGAAGAAGGAGAAAGAAAGCAGAAAGTTGAGTACAGGTTTGATTCTAGCATGATCAATAGGTTTGGTTGATAACTGACTGGAGAAGGGTCGTTTGCTTTAAAGGGAAAGGTTAGTATTTTACAACTCAATGTTAGATGATAACCAAATCACAGATTATGTTTTTTCTTTAAACATCGGCTAACTTTAGCAAACGCTAGCAAAACATTTATTTAAGTGATCATGGCCAAAAAAATTGACAAATCACCTATAAGTAAGGTCAAACCAAAAAAAAAAGCTAATTTCAGTAGATTTTTATGCTCCCTCCCTTTCCATAAATTATTAGCTACTGGTAGCTAATGGAAAGTAAAGTTTTCAAGAGGCTGTTTGAATTACAGTTTCTCCTGGCCCAAAGACTACTTTCAGTGTGAGGACCCATTTAACAATTTAACACAAAGTTATAAAATACTGAACCTCCCCTTTGAGAGTGATTGATTTTTCTACTATCGATCCGTCAATTAAATGTATTCATTACCCTTTTACATCTTCAGTCATGTACACTACAGTAACCTAACAGAGCAGTCGAAAACTACCAAAAAAGATTCAGTGTACTGATGCACCTGGTGTGTGAGCAGCTTGTTTTTATCCTAAAATCCTTTATAAGTCATTCTTTTCCATGTGTTCCCATGATGCAGTCACCACATACAAAATTGGATTTCACTTTATTTTCTCCATTCCCATCACAGGCGGCCGGCCGGTGGCACCGTAATTGGGGAGTACAGTCTCATAGTAATGGCTGGAATGGAATAAATGGAATGTTATCAAACATCAGAAAACATGGTTTCCATGTGTTTGATACCGTTACATTTACTACATTTCAGATATTATCATGAGCCCGTTCTCTGCCCAGCAGCCTCTTGTGATGTCCATGATAGATGAATGACTCGATAAGCCAACATCAGAGAAAAACCGAGGACACACTTGAAACCCATATACTTCCTTTACTAACAAACCAGAACCAGAGGCCACCCAGACCTTTACCGCTGACAATTAGTCCTAACATGGGTGGAGCCAGATAGGGTCACAGCTGGAAAGTGGAACAAAAAAAATCCAGTTCTAGAGCAATGTTATTAAGAACATTGGATACATTCCAAATCGCACGCTATTCTCTATTTAGTGAACTACTTTTGACTGGCCCTATGGGCCCATGTCAAACGTAGTGCAATATATAGGGAATAGGGTGCCATTTGGGACACAGACTTTGTCCATGGATCTGAGGCCTATGTCTGCATAGCACTGAGGGGCTACAGATGGAGGATTGGTCAAGGGTGGAAGTAAGCCTCACAACTTCTCCAGGTGTTGAGTTGCATTCTGAGTGAAATCTCATACTTTCTGCACCAGTCGTGTCATCCCACTGGGCACACACTGTTTGAATCAACGTTGTTTCCATATAATTTCAATGGAATGACATTGAACCAACGTGGGAAAGACGTTGAATTTACACCTGTGCCCAGTGGGATTAGTCTTGCCTTTGACATGGATTGAAAGCTACTGAAATATTTGACCTATACTTTAATTGCTCTGGATAAGAGTACTTACAGTTGAAGTCAGAAGTTTACATACACCTTAGCCAAATACATTTAAATTCAGTTTTTCACAATTCATGACATTTAATCCTAATAAAAAGTCCCTGTCTTTAGGTCAGTTAGGATCACCACTTTATTTTAAGAATGTGAAATGTCAGAATAATAGTAGAGAGAATGATTTATTTCAGCTTTTATTTCTTTCATCACTTTCCCAGTGGGTAAGAGGTTTTTCATCCTCATGATGCCATCTATTTTGTGAAGTGCACCAGTCCCTCCTGCAGCAAAGCACCCCCACAACATGATGCTACCACCCCCGTGTTTCACGGTTGGGATGGTGTTCTTCGGCTGGCAAGCCTCCCTCTTTTTTTCTCCAAACATAACAATGGTCGTTATGGCCAAACAGTTCTATTTTTGTTTCATCAGACCAGAGGACATTTCTCCAAAATGTACAATCTTTGTCCCCATGTGCAGTTGCAAACTGTATCTGGCTTTTTTATGGCGGTTTTGGAGCAGTGGCATCTTCCATGCTGAGCAGCCTTTCAGGTTAGGTTGATATAGGACTCTTTTCCTTCAGCATCTCCACAAGGTCCTTTGCTGTTGTTCTGTGATTGATTTGCACCAAAGTACGTTCATCTCTAGGAGACAGAACGCGTCTCCTTCCTGAGTGATATGACGGCTGCGTGGTCCCATGGTGTTTATACTTGCGTACTATTGTTTGTACAGATGAACGTGGTACCTTCAGGCGCTTGGAAATTGCTCCCAAGGATGAACCAGACTTATGGAGGTCTACAATTTATTTTCAGAGGTCTTGGCTGATTTCTTTAGATTTTCCCATGACGTCAAGCAAAGAGCCACTGAGTTTGAAGGTAGGCCTTGAAATACATCCACAGGTACACCTCCAATTGACTCAAATTATGTCAATTAGCCTATCAGAAGCTTCTAAAGCCATGACATAATTTTCTGGAATTTTCCAAGCTGTTTAAAGGCAGTCAACTTAGTGTATGTTCACTTCTGACCCACTGGAATTGTGATATAGTGAATTATAAGTGAAATAGTCTGTCTGTAAACAATTACTTGTGTCATGGACAAAGTAGATGTCCTAACCGACTTGCCAAAACTATAGTTTGTTAACAAGAAATTTGTGGAGTGGTTGAAAAATGAGTTTTAATGACTCCAACCTAAGTGTATGTAAACTTCCAACTTCCACTGTATTACTAAAATGTCCTATAATGTCTAAGTATTAATAGACAAGACTTGCATGGTTTAATTTATAATAAAAATATGTCCAGTTGGGGAAATGGTATGTATGATCTTCTGTAAATTATAAGTATTGTATGATGTCTGATGTATTAGCTATGTGCTTGTTACCTGTCACGTTCTGACCATAGTTCTTGTGTGTTTTCCTTGTTTTAGTGTTGGTCAGGACGTGAGCTGGGTGGGCATTCTATGTTGTGTGTCTAGTTTGTCTATTTCTATGTTTGGCCTGATATGGTTCTCAATCAGAGGCAGGTGTTAGTCATTGTCTCTGATTGGGAACCATGTTTAGGTAGCCTGTTTTGTGTTGGGTTTTGTGGGTGGTTGTTTCCTGTCTTTGTGTTTTCTGCACCAGTTAGGACTGTTTCGGTTTTCACGTTTATTGTTTGGTAGTTAGTTCATGTTAAGTGTCTCTTATTAAAGAACCATGAACTATAACCACGCTGCGTTTTGGTCCGCCTCTCCTTCCCAGGAAGAAAGCCGTTACATTACCAGTAGGATTACTCAATTGGACTGAAATTTCTGTTTGAAACGCAATCAGGCAAAACTACTAAAAACTTTTCAGAAAAGCAATGCTCACTCCCCATACCTTGTGATATCCAATTGGTAGTTACAGTCTGGTCCCATCCCTGCAACTCTGTATGGACTCGGGAGAGGCGAATGTCGAGAGCCATGTGTCCTCCGAAACACGTCCCTGCCAAGCCGCATTGCTTCATGACACACTGCTTGCTTAAACCGGAAGTCAGCCACACCAATGTGTCGGAGGAAACACTGTAGAACTGGAGACAGTGCCAGCGTACATGTGCCTGGCCCGCCACAGGGAGTCACTAGAGCGTGATGGGACAATGACATCCCGGCCGGCCAAACCCTTCCCTAAATCGGACAATGCTGGGCCAATTGTGTGCCGCCTCATGGGTCTCCCGGTCACGGCCGGCTGCGACACAACCTGGGATCAAACCCGGGTCTGTAGTGACGCCTCAAGCACTGCGATGCAGTGCTAGACCTTTGCGCCACTCGGGAGGCCACATCTTGGAAATTCTTGATCCTCCATGCGGTTGGAATATGATTCACCCAGCTAAAGACTACTTAAACCTAACCCTAAAACTAACCCTTGCTCCTAACCCTTAACATAATTCTAACCCTAACACTAAATCCCCTAGAAATAGCATCTGACTTTGTAGGGACCAACAAAATTTCCCCAGTTGGTCAAATTTCTGTTTGTTTCCAAGTCCCCACAAGAATAGTTAATAACACACACACACACGTTTATATCACCTACTGTGGACACCTGTTCTCACACCACATTCTGGGGTGACCACGAAAACATTAAAATTTGAAGAAAAAAAATCTATAATGAATACACCCCTTCAAATGTAATTGATCCATTGAAATTAGGGTAGATGACATTGTGGGGACTGGGAAGGTGAACAATGTGGGGACCCAAGAGGAAACTCCTTATTTGGTGTCAACAGGAAGACCCATCTGGGGACCAAGTTCCGACCAACTAGCACCATCTGGGGACAATAGTGTAGGCTATTGTTTATTGCACAAGAGGATGGATTCTAATCTAGATAAGTTTGAATTGCTAGCTGTTCAGCATATCAGTACCCACTAGAGAATGCAGCGGGGTGTTCCCTTTTGCATATGCATCAGATGCATATCAACCTGCAAGGTGTTCAAACATGCTTGATAAAGAAATGCTTTATAAATAGTGCATAAACTAATGTAAATTATTAATTGCAAGAATAAATAATGGGAAGATATCAGTAAAAAAAACAATAGTTATTTGTTTAGAGAGTCAATGGCATGTTTTGTATAATTCTACAGTCCTAGAAACACGTAGGCCTAAAGCCTATATTTGTTTCCCTTGCAAAAAAACACTACAGTGTAAATCATTTGATCAACAACACACACACACACACCTCCTCCCTTCCGCCCTACCACACAATCTCTCGCCAGACTACCTGCCAGGTAATTAACATATTAAATAAGTCGCGCCGCGCCACCTCAACATTCATCAGTGCGGGCTGGACACAATTAGGATGCGTAAACATGAAATCATTTACGCAGTGGGTGCCGCCCCACTTTCAGCAGTTTTCAACAGGTTTACCTAGACCTCGCTCGCCGGGGCCGAGGAATGTTTGAGGCAAGTGATTGGCTAATGAGGTAACCCTGAACAAGGACTAGCGGCTAATCACTGTGAGGAGACATGCACCCTGCTAATAAAGTAATAAACAGTATAGTAGGGGAGAGCATTTAATGTTCCTGGTCGTTCCAGGTGTTTTTGCCTAAGGTCTAGAGTGAGGTGCGGCTTCAAACATGGAGGTGTGGAGGGGGGTTAGAAAACCATAATGAAGTAGTCAAATAATAGTCAACCTTTAAATTGTTTGAGTAAATCATTTTCCAGCCAGTGTGTGTAGCCATAATGCAGAAATTGAGACGTATACAAAGGATTCTTCTTTTCAACTCGCAGGAAAACCAAATACCTGCACTGAACACGGCACATGAGTCCTTTAATGTCAAGCTGTTTTATTAATGGACATGGGAGATTTGGTGACTGAACAGGTCTCTGATATACTGAAGACCTAGCAAGCTCCAGGTCACAGAGACCCACCATGATGATTATTTTGCTTATGCTAGGAGAGCATTGCAGTGAGGCTAGACAAAATGCCTAGACGGAAGCAGCTACCCCATACATGTTCTACCACCACCACATCACATGTTCCTGTCTGCTCCGTTTAAAAGCACACTTAGTGGAGAACAACTCTTGAATTAGGGTAATGACGCAGGGACACAATGCACGATCGCATAGGACACGAACACCCACGCGGTTTTTACTTCTATGCTTCCCTTACTTTTTAACTCTGGTAATCCATGATCCAAAGTTCATCTTTAGATCATGGGTAATAAATTCCCCCGCAGGGACCACATGGAGAGAGAGCGAGAGAGAGGGCGAGAGAGAAAGAGAGAAATGAGACCAACATAGGAAGAAACAGAGAGAGTGAGAGAAAAGACAGATACAAAGAGAAAGGCAGAGAGAGAGAGAGAGAGAGAGAGAGAGAGAGAGAGAGAGAAACAGACGGAGAGAAAGAGAGTCTTGAATTAGACAGTTGAATCTATTGTATGGAAGGTAAGGCATTGCAATTATCTTCTAGCACCATTTCTATGTCTTTTCTCTCTAACTCAACACTGTCGCTACTACATCAATACCTTACTTAGATAGAGGTAACACAAGAACGGAACAAGGAACTAAATGGTATCTGTGGCATGAGGATCGCATCAGGTGTCAAAGTCGAAACTGACATTTCAGCAAACAAAGTGTGAAAACTGAGCATAGGCCTAAATTGACATCTACATAGTTCAAATCAAATCAAATTGTAATGGTCGCATACATGTGTTTAGCAGATGTTATTGCGGGTGTAGCGAAATGCTTGTATTTCTAGCTCCGACAGTGCAGTTATATCTAACAAGTAATATCTAACAATTTCACAACATATAACCAATACACACAAATCTAAGTTAGATGTGCAGTAGGGCTTTAGGTTATGTTATGATGTGATATGTCACTGTATGATATGATGCTATGTTATGCTACTGTTTATTTTATGCTAGGATATGTTATGTAATTATATTCTGCTATAATACTGCAAGTCATGTTATATTATGTAATGTTACATTGTATTATGTTATTTTAGCTTATATTATGCAAGGCTTTTCCTCGATTATGGAGATTAGATAGATGATTGACTGCATTAGACAGTGAAGTCTGGTGGTTTTGTACTTCAATAACGCCCTCATTAATCAAAGACATCTCATGGGGTAGCTGCTTCAGGGCTCCTGGCTGATCTCTTGGGTTATAAAGCGACAGTATCTGAAAGTGTGTGTTTCCCATGGGCTACTCACATGAATTAATCTCTTCCTCCATCTCCCTCCCTCCCTCCCTCATCTAATATAATATACAGTGCCTTGCGAAAGTATTCGGCCCCCTTGAACTTTGCGACCTTTTGCCACATTTCAGGCTTCAAACATAAAGATATAAAACTGTATTTGTTTGTGAAGAATCAACAACAAGTGGGACACAATCATGAAGTGGAACTACATTTATTGGATATTTCAAACTTTTTTAACATATCAAAAACGGAAAAATTGGGCGTGCAAAATTATTCAGCCCCCTTAAGTTAATACTTTGTAGCGCCACCTTTTGCTGCGATTACAGCTGTAAGTCGCTTGGGGTATGTCTCTATCAGTTTTGCACATCGAGAGACTGACATTTTTTCCCATTCCTCCTTGCAAAAGGCTGGACTGAGGGCTTGTAGGCCTGTTGTAAGGCAGGTCCTCACCGGTAACAATGTTGCCTATGGGCAAAAACCCACCGTTGCTGGACCAGACAGGACTAGCAAAAAGTACTTGTCACTGACGAGTCGCGGTTTTGTCTCACCAGGGGTGATGGTCGGATTTGTGTTTATCGTCGAAGAAAGGGGGCTGAATAATTTTGCACGCCCAATTTTTCCGTTTTTGATTTGTTAAAAAAGTTTGAAATATCCAATAAATGACGTTCCACTTCATGATTGTGTCCCACTTGTTGTTGATTCTTCACAAAAAAATACAGTTTTATATCTTTATGTTTGAAGCCTGAAATGTGGCAAAAGGTCGCAAAGTTCAAGGGGGCCGAATACTTTCGCAAGGCACTGTATACAGGTGAGTTTCCCCTAGACACTGATCTTGGTCATTTTTTTATTTCACCAACTAAAAGTTAAGGTTAGGATTGGGGGAGGGGAAGCTGATCTTAGATCTTTACGTAACGGAAGCTTTCCCCCGGAGCTGACACATTCCTACTCACAGTGCCTGGTAGGAGAGCTGCACCTTGGTGAGGTTGAGAGGGTGGCTGGAGGAGGAGATGCCGTACTCCCTGGGGTCACGGCCCGTAGGCAGGTTGCCCCTCAGGATGGCGTTGTTGGCCACGTTGAGGAACGAAACGATCCCGTGCCACGCTTGGTTGTAGAACCACACCTGGAGACATGGCAGATGGTTCATAGCTGTTACAGTTCAAATACAGACCAAGGTTAAGGCTAGTCCTGGGCTAAAAAGAATAAACTGTACATTTATGGAAATTATACAGGTTATTCCTGGTAGTTACTCCAGTTCAATGCAGTTGTAAAACATGGCCCTTGTATTAAATTAGCTTCTTGATAATACATACAAAATAATAATTGATTTAGATACAGTAACAGCAACTACAACAAAGGAAGCAATAACTATCAACGCTCACAAGTTGAACACAAAGTTATAACAAACGATTGAGTACTTTTCTCTTTAAGATGCTCCCGGTGCCTGTATCTCCCGTTGTGCAGGAGAAGAATATTCTAGAAAGAGAGCACCCCCGCTGATAGTGCTGGTCTAATTAAGATTAGATGGAGTTTGGGCCTACCGTAACACTGTATCAAACATACACACAGTAAAGCACACACACACTCACATACTCAAAGTGCACGCACACACACACAAGCACATTCATGTGCACACTCACACTTTTCGTGTCTCTCACAATCTCCACATACACTCCCCGAAGATATTTGTGGTTGACTACAGTATTAGCGACTTAAACAATTGCACAGAAAAAATGCCATTTTGGTTTATACAACGCAAGTGCTTAAGTTATTTTGACGGCAGTTTCTTTTAATAAATTCCACAATGCACTGGATTCCTTTTTCCTCAACCCCGGGGAGACCTGTTGCTAGACTCCCATTAGATACATCAAACATGGTGGACATCAAAAGAGTGGAAGAGAGTGGAAGTTAATGCTATAAAGAACAGTATGAGGCTGGCTAAGTTAACACTGCTACCACAGAATTCAAGCGGTCTAATTGCATCAAGCATCAACCATCAACCATAAAGGCTGCTGTTGAATCCATTGGAAATGTATAACTTCATAATGCTAACAGGATCCATTTTGCACTGTGCAATTCTTCTTTTCGCTGCTTTATCTTGTCTCAATGGAGGATCTCCGTCTGAATAATACATTTATGAAGTCATTTGAACCACTCAACCACTCCCTATGCAGTTTAGGTGTCTGTGATGGGAATTAAGTGATTCAGATGCAGCTCAGATTGCATGTAAAACCCAGGAGATGGGCTTGTCTTGTATGATTTGTGATTAGCATCGCTCTACAAAGGCAGAGAACTATCTGTGTACCAGCGTTGGACTATACCTGATACTGTATCCTCTCACAAAGCACTCATGATGATGACCAAGCAAAAATGGTGAGGAGCCTCTGAGTCTCGAAGCCTGAAGATGAACAATGATATAATACCTTGACGTTATCCCTGGTCCCAAGCTCTTTCAGGAGCGTCTCGGCGTTCAGAAGGATCTGCTCAGTCGTGTTATCCTAATGAAGGAGAGAATAATAATAATAATAACAAGAGAACAAGGCTTAATTGGACACACTTGGGAAAATACATATCCTCTTTGAAATGCAAAACATCATGGAACAGCATTCTCTCTATGTTGCTGAGGCCCACTTATTTATGTATTTTATATAGGCTGGAGAAGTAACATTATTAGGCTTGTTATTTCAGCAAACCTGCAGCACTGACTTCAGCTGCCCCGCCCCCCCTCCCTCCCTCTCCACTGCCATGGTTTAGAAAAGTTCTAGAGGGGAGGTAGGGTATTCCTACATATGAGATGCTTGATACATATGACCCCTGGGTATTAGCGCTATAGAGGGCAGGTGGGAGTGGGAACCGAATGGGTCAACGTTGGAGCCAAATTATTTCGCCAACCCAGCACTGCCTTCCACTTGCACCTCTCTCCTTTCTCTTTTTACAATATTTTTTCTCACTATGGAAATTCCTCCACATGGTGTTCTAACATATAACACAGTGGAGTTGCAGGACCAGGTGTGGATTGGCCACATGGGTTGCGTAAAAAAACAACACACTATGGTCATGTTTCATGTGAAATGGGCCTTGGGATGAGTGCTGCTGAGAACCGTGTGATTTGTGATGGCCCGTCGTCACGCCTGTGCCCAGGTCCAGTTCAGCCTGGCCCGGTGCACACTGCACGCATTACACGTGTCATATAAATGCAAATGGTTCCTTCGGTCTGCAGGCGACTCAAATCAAAAGCCTACAATACGAGAGGTAGGAAGAGAGGGACAGGGGAAGGAGAAAAGGAGGGAGGGAGAGGGTAGAGAGAGAGGGAGAAAAACAGGGAGCAAGAGAAAGGAGGAGGGAGTGTTTGCACACTCTACTCATCGTCTCTCTATTTAGGAGAATCACACAGAACACCGACCATCTAATTTATTAGTAATGAACTCAGGAACTACAAGCCCTTTTTATGTCTGTAATTCTGCCTTTCTCCAAGATTTTTAACATAATTTGCTTTTCAAATCAAATTGTATTTGTCACAATCACCGAATACAACAGGTGTAGAAAGACCTTACAGTGAAATGCTTACTTACAAGGCCTAAACCAACAATGCAGTTTTAAGAAAAATAAGTGATAAAGTATTTACAAAATGAACTGAAGTAAAAAAAATAAAAAAAATTAAAATTAAACTTCTCCCTTTTGAAGAATGGGGAGTGAGGGAGGAGGAAACCGGAGTGGGGTGAGATGGAGGGAGTAAAGGTGCTGGCGCAGGATGGCACCATAGTGGGCACGACATTGGAATGGGTTCTTCCTGAGGATTAGCTCCTCATTCCACTGGCATTGTTTCTGTTGCAGACGGGAAGACACATGGCGGGAGACACAGAGGGGGGTTAGGGAATTACGGCAAACGTTTACTGATGCTTATCCCTTATGAAACGACTTCCTCCTCAAGGGCGATGGTGCTCGTATGGCCAATGACCCGGACACCCACACAGCCACAGCCAGCGATACAATGGTGGCACGATGCGTTCTGTCAAGTGCGTGATGAGAAAGCTGTTTTGGCACTCAAAACACTGTATTTGATTACTTTATTGACTAGTCTTTCCTAATTGTCTTCAAGCATGGTGTGTTTTGTTTTTGCCATGTCGTAATATCTTCCTTCCTCATCCTATTCGATCCCAAAATGTTTTGCCACATGAGTCTCATTTCAATTTCAACTTTGCAGATTTTCTGACTTTATACACTGCACTCTTTGAGAGAGGTAGTTAGCAAACCAGGCCAAAGGCCCTCCAGAGACACCAATACTCCTTAGCCGGCCCACAAGAACGGAATGGTCTACCTTATCAAAAGCTTTGGCCAAGTCAATAAAAATAGTAGCACAATATTGCTTAGAATCAAGGGCAATGGTGACATCATTGAGGACCTTTAAAGTTGCAGTGACACTTCCATAACCTGCGCAGAAACCAGACTGCATACCAGAGAGAATACTATAGACATTGATAGTTGACAAGTTTTTCCAACACTTTTGATAAACAGGGCAAAATAGAAATAGGCCTATAACAGTCAGTTAGGATCAGCTTGCCTTCCAAGCAATGGGAACCTCCTCAGAAAGGAGAAGCAGGTTAAAAAAGGTGGAGATAGGCTTGGCGATGATAGGGTCAGGAACCTTAAAGAAGAAAGGGTCTAAACCATCTGACCCAAACTTGACCCCCAACTTTGGGGTCAAGTTTAAGGAGCTCCTTTAGCACCTCGGACTCAGTGACTGCCTACATGGAGAAACTTTGTAGTGGGGCAGGGTAAAAAGAGGGAGAAGCATCGGGATAGTCATATTAGAAGGAGTGGGAGATGAGGAAATGTTGGACGGGCAAGGAGGCATGGCTGAGTCAAATAGGAGTCCTGACTTAATGAAGTGGTGATTAAAGAGTTCAGCCATGTGCTTCTTGTCAGTAACAACCACATCATCAACATTAAGGGACATGGGCAGCTGTGAGGAGGAGGGTTTATTCTCCAGGTCTTTAACAGTTTTCCAGAACTTCTTGGGGTTAGACCCACAGAGAGAGAACTGCTCCTTAAAGTAACTAACTTTGGCTTTCCGGATAGCCTGAGTGCACTTATTTCTCATTTGCCTGAACGATAGCCAGTCAGCCTGAGTACGTGTGTGGAGAGCCTTTCGCCAAATGCAATTCTTGGGGTGGAGTAACTCCGCAAGATCACGGTCGAACAAGGGGCTAAACCTGTTTTTAATTCTCATTTCCTTCATGGGGGCGTGTTTGTTAACAATACCACTGAAAATATCAAAAAAGAAGGTCCAAGCGTCTTTGACAGAGGGGATCAAACTGATTCTATACCATTTTACAGAGGCCAGTTCATGAAGGAAGGATTGCTCATTAGTTCTTTAGCAAGCGTCTATGACAAATCCGGACAGGTTTTTTCACTGAGCAGCCATTACGAACACACGCTGTAAAACAGTGATCACTAAGGTCATTACAGAAAACACCAGACTGATACCTAGCAGGATTATTTCTGAGGATAACGTTTTCTGGGTGTTTGGAGTCATACCTTGTGGGATTGGTGATAATCTGAGGAAGATTTAGGGAGTCCCATTGCTTTAGGACTTGATCAGGTGGTTTAAGCATGTCCCAGTTTAGGTCACCTAGCAGGACAAATTCAGACTTAGTATAAGGGGCCAGGAGAGAGCTTAGGACAGGTAAGGTACAGGCCGGTGCGGATGGAGGACGAAAACACCCAGCAACTGTCAACAAAGAGCTATTTGAAAGTTTAATGCTTAAAACCAGCAAATCAAATTCTTTGGGGACAGACTTGCTGGAGACAACCGAGCACTGAAGGTGATCCTTGGTAAAGATTGCCACTGAGGGCGGATGATTCTTTTTTTTAGGAGCATGACCGTATTTCTATTACACCCTGTGGCGCACTGCACTAGCATCAAATAGTCCCCATGATATGCAACTTTTCAAGGAAGTCAGTAACCAATACACACAGTCAGTTAGGAAAGCAAAGGCTAGCTTTTTCAAACAGAAATTTGCATCCTGCAGCACTAATTCCAAAAAGTTTAGGGACACTGTAAAGTCCATGGAGAATAAGAATACCTCCTCCCAGCTGCCCACTGCACTGAGACTAGGAAACACTGTCACCACTGATAAATCCACGATAATTGAGAATTTAAATAACCAATTCTCTACGGCTGGCCATGCTTTCCACCTGGCTACCCCAACTCTGGCCAACAGCTCTGCACCCCCCCCCCCGCAGCAACTGGCCCAAGCCCCCGCCTGCTTTATCTTCACCCAAATCCAGACAGCTGATGTACGGAAAGAGCTGCAAAATCTGGATCCCTACAAATCAGCTGGGCTAGATAATCTGGAACCTCTCTTCATAAAATGATCTGCCACCATTGTTGCAACCCCTATTACTAGCCTGTTCCACCTCCCTTTCCTATCGTCTGAGATTCCTAAAGATTGGAAAGTGGCCGTGGTCACCCCCCTCTTCAAAGGGGGAGACACTCTAGACCCAAACTGTTACAGACCTATATCCATCCTGCCTTTCTAAAGTCTTTGAAAGCCAAGTGAACAAACAGATCACCGACCATTTCGAATCCCACCGTACCTTCTCCGCTATGCAATCTGGTTTCCTAGCTGGTCACAGGTGCACCTCAGCCATGCTCAAGGTCCTAAATGATATCATAACCGCCATCGATAAAAGACAGTACTGTGCAGCCGTCTTCATCAACCTGGCCAAGGCTTCCGACTCTGTCAATGACCGTATTCTTATTGGCAGACTCAACAGCCTTGGTTTCTGACTGGCTGGCCTGGTTCACTACTTCTCAGATAGAGTTCAGTGTGTCAAATCGGAGGGCCTGTTGTCTGGACCTCTGGCAGTCTCTATGGGGGTGCCACAGGGTTTAATTCTCGGGAGGACTCTTTTCTCTGTATATATCAATGTTGTCGCTCTTGCTGTGGGTGATTCTCTGATCCACCTCCACGCAGACGACAGCATTCTGTATACATCTGGCCATTCTTTGGACACTGTGTTAACAAACATCCAAATGAGCTTCAACGCCACACAACACTCCTTCCGTGGCCTACAACTGCTTTTAAATGCTAGTAAAATGAAATGCATGCTCTTCAACCAATCGCTGCCCGCACCCACCCGCCTGACTACCATCACTACTCTGGACGGTTCTGACTTATGTTGACAACTACAACTACCTAGGTGTCTGGTTAAACTGTAAACTCTCCTTCTAGACTCACATTAAGCATCTCCAATCCAAAGTTAAATCTAGAATCGGCTTCCTATTTCGCAACAAAGTCTTCTTCACCCATGCTGCCAAACATACCCTCGTAAAACGGACTATCCTACCGATCCTTGACTTCGACGATGTAATTTACAAAACAGCCTCCAACACTCTACTCAGCAAATTGGATGCAGTCTATCACAGTGCCATCTGTTTTGTCACCAAAGCCCCATATACTACCCACCACTGCTACTTGTATGCTCTCGTTGGCTGGTCCTCGTTTCATATTCATCGCCAAACCCACTGGCTCCAAGTCATCTATAAGTCTTTGCTAGCCTTATCTCAGCTCACTGGTCACCATAGCAACACCCACCCGTAGAACGCGCTCCAGCAGGTATATTTCACTGGTCATCCCCAAAGCCAACACCTCATTTGGCCGCCTTTCCTTCCAGTTCTCTGCTGCCAATGATTGGAATGAATCGCAAAAATCACTGAAGCTGGAGAATTATATCTCCCTCACTAACTTTAAGCATCAGCTGTCAGAGCAGCTTACTGATCGCTGCAGCTGTACACAGCCCAACTGTAAATGGCCCATCTGTAAATAGCCCATCCATCCAACTACCTACCTCATCCCCATATTTTTTTATGCTCTTTTGCACACCACTATTTCTGCTTGCACATCCTCATCTGCACATATATCACTCCAGTGTAAATTTCTAAATTGTAATTACTTTGCCACTATTGGCCTATTTATTGCCTTACCTCCTAATTTCATTTGCACACACTGTATACAGATTTTTCTAGTGTGTTATTGACTGTACGTTTGTTTATCCCATGTGTAACTCTGTGTTGTTGTTTTTGTCGCACTGCTTTGCTTTATCTTGGCCAGGTCGCAGTTGTAAATGAGAATATTTTCTCAATTGGCCTACCTAGTTAAATAAAGGTGAAAAGAATAAAAGAATATTGGATGACTGTCATTCATATTCCATTCACCCAGCTCAATGTAACTTTGATAGGTTTAGGCTACTACATGATACTCCAATTTTCCCGATACCCATCATGAAGATGCTACAACCTAGCCTACGAATGAAAGTTTACAAGGTAGGAGCACAGGTCGAGATACATTTTTGTAATCAAGGTGAGAGTCATTGACACATTCAATACCTGTCTGCATCTATCTGATCTAGGGTGTAATCATTAGTCCAACAGTTGCAAATGAGAGATTCTATTGGACAAATTCAGATATGTTTTACCTATTTCCCTCGTTCCGTTTGCTTCTGTTTTCAACATAATTGGTGGAATTAATACACTCCTGATCCCATGAAAACACAGTTCACTTTCCAAGCAGCCACATACAAACAGCATGATCCCTTTGATCGTTGTATAATTACTTCTCGCATCTATGTGCTCTCCTCCTCCCCCCTTTTCCTTCACTTGTAGCTGATGTGCAAAACACATCAGTTGTCTGTGACCAGACTAAAAAACCTATCCAAGCCAAACCTTTATATCATAACCTCTAACCACTACACACAGCCTACCTACATCATTGACGCCATATTAACGTCATATGCAATTCAGTCAAGACCAAATTCTTATTTACAATGGCGGCCTAAACTGTCCAAACCCGGACAACACTGGGCCAATTGTGCGCCACCCTATGGCACTCCCAATCGCGGTCACTCGGGAGCCCTGGTTACTTTCTAAATGTAATCAGTTACAGTTACTAGCTACCTGTCCAAAATTGTAATCAGTAACGTAACTTTTGGGATACCCAAACTCAGTAACATAATCCGCTTAAGAGGTATTAGAAGAAGACAAAAATGTATGTTACCATTTGAACTACATATATTGCAGGATAAAGCAATGTTACAGTTTATAAAGATGCCCATTTATGGATGTTAATTTTACTTTATGGGTTGCTTATGTACACTTCATCTAACCCGTCGCTTTCTACAACGTATAATAATACAATTAAATTATATTTTTACATTAAAAACCAAAGTATCAGAATTACAGTCATTCCAATAAATGTTATAACCCTTAATCTTCAAGAATAGGACTTGGAAAATATGGAAATAGAGATCAGCCAAATTGTTTTACCTGAGCGTGATCCCAAAACGAAGGACTTATTAGCAGCACTACTCATGGAGGACCACTAGTCATGGAGGACTGATTGTGGGCTACAGGAAAAGGAGGACCGAGCACGCCCCCAATCTCATAAACGGGAATATAGTGGAGCAGGTTGAGAGCTTCAAGATCCTTGGTGTCCACATCACCAACAAACTATCATGGTCCAAACACACCAAGATAGTCGTGAAGAAGGCATGACAAATTCTATTCTCCCTCAGGAGACTGAAAAGATTTGGCATGGGTCCTCAGATCCTCAAAAAGTTCTACTGCTACTGTCTGTTTATTATCTATGCAGTCACTTTAACTCTACCTACATGTACATATTACCTCAATTACCTCAACTAACCTGAGCCACGCACATTGACTCTGTACCGGTTCCCCCTGTACAGTGGCAAGAAAAAGTATGTGAACCCTTTGGAATTACCTGGATTTCTGCATAAATTGGTAATAAAATTTGATCTGATCTTCATCTAAGTTACAACAATAGACAAACACAGTCTGCTTAAACTAATAACACACAAACAATTATATGTGTTCATGTCTTTATTGAACACACAGTGTAAACATTCACAGTGCAGGGTAGGAAATGTATGTGAACCCTTGAATTTAATAATTGTGTCACGACTCCAACCGAAGGTGGCTCCCCTTCCCGTTCGGGTGGCGCTCGGCGGTCGTTGTCGCCGGCCTACTAGCTGCCACTGATTATTTTCTCCCCCTCCTTATGTGTTTATTGATTACACCTGTTTTGAGTTTGTTGTAATTAGTTGGGCTTTATTAGTCAGCCAGCCGGCCCGTTTCTTTGTGCGGGATTAATTATTGTAACCTTTGTGTTTGGTGTAGACCAATGTGTTGGTTTATGTTTGTGGAGTTTGCTGGACTGTTTTCGTCCCCCGTGTCTGGGGCATTTGTCTTGAGCACCCAGTGTTTCGTGGGGTGGCCGTTGTTCACCGTGTGTGCATTAAAAGAGCACTATATTGAACTCTCTGTTTTCCTGTGCCTGACTTCACACTCCCGACACCCAGAACATTACAAATTGGTTGAACCTCATTTGGCAGTAATAACCTCAACCAAACGTTTTCTGTAGTTGCGGATCAGACCTGTGCATCGGTCAGGAGGAATTTTGGACCATTCCTCTTTACAAAACTGTTTCAGTTCTGCAATATTCTTGGGATGTCTGGGGTGAACCGTACTCTTGAGGTCATGCCACAGCATCTCAATCAGGTTGAGGTCAGGACTCTGAGTGGGCCACTCCAGAAGGCATATTTTCGTCTGTTGAAGCCATTCTGTTGTTGATTTACTTCTGTGTTTTGGATTATTGTCCTGTTGCATCACCCAACTTTTGTTGAGCTTCAATTGGCAGACAGATAGCTTTACATTTTTCTGAAAAATGTCTTGATAAATTTGGGAATTCATTTTTCCGTCGATGATAGCAAGCTGTTCAGGCCCTGAGGTAGCAAAGCAGCCCCAAACCATAATGCTCCTTCCACCATACTTTAGAGCTGGGATGAGGATTTGATGTTGGTGTGCTATGGCTTTTTATTGTCTCCCTTCCAAACAACTCAACTTTAGTTTCATCTGTCTACAGAATATCCAGGTGCTCTTTTGCGAACTTCAGACGTGAAGCAATGTTTTTTTTGGAGTGCAGTGGCTTCTTCCATGGTGTCCTCCCATGAACACCATTCTTGTTAAGTGTTTTACGTATGGTAGAATTGTCAGCTGAGATGTTAGCATGTTCCAGAGATTTCTGTAAGTCTTTAGCTGAAACTCGAGGATTCTTCTTAACCTCATTGAGCATGCTGCTCTGTGCTCTGGGCAGTCATCTTTGCTGGATGGCCACTCCTAGGGAGAGTAGCAACACTGTTGAACTTGAACTTTAGATGCATGTGATAGCTAAATAAGAAAAAGTGGAAATGAAAAAAAATACAACAAAATCTCTCTTCCTCTCTTGCTTCTAATTTATTCAAAACTGTTCAACTATTGTCTTTCCCTTTTTGAGTCAACCACTCACCACATTTTATGCACTGCAATGCTAGCTAGCTGTAGCTTATGCTTTCAGTACTAGATTAATTCTCTGATATTTTGATTGGGTGGGCAACATATCAGTTCATGCTGTAAGAGCTCTGATAGGTTGGAAAACCTCCTCCAGAGGTTGTCATAATTATTGTGAATATTTATGGAAGGGGGTGAGAACCACAAGCCTCCTAGGATTTGTATTATAGTCAATGTACCAAGAGGAGGACGGAACCTAGCTGAACTCATCATGGTGCCCCTCTACAGAGTGCTGTTGAGGCTACTGTAGACCTTCATGGAAAAACAGTGTGATTGAATCAATTATTTGGTGACGTGAATATATTTAGTATAGTTTTATCTAAAAAGGATAACTTTAATGTTTCACTATTTTTAAGAACTTCACTGAGAAGAAAGGTCCTCCCCTTCCTCCTCTGAGGAGATTCAACTGCTAAAGTACACTGTCTACTGTTCTTTCTCTGTCTGCAACCCCAGCAGACACAGGATGTGTCCCAAATGGCACTCTATTCACTTTGTAGTGCACTTATTTTGACCAGGGCCCAAGGGGTACAATTGGTGACGCAACCACAGTCAGCGAGCCAGACATATCCCGCTTTATAAAGGGAAAGGCACAGAGCTGGGAACAGCTGATGTTCAGCCATTAGAGTTACATCATCACTGCGGCTGTGAATCAAAGTCGTGTTAGTGTGGAGAATCCGGAGCCTAGAGAAGGATGGTTAATACACCCAAGGGAGAGTAACACTGATCTTGATTGTATGACTTCATTTGCCTTTTTTAAATGTATACCTCCTACAGGTTTGAACATTTAATGTGAGTGAGTGAGTGAGTGAGTGAGTGAGTGAGTGAGTGAGTGGGTGGGTGGGTGGGTGGGTGGGTGGATAGATGGATAGATAGATAGAGGGAGGGGTGTGTGTACACTTGTTTGAATGTGTTGAGGAGAAAAAGAGGAAGAAGTAAATATATTAGATGCATCTGAGACAATCATACCCAGTTTCCATGGACACCCAAAGTCTATCTGGGTTTTAACTTTCCTTCCAGTTTGATTTGAAGGTAATGTGTTGAAATTCAAGAGTCTGAAATTCAAGAGTCACTCAAGCAGATTCGATCTCGTGTTTCAAAAAGAGCACAAGCTTAGCGTTAGTGATTGGTTTCTTACGTCCATGCATAATTGAATGTAGATAAACAACATTCCAAGCACCTCTGTGAATTGAGATCTCCGTAGATCCCTTCTGGCTTTCAACCACAGCAAATGTACCTTTATCCTCCCACACAGGAAGATATTAAATCAATGCGTTTTCCCTCAGAAGTCAAGCTGTTCCACAGCTGGCAGTAAGGCCACCACTATCCCAATATCCATAGCATACCTGGGGGGAATTGAATAGGCTTTTCAAATCCCTGATTACAGCTTCAATTTCCGGTTCAGTCATCCTGACCTGGGAGTTAACTCCTCCAACGGAAATCCCTCCGTACCTTGAGTGGTGGGTAGTGGTGGCAGGGGTGCGGGCGAAGATCAGAGTGCAAATGAATAAGATATGAACAAGCATGGACACACAAACACACAAATAAATTCACACACATGCAGACACACACATACAGAAACAACACACAGTGCCATTTAATTTGACTCTTGACTCATGAGTTATAATTAGTGGGACATTGAACTTGACATTACACGCCATCTCAGATAACTTCGGTCACGTTGTTGGCATCATGTCTGAACATTCAAAGTTATGTAAGTGCTACCGAGCACAGAGTGAAGGTACCTTTTTTTGCCTGCTTTCTCATACGTCTTCAAGAGGAAGTCTGTCATGTTCCTCCCTGTCAGGTCCTGTAGTGTGTCCGTAGTATTCTGGATCCTCTGGAAATACATGACAATGAAATGTTATTACTTCTAACATATATAGGTTTTCTTTAGCCCAGAACTCATCAACATGTGACATGCATTTCACTACAGTATACAGACTTCTAAGGCAATCATTGGCTCTGAGAAAAAGGTGGAACAACTGACATTCAAAGCAATGGATATAATAGCAGTGCCATGCATATGCCATTTAGCAGACAGTATCCAAAGCGACACAGTCATACATCAATACAATTTACGTATAGGTGGCCCCAACGGGAATCAAACCCATGACCCCCAGCGTTGCAAGTGCCTTGCTCTACGAACTGACCGACACAGCAGGTTCCAAATAGTGTATTGTGCAAACGTTTGGAAATCCAGGCTTCATGATCTTAATCTGACGGAAGTTCAGCCTTAACAATGGCCACCATTCTAACACAACAGAGTTGGAAACACTTCCATCAATGCAAGCATCATTGCATGATAGTGGCACCGGCCACATTTCGAACCATAAACAACTCATATATGCATGGCGCTGTGGAACCCAACCAAGCACTCTGAACCCGATCATAATAGTCAATTAATGAGCCTGTTGGAACCTTCCCCGTCCCCGTGATGCATCCAAAGCTGTGGCTAATGTCAAAGGGCTCTAATTAGCACGTACTCTGCATACATTGGCACATTCAGACAATTAGGGAAGACACGACACAGTGGTGCGTTTCCACTCCACATATCCTCCATAGCCACATCCAACAACTAGCACCTCCCTGTCTGGCCCAGTTCATTTCAGGGCAGCGGGATACAAAACTGATTAGGATGATTCCTTGGCAAGGCACATGGAGACTGCTAATTAGGATCCAGAATCCCACTCCCCGACCCTCCCTCCCATATTCCCTCACACTCTCCCCAAGCCGAGCATCGAGCCCCCCCCCCCCCAACCTGACTCCCTTTAACAAATTGTGTTCTATCCACCCTTCTCTGGGTTCCTAGCTTAGCGCGCTAACCGAGGGTAAACACTGCACTCGGAGAGAGACTACTGTTTAAATAAACGCCCCCACACCGATTAGCAGTGTTTGTACGCCTCTTTTCTATTTGTTGTTCGGTAATGACATGGATCTGTATGCAAACAGGCGCTGGTTCGTTAATTAATTCATAGCTTGGTTGGGGCGAGGGGCCTGATTAGGAGGGGAGAGGGGAAAGGGGGGTTCCATTCCAAAAGCTTACCTGTCCCCCTGATACATATTGAAATGGTTTTATGTTATTGTTTTTACAGATGAGTGCCCAGTAATCTAAATAATCCAAACAGGATGTATTTGGTTATAGAGTTCGACTTTCCAGGTCCACCCCTAGTCGAACTGTAGATACAGGCCAGCTGCAAAAAAATGCAGTCTGTAATAGCAGAACTCAATTCCAAATGAGATAAATACAGTACATTGATGTAGCTTTGGACTCTATACCCACTGCATACCATTAGTTATCTGCAAAATGAACAATGTGATTTTGAATGTAGTTAAAAATGTGGTTACTGTAATAGTGAAACAGCTCGGAAGTTTTGTAAGAGGAAGAAGATGAGACCCTACACACTGTTTACCGTTGAACAATCTGGGTCTCCGTTACGAGCAGCAAGAGCTTCAAAATAAACAAACAGATGGTTAGAGTGTTGACTGTACTGTGCACAATGAGCCTGAGCTCACAGCTCAGACAGCCAGCATGAGAGTCGAATTGCATTGGCTGCATTTCACCTCCTCCAATAGAAACCACAGATAAGTTGCCATTGCTTCCAACACTCAATGGGCATGTGTACTAATATGGACACCGTACATATTTATATAGGTCATAGAAAGATAGAGGAAAAGTTTGTTGTAATGGCAAAAAAAAAATGAATGAAATAGTATCAATGCATGTGTTTGATACCTTTCTTTTATTCCATTTCGGCCATTACAATGAACCTGTCCTCGGATATCTCCTCCCACCTTGCCACTTCTGATCCCAGTTATTTACCTGGAACGTTCTCTCTCTTCACTTGGCATTCTATACTTCACATCACTCATTCCACACACGTATGCCACTCTAGACCACATGACGGCAGGTTGATGACACACAGGAGAGGCAAACAGGAGAGAGGCAAATGTAAACTCAGAGTAATCAAATCTGGGGAATAAGCTGGCACGCCGCGGTGTTGGAGAGACGATAAGAGAATAGGCTTCTTATTAATCTCTGCACACAGTCTCTGTATCTTGGGAAACCTCAATAACCAACTTCCAATTCTACCTGGCACAAACAAATGCAATCTTTGGGATGTAGAGTTCTGCTTGAAGCGATGTGAACCACCTGCTGTACGTAGCTATGCAGGCCTAGGCTGAGGTTAACTCATCTAGTTTGTTGATTTGTCAGAAATGCTGAATTATGATCAAGTCAATTTTGTTTTCTTATGTTTTTAAAAGACAACATTTAATTGCCATTTTCAGAAATGCATGACTTGTAATTCTTATTTCCTGTCAAAAGTGCTGCACCTGTCTTGTTGGTGGAGGTGGATCTTGGCAAAGTAACTGCTAGTAAGTTATTTGTAAATACTAGGAACTAAAGTGATGGATTGTGACTCAAATCGTATCTTGTTGGCAGGAAATTACAAGGAATTTCTGTATATGTTGGCAGCAGCAAGTGGATACGTGCATTTGTGTGCCTACGTGCATGTTTTGAATACATTTGCTAATATATCACTGAGTGGATCAACCTCCAACGTAAGGCTGTGTTCAAAATAATAATAATAATACAAACATAAGCCAGAGACATTGCCATCTTTACAAGTCAACAATGCCTAGCTGCAGTTTTACTAAAATAAATAAATACATTTACAGGGCCTCATTCCACCATCTGGCTCATCTTGCAACCTCACAACCTTTTCCTTTTTGTCTTCCAATGTGCCCTTCCTTGCTGAACGCTTCGCTTCGGACAGGTCATTTAACACTAGAATGGATCTAGGGGGTAGAAGCCAAAATGACAAATCAACAGTAGCCTCTTAGAGCAAAGATGTGACCGACCCATATCGTGGGTTCTGTCTGCTTGAATTCAGGTTGCAGGACTTGCCAGTACATAGTGTGGTTCATTATCTGATTATCTACCTCAAAGAGAGGCCTAGGCTGGCCAATAGGGAGATCCGTTCCCAATAAACTGAACTCTGATTCATATTGTTACGAAGATAATACAATGTAATTGGTCATGCACAATAGAATAACAACGCCATGCCAGGACAACTCCCCCAAAGCAAAGTGCAAGTTATTAAAACCATCCTGGTCAAGTGTGCAGCACTGCCAATTAAAAAAGAGAAGTCAATTAGTATCAAATATCAAGGCCTATTTTAGAACATCCCTGCTGAAAAAGCCAGCATACAGTAGACCAACATAGGCTGGCCCAGCATATTTGCTGGTGATACCTTCGCTGTGCTTTCATGGCATTGTGTTTTGCTGTGGACCAGCCTTCACTGTGTTTTTGCTGGTGACTGGCCTTCGCTGTGTTTCTGCTGGTAAGCAACCGTCATTATGTTTTCATAGTGACCAGCCTTTGCTGTGTTACCATAGCGACAATACTTTTTTGTGTTTGGTGGTAACGAGACTACAGTGTTTCTTCTTGGTTACCACCCACCCTGGTGACCAACATAGAATCACTTAGACTACCCAAACCATGTAAAATGGAACAAACATTTCAATAACGGGTGCAATAAATCAAACTAGCAGAATGGATTAGTTTAGAAAAATGTATGTTATTTATCTTTGTTTAGCATATGATTAATTAATCAATCAATGTACCTGCAAAAACACAACAAACAAAAATGACATTAAAACAAACTACAAAAGAGCATGCTGGGAAATATGATCAATGAGAGTGGTCAGACCAGCAGCTAAACTATGCTGGACAAGCATAGACCAGCTTGGTCACCAGCATCACCAGCATAAACTGGAATGTTACTGCGGGTGTAGCGAAATGCATATGTTTCTAGTTCAAACAGTGCAGTAATGTCTAACAAGTAACATCTAACAAATTTCAATTTACATGAATGGAATTAAGTATATATAAATATTAGGACAAGCAATGTCAGAGCGGTATATCCTAAAATACAGTGGAATAGGACAGAATACAGTATATATACAGTTGAAGTCGGAAGTTTACATACACTTAGGTTGGAGTCATTAGAACTCGTTTTTCAACCACTCCACAAATGACTTGTTAACAAACTATAGTTTTGGCAAGTCGGTTAGGACATCTACTTTGTGTATGACACAAGTAATTTTTTCAACAATTGTTTACAGACAGATTATTTCACTGTATCACAATTCCAGTGGGTCAAAAGTTTACATACACTAAATTGACTGTGCCTTTAAACAGCTTGGAATATTCCAGAAAATGATGCCATGGCTTTAGAAGCTTCTGATAGGCTAATTGACATCATTTGAGTCAATTGGAGGTGTACCTGTGGATGTATTTCAAGGCCTACCTTCAAACTCAGTGCCTCTTTGCTTGATCATGGGAAAATCAAAAGAAATCAGCCAAGACCTCATAAAACAATTGTAGATCTCCACAAGTCTGGTTCATCCTTGGGAGCAATTTCCAAATGCCTGAAGGTACCACATTCATCCGTACAGACAACAATATGCAAGTATAAAAACCATGGGACCACGCAGCCGTCATACCACTCAGGGAAGAGACGCGTTCTGTCTCCTAGAGATAAACGTACCTTGGTCCGAAAAGTGCAAATCAATCCCAGAACAACAGCAAATGACCTTGTGAGGATGCTGGAGGAAACAGGCACAAAAGTATCTATATCCACAGTAAAACGAGTCCTATATCGACCTAACCTAAAAGGCCGCTCAGCAATGAAGAAGCCACTGCTCCGAAACTGCCATAAAAAAAAGCCAGACTATGGTTTGCAACTGCACATGGGGACAAAGATTGTACTTTTGGGAGAAATATCCTCTGGTCTGATAAAACAAAAATAGAGCTGTTTGGCCAAAATGACCATTGTTATGTTTGGAGGAAAAAGGGGGAGGCTTGCAAGCCAAAGAACACCATCCCAACGTGAAGCACGGGGGTGACAGCATCATTTTGTGGGGGTGCTTTGCTGCATGAGGGACTGGTGCGCTTCACAAAATAGATGGCATCATGAGGAAGGAAAATTATGTGGATATATTGAAGCAACATCTCAAGACATCAGTCAGGAAGTTAAAGCTTGGTCGCAAATGGGTCTTCCAAATGAACAATGACCCCAAGCATACTTCCAAAGTTGTGGCAAAATGGCTTAAGGACAACAAAGTCAAGGTATTTTAGTGGCCATCACAAAGCCCTTACCTCAATCCCATAGTAGATGTGTGTGCAGAACTGAAAAAGCGTGTGCGAGCAAGGATGCCTACAAAGCTGAATCAGTTACACCAGCTCTGTCAGGAGGAATTGTCCAAAATTCACCCACCTTACTGTGGGAAGCTTGTGGAAGGCTACCCAAAATGTTTGACCCAAGTTAAATAATTTTAAAAGCAATGCTACCAAATACTAATTGAGTGTATGTAAACTTCTAACCCACTGGGAATGTGATGAAAGAAATAAAAGCTGAAATAAATAATTTTCTCTACTATTATTCTGACATATCACATTCTTAAAATAAAGTGATGATCCTAACGATGGTTATTTAAGATAGATGATCCTAACGACTGCCTTGAGATAGATGCTGTTTTTCAGTCTCTTGGCCCCAGCTTTGATGCACCTGTACCGACCTCGCCTTCTGGATGATAGCGGGGTGACAGGCATTGGCTCAGTTAGTTGTTGTGCTTGATGATCTTTTTGGCCTTCCTGTGACATCGGGGGCTGTCGGTGTACTGGAGGACAGGTAGTTTGCCCCCGATGATGCGTTGGGCGGCACCACCCTCTGGAGAGCCCTGCGGTTGTGGGCAGTGCAGTTGCTGTACCAGGCGGTGATACGACCTGACAGGATGCTTTCAATTGTGCATCTGTAAAGGTTTGTGATGGTTTTAGGTGCCAAGCCAAATTTCTTCAGCCTCCTTAGGTTGAAGAGGCTCTGTTGTGCCATGTTCACCACACTGCCTGTGTGGGTGGACCATTACAGTTTATCAGTGATGTGTACACCGAGGAACTTCAGGCTTTCCTCCTTTTCCACTGCGGTCCCGTCGATGTGGATAGGGGGGTTCTCCCTCGGTTGTTTCCTGAATTCCATGATCAGCTACTTTGTTTTGTTGACGTTGGTTGAGAGGTTATTTTCCTGGCACTGCTCTCCCAGAGCCCTCACCTCCTCCCTGTAGGCTGTCTTGTCATTGTTGGTAATCAAGTTTACTACTGTTGTGGCAAAATTGATGATTGAGTTGGAGGCTTGCATGGCCACGCAGTCATGGGTAATTGGGAGTACAGGAGGGGGCTGAGCACACATCAAATCAAAGTTTATTTGTCATGTGCGCCGAATACAACAGGTGGTTACTTACAGTGCTTACTTACAGGCTCTAACCAATGGTGTGGAAAACAAGGTATATGTGTGTGTGTGTGTGTGTGTGTGTGTGTGTGTGTGTGTGTGTGTAGGTAGGTAAATAAAGAAATAAAACAACAGTAAAAAGACATTTGAAAAAAGAGTAGCAAGGCTATATACAGACACCTGTTAGTCCGGCTTATTGAGGTAGTATGTACATATAGGTATTGTTAAAGTGACTGCATACTGTGGGGCAAAAAAGTATTTAGTCAGCCACCAATTGTGCAAGTTCTCCAACTTAAAAAGATGAGGCCTGTAATTTTCATCATAGGTACACTTCAACTATGACAGACAAAATGAGAAAAAAAATCCAGAAAATCACATTGTAGGATTTTTAATGAATGCAAATTATGGTGGAAAATAAGTATTTGGTAACCTACAAACAAGCAAGATTTCTGGCTATCACAGACCTGTAACTTCGTCTTTAAGAGGCTCCTCTGTCCTCCACTCGTTACCTGTATTAATGGCACCTGTTTGAACTTGTTATCAGTATGAAAGAAACCTGTCCACAACCTCAAACAGTCACACTCCAAACTCCACTATGCCCAAGACCAAAGAGCTGTCAAAGGACACCAGAAACAAAATTGTAGACCTGCACCAGGCTGGGAAGACTGAATCTGCAATAGGTAAGTAGCTTGGTTTGAAGAAATCAACTGTGGGAGCAATATTTAGGAAATGGAAGACATACAAGACCACTGATAATCTCCCTCGATCTGGGGCTCCACGCAAGATCTCACCCCGTGGGGTCAAAATGATCACAAGAACGGTGAGCAAAAATCCCAGAACCACACGGGGGGACCTAGTGAATGACCTGCAGAGAGCTGGGACCAAAGTAACAAAGCCTACCATCAGTAACACACTATACCACCAGGGACTCAAATCCTGGAGTGCCAGATGTGTCACCCTGCTTAAGCCAGTACATGTCCAGGCACGTCTGAAGTTTGCTAGAGCATTTGGATGATCCAGAAGAAGATTGGGAGAATGTCATATGGTCAGATGAAACCAAAATATAACTTTTTGGTAAAAACTCAACTCGTCGTGTTTGGAGGACAAAGAATGCTGAGTTGCATCCAAAGAACACCATACCTACTGTGAAGCATGGGGGTGGAAACATCATGCTTTGGGGCTGTTTTTCTGCAAAGGGACCAGGACGACTGATCCGTGTAAGGGAAAGAATGAATGGGGCCATGTATCGTGAGATTTTGAGTGAAAACCTCCTTTCATCAGCAAGGGCATTGAAGATGAAACGTGGCTGGGTCTTTCAGCATGACAATGATCCCAAACACACCGCCCGGGCAACGAAGGAGTGGCTTCGTAAGAAGCATTTCAAGGTCCTGGTGTGGCCTAGCCAGTCTCCAGATCTCAACCCCATAGAAAATCTTTGGAGGGAGTTGAAAGTCCGTCTTGCCCAGCAACAGCCCCAAAACATCACTGCTCTAGAGGAGATCTGCAAGGAGGAACGGGCCAAAATACCAGCAACAGTGTGTGAAAACCTCGTGAAGACTTACAGAAAACGTTTGAGCTCTGTCATTGCCAACAAAGGGTATATAACAAAGTATTGAGATAAACATTTGTTATTGACCAGGTCAGAATAGTTTGTGCAATGCTTTGTTCAAGGGTTGTTTAGCTTCATTTTGAAGGCTTGCTAAAGCATATCTCAATGAATTTGGATTTAAGCATTTTCAAGAACTCTACTCACATAAGTAGTGAATGAAGAAAATATGCACAACTTAAAATATTTATTTGATAGATAAGGGTGGCAAGGCTATGCAACAGTAGCTGAGTAGAGTTTCCTGATGATAAAGACATCAAACGTAATACTCAGAGAGCTGTGGCTTTATCAATTCCTTTGCACGCATGAAGGCCTTTTAATTTGTTACAGTTAAATATCGCCAGCCAACGAGTGCCAATACATGAGAATTGTAAATTGTATGTCATTTCCATGGAAACGTAAATCTCTCTCTCTCTCTCTGTGTGTGTGTGTGTGTGTGTTTTTCAAGGACATATTGGGAGGATAGCAAGGATAAAAGATAAAAGAAATCTACTCCAAAGCCTGTACGTCATGTCATGGTTAATTCAATACTAGCTTCTTTTTTTTTTTCTTTTTTTTTTTTTTTAGGTCAAAGGGAATATATTCTCCCAATGTTCTGGGTTTCTGTTGGTGGTTCGGCCAAAGAGCCACATCAATTCAAGCCCCCCCTTTACAGGACCATGGAGCACAGGTAAGCAATCTATAGCACTCATTGTTTAATAAATTAAGTGTGTGTGTGTGTGTGTGTGTGTGTGTGTGTGTGTGTGTGTGTGTGTGTGTGTGTCTATGTGGGTGCGTGCGCAGTGTGTCCGTTCGTGTGTGTGCAGTGTCTGTCCGTGTGTGGTCTGTGTGTGTGCATAGGGTGCGTCAGTTTGAATGTGTGTAGGGTTGGGTGGCACAAAGAGACATTCAAATAAAAATACTGTGATTTTAAAGAAGGGAGGGAAATAATAGACAATGGAGAGAGAGAGAGACACTGACTGCCGTGAAAAAAAACCTCATGTATCCAACAGCACCTTTTAATGGGACACCTTGACAGCCTTGTCGAGATCCGGAACATCCAGGTGTCAGAATAAGACAGGTCACGGAAATTGTACTCTTTTTGTCCGACTGTCTCGGCAAGCATCCCCATCCCATAATACCTGTTCTCCAACCCTCACTTCAAAACGGACCCATCTTGTCTGGCTTGTCACAAGAGGGGGGGGCACAGCGAGGCTTGCGCACAAGCTCAACGAGGCATTACATATCCGGCAAGGGCAGACGTCATGTGATAGTCCAGTCCATCACTATAAAGGAGCTTTTGGAAGGAGGGGGGAGAAATGAGGTCTGGGGATGAGCAGAGCATCATCTCAAGGAGTCGTTTCGCAAAACAGCATGGGCTCCGGGTAGGGGAAGTCATTGGCTTTCAAAGGCCTCTTACTGTCTGTCTGAGAGGGCTCAGCACACATGTGTATGTATACACATACAGTGCTCACACACACACACACACACACACACACACACACACAGGTACTGTATGCATACATAATGCACACTTTGAGCAAGGCATTTAACCCCTAACCTGCTTCAAGGGCCTGCTCTGTGCCGCTTGCCATGTGCCGTTTCCAGCTTTTTGGTGTATGTGTGTTTGTGTTTGTGTGTGTAAGAATATGTGCGTGTGTGTGTGTCACAGGTGTGACTAATTTCCCATCCATTCAGTTAATGCATCAAGCATTTTCATTGTACAATTGAACTGATTATGAAATTTCAATGTGTGTGTTTAAACCTCCCTCTTTTTTATGTTCTAGGCGTCCGCCCACAGGAAGTGAATGCAGTCCGGAGGCATGGTGGAACATTGTGTGCAGTAAGCTAATGGCATTGTTTGTTGAGAGCACGTGGATAATGTAGTTGTTTAAGCTGTGGAGAACCTGAGAAAATAGACACATGTCTCCAGGGCCACTTCCTGTGCCCCTTTCTGTCTGGTTTGTTGATGTTGGTATTTTAAACTATGCATTGGCTAAAAGCAAACTGTGGAATAGAACATGTGAGATGTACCCAACCTGAGCCACATGTCCTCTTAAATATGTTGTTTAGTTTAAAACTGTTGTTTAGTCTCTACTTCACTCTGCCTGCTCAGCCCAGATCCAAAAGAACCTGTCACTCTTCCACCACATAGATGTGTGTGTGGTGTCCGGCAGTAGATTATAATGAAGCAAGGACAATAAAATATCTGTTTAAGAAAATATACATGAAATAGTTTCTTGTTTTTTCTCCTGAAAAGCCAACAGTTCCTCTTTGCCAAGACTTTGTCAAACATTCCAATTAGCCATCTTACAAGAATGAGGCCTTTGCAGTCAAACATCTCAATTTTCATTCCAAGATGATGCGGTACTTCAGAACAAGATGCCAAGCAGAATAAAAACTCACCTCCCACACCAGCTACAGAGAACCAAATGATCTCATATTTCTCAGACTGTGCTTTTGGATACTTGTTTGCAAACTGGGTAAGTACTACATCCGTCTCTCTGACATTTAACTTCCACTGAGGGGGGAAAAAAGGGGAATAAACTGAGGAACAGTCGCTGTCGAAAAGCCAACGCGTTGGCACCACACCTTCGCTTAGCGCTGCTGGCTTAAAGTGTCACTCCTTACACCTCTGTCACGGTTGATGTCAATTCATACATCTACCGTATTTGATTTCTCACCCCTATTTTCTGTTTTGATCAACTGAATTGACCATCCAGGTGGGTGATGAACTATGTCGACCACTCAACACCGGCTGTAACCTCACATCAAATCAACCACCAGAACCTCCTCACCAGTACGGTGTTGATGCTCCCTCTAAAGGAGTACATAGTATCTCTCCCAGCTGGTATATGGACAGGCACATGATGTAGCAATACAAAGTCCCAGAATCACGTGAAGGTCATGTCTGTCACATCCAGAGTGTTTATCTGTCGATGATTGTGTCTTGAAAAGCATGACTGAAAGAATTGGTTTTAGTTTTTGTTTGCAAATGTGGGATATTGACTTTCGAGTCACATGTTCCTAAGCCACCAGGGAAAAAAGTCAAATAATCAGTCAAATAAATCACAGTATAACAAAATGTTGCTTTTAGTGGTTTTGATCGTTTGCGGCAAAGCTTTATAGGTTATTATAACTTGTGTGCGTAAGTATAACCAGGAGTGATTTCATTAACTTCTTTAATCAAGCCTCATTTAATTAACTGGTGTTTGTCATTTCAATTCAACCTGTTGCTAGAGTGCAACATATTTTCTTGTAACATTGTTTATTTCCTGAAACCCAATAGAACAGAAAATGCTCATCTCAAGACATGAATGATTGTTAACAAACCAAGCATGAACCACTCTAGAAAGTAACAAAAAGCATTACGTCTGTCTACCTATTTCCCTCTATAATGGACTTTTATCTATCAGTCTATGGTGGGTACATTACCAAGATCACTTGGCTCACTCAGACTCTCATCTCTCTCTTTCATCTCACATACCTTAAAAAAGAATCCAGAATTCACTCACTGAGAACACACCTTGTGTAAACACCAAAAGCCATTTCCACTAAAAGCTAGAATGCACCAGTTCCCGTCCATCAATTTTGTATCGTTTTCAATATCATTCAAGGTATTGGAGTATTAGAATGGTATTTCCTATTCAAGTCAATGTTTGTTGATGTGGATTCTGTTCGATTAGAAAGATTCAAGTTGTATGTTAAACGTCATAGCACAATTGAAAGATATATGGTGTGTAGAAATTCAAAGAGGGTGGCCAGCAGGGATAGGTGGAATGGGCTGAGGGGAGCTGAGGGTTGGGATGTGGAATTGGAGACAAGTGGGAGTGGAGCTGCTGGGCGGGGCATAGAATGATGGTCAAAAAATGAAGTCAAAATAAAACAATACAAAAAGTACATTTGAATAAAACTGAGTGGCAACGTTGTTACATCTAATGCTTGTTTGCCTGAGGCTGATGCCATACAGGTGTTTGTATGCATGTACACATGCATATACACACACACTCATTCAAACGCTGGATGTGGACCAGCAGCCATATTGAGTGTACTGGTGAAACATGCACGATTAGCTTTGTCAATTCTAGTAATTTTATTTCTATGATTGGAGAAATCCATTTAGGCCAAAGGAGCCCACTCATTCCTCTCAGCATGCCCAGTGACCAGCGGGGCCACCCACCTCATTGATCACAGTCAGGTTTAAGACTCAATGGGGTCCTGCATTTGGCCATGTATGTTGTTAGGGTAATGGCTTATAAAACATTGCCTTTGATTTCCAAGAGACACACAGGGAAAACCCAGGCCTTGGAAGTTATAGGGGAGGGGTCGGACATCTGCAAGCTCAGCGCTAACCTGCACCCACTCTCCGAGAGGGGTTGGCTAAAAGGGATGATCTGAGAGAGGTCAGAGTTCAAAGGATGCCAGAAAAAGAGTAGTGCGACACATTATCTCAACATACATTTTTTTCTTAAGACCAGCCCTAAGGCTATTGAGGAAGACATGAGACAATAGTAACATGGATACAATAAAGCTGTCTAACTTCAATGGTTACATTGTCCCAGCTGGACATCCATGTTTAGCTGGATATATACACTCTAGCTGACCCTGGTAAAGTAGTTAATGTGGTTAATGGTCATGTAATATCCTGCTTCTGGATCCATTAGTTAAATTGGATGGATTAATTTGTAAGGTGGATCCATCATGGAGGGGATATAGAGTAAAGTATAGCATGCAATAAGTATTACCCATTGTAAGGGGATACTTTGGTAAACATGCTTTCACAATAAAAACTTTGGAGGCGAAGATGATAACTTCAGTTTTAGACACCTACATTGCCATTGCAGGACTGTAGACACAGCGCACACTGAATCAACTATGTTACACTTCACACTCCTTTGACCTCCCCCTCACTGCACCTGGGTCACTGCACCAATTTGACCATCTGGGGTTCGAAGCCTGCTCTTTTAGCTGGCAGAGCTAAAAGCTTAAGCATTAGTTCGGGGCGCTAACACAAGTCTTCAGGTCCAACACAGGTTGCCATGTTAAACACACATTTCAGGCCAGAGGTCAAGTATTTCTATTGGAAACCATTATGTTACAAGCAGACCTGGGGTTGACAGATTGTGGACTAACCTGAGGGGGAGGCAGCCCCCCGGCTCCAGGTGGGCAATCTGGCAGCATGATAGTCTTTTGAGGAGTGCTGCACTGGCAGTTAGGGGAAGGGTTGGCCATGCTCCAGGTCCCGTTGATTAAGATGTTGTTGATAGAGGGTTCCACTGAGGGAGTAGTCCATTTAGAATCAATGGGGACACACGGGAGATTCCTGGAGAAAGGGGGGTGGGGGTGATGATGGTAATGAAGATGATGATGAAGATGACTAACCATGAGAATCAAAATAGGAAATATCATGCCTTGGCAGGGGATTTCTCAACAGTTATCATCAGAAAGACATAACATTCAAATTCAAGCATGTAAACAGTACACTTACTTACACAGTTTTAGGATACCTGTTTAGGTCTAGCTCTTTTTAAACATAGCGTCGCTCTCTAATGAAAACCTTTTTATTTTGTATTGAAAGCAGTCACTCCACTCAATGTACTCTGAACATTCCATGACTCTAGGAAAATAGCTCCTGAAGGTCCATAAAAGTTTCACTGTATGCTCGTTAATGGGAAAATATGGATTATTTTTTTTTTTCAATTTACTGAAACATTTCTGTTTTGGAGATGAGAGGTTTTCATTAGTCAGCAACGGTAGATGACAAATGACGTTGTCAACACAACTACAGCATAGAAGTCTCCTTATCTAAAACAGGGAGGCACGGTAAGTGTTGTTAGTGCGCCAGCTGAAGAGTTGGGGAAGCAGAACAGCTTGATAAAGCAAGTTGAACATGATCGGGCTTGACAGAGAGGAGATGGAGCAGTTATGAGAGATCAGGTTCACTTAACTATTGACAATATAATTCCAACCCCCTAACCGTAAAACAAGGCACATCTGCACAATCCCAAAAAACACTCACCTCCGAGAACCCCAGAACGAACGAATGAATATATCAAATAAATGGTGCTAAATAACTTAGATTGATGCCGTAAACGTGTATTATTTCATCTCAACCATATACCGTACGATACCGTGTATATGCCTTCGGTTGTACGCAATCAATATTTAGGATTTATTCGATGGTTTTCTTCACTGCATGGATATTGTGTCAGAACATGTAAGAATAAAACGGAATGTAGTCTCTCGAGGAATTATCCTGCATGAGATACGCAACTTCAGATTTTATCAAAACAAAAAAAAATCCAAATCGACCAGGTTCAGCATCAGATTTGGTGAAAACAAAATTTGAATTGATTTATTGAGGTAAAAAAAATGTGCCAATGGGGGAGATGTTTGCCCAATTCCATATTGACACCTACCCCCTACCCTGTATGCACTTTTGAGATCTGAAATCATCGGATATGAGTATCTGTCCACGTGCTAAGTGTTGCTTGTCACATGTTGCTCTGTATGCACTTATTGTCTGTCTGCATTTATCTTTTTAAGTGTTTTTAATAATAACCTGCCCAGGGACTATGTTAGAACATTTTCCAGATGGCTAAAACATTCACTACTGAAATTTGGATTCATGTGCATTGTCCCTGCAAAAATAAATGTAATAAAGTAAAGTAGACAATGTGGGAACATTTGCACCAAGCATATCAGAGGGTAACCATATCCAATTGAATCTCCCTTTCCATTTCCATCTCCACAAATGCAAGGGGGGGTCTGGGCTAGCTAGAGGACGATTTGGGCCTATATGGCATACAACTAATAAACACTTGAACAACACTTTATCAAATTTGATTATGTGCTTTGCACCCTTCTCCACTGTTCAAAATGAACAGATATTGGGCGGCTTGCTTCACTTGGAGAACTTTATGGACAATCTAGCAGGAGAAACACTGCAAACAAAACATATGCAGTAATAACATGGAGGGAGGGAGAGGTGTGTCAAAATGGCCGCTGGTCATACTCACGGTATAGGGTTATTAGCCATGCAGCGAGTCCCAAACCCAGGATTATTCACCAAAGAGTCCACCACATGAGCAACCTCTGTATTATTTGGCGGTCCATCATTGCTGCAATGAAATTGGACCTTGTTAGTTAGACTCTAACACTATGCCTTACAGGAGGGCTAATTATCAACATAATCCAAAGCAATCATCTAATCTTTTAATTGCTTGGACAAATAAAACATCTCCAGTCCCCACAATAACAAACATTTCTCCGATCCCACGTCTCAGCTTGATAAGGAACCAAGTGGTGGGTCTGCCGTTGACTGAAAAGCAAAATGAAGCATTGTGGCTGTAAGAGCTGAACGTCAGGCAGTCCATGCTCAAAGCAGTTGGATCATGCCCTGACCAAGTCAAATCAAAATGTATTTGTCACATGCGCCGATTACAATAGGTGTAGACTTTACCGTGAAATGTTTACAAGCCCTTAACCAACAATGAGTGTGAAGTAAAAAAAATGATTAGTGAAAAATAGAAAATTAAAGAAACAAATAATTAAACAGCAGCAGTGAAATAACAAGCGAGGCTATATACAGGGGGTAGTGGTAAAGAGTCAATGTGCAGGTAGGTTTGTGTCACTGGGCAGCTCGCGGCTGTCCTTCCCTTTGTAATCTTTAATAGTTTGCAAGCCCTGCCACATCCGATGAGCGTCGAGGCTGGTGTGGTACAATTCAATCTTAGTCCTGTATTGACGCTTTGCCTGTTTGATGGTTCGTCGGAGGGTATAGCAGGATTTATTATAAGCTTCCGGGTTAGAGTCCCGCTCCTTGAAAGCGGCATCTCTACCCTTTAGCTCAGTGCAGATGTTGCCTGTAATCCATGGCTTCTGATTGGGATATGTACGTACTGTCACTGTGGGGACAACGTCGTCAATGCACCTATTGATGAAGCCGATGACTGAGGTGGTATACTCCTCAATGCCATTGGATGAATCCCAGAACATATTCCAGTCTGTGCTAGCAAAACAGTCCTGTAGCTTAGCATCTCCTTCATCTGACCACTTTCTTATTGACCGAGTCACTGGTGCTTCCTGCTTAAGTTTTTGCTTGTAAGCAGGAATCAGGGGGATAGCATTATGGTCATATTTGTCAAATGGAGGGTGAGAGAGAGCTTTGTATGCATCTCTGTGTGTGGAGTAAAGGTGGTCTAGAGTTTTTTCCCCTCTGGTTGTACATTTAACATGCTGGTAGAGATTAGGTAAAACGGATTTGAGTTTCCCTGCATTAAAGTCCCCAGCCACTAGGAGCATTTTCCTGTTTGCTTATGGCCGTATACAGCTCATTGAGTGCGGTTTTAGTGCCAGCATCGGCCTGCGGTGGTATATAGACAGCTACGAAAAATATAGATGTAAATTCTCTTGGTAGATAGTGTAGTCTACAGCTTATGATGAGATACTCTTGCTCAGACGAGCAAAACCTTCGGACTTCCTTAGATTTCATGCACCAGTTGTTGTTTACAAATATACACAGGCCATTGCCCCTTGTCTTACCAGAGGCTGCTGTTCTATCCTGACGAAAAAGCTTAACACCCGCCAGCTATATGTTAATCATGTCGTTGTTCAGCCACAACTCGGTGAAACATAATATATTACAGTTTTTAATGTCCCGTTGGTAGGGTATATACGTGCTCGTAGTTCGTCTATTTTATTATCGATTGATTGTACGTTGGCTAACAGGACCGATGGTAAAGGTAGATTACCCTTTCGGCAACGGATCCTTACGTCCACAATATCTCTGTCTTTTCCTCCTGCAAATGACAGGGATGAGGGCCATGTCGGGCGTCCGAAGTAAATCCTTCCCATCCAACTCGTCAAAGAAGAAGAATTCCTCCAGTACGTGGTGAGTAATCGCTGCTCTGATATCAAGAAGCTCTTTTCGGTCATAAGACACGGTGGCAGAAACATTATGTACAAAATAAGTTACAAATAACGCGAAAAAACATACACAATAGCACAATTGGTTACGGGAGCGTAAAACGGCAGCCATCTCCTTTGGCATCATTAGTTCTATCCTGGTGGAACTTTGGGGGTTTAAGTTACTGGACTAGATACTGTAATCAGGATTTGATTAGGTCACTAAGGGCTTGGCTCACTGAATCAACCAAGATTAGGAGGATGGGTATATTTACAGTATTTCCATCACTAGATAGAGAAATTGGCCAAAAGGAAATTAGATCAAAAGGAGTGTATATTTCATTGTTTTTATTTAAAGTAGTGCAAGATACCCAGCTAACATGCAACCGTGATTAGTGTAATGAAGGATGACAGAGTAATAATTTTACGGCACTGGCATTTTGTTGAGAACATTACATTTCCAAATGAAAACATACCACTTAGCAGGTATGGATGAGAAAAGCTCTTGGCATTCTGAATGGAGCAGATGTCAACACAACATAAACTCTGTGTATGTGTGTGTGTGTGTGTGTGTGTGTGCGTGCGTGCGTGCGTGCGTGTGCGCGCGTGCGTGTGTGTGTGTGTGTGTGTATATATGTGTGGGGTGTGTGTGCACATGTGCATACAGTATGCTCCATCTGTTTGTTTACATCAGAGCACTCTACGGTACTTATGTGCCTGGAGGGAAAACAGACAGTTTACAAATCAATGTATACACAAACTCTGCTCTTTATCTTGGCTCTAAAAACACAGCATTTCATAAAGATCATAACTAGGGTCCAGCGTGGTCACTGCTGGCCAATGGGATTAGTACAACGTTTATAGGCTCATTTATCTCTCATGAAGGTCAGTCTAAAGTATATAATTTCCTCCGCCATAAGCGAGGAGAGAAATCGAAGTGGTTGATTGCAAAAATGGATTATGCTCAGCCATCTGTTTTACCATTAATGATAGTTGGGAATATGTCCCAAATAGCACCCTATTCCCTTACAGTGATCTATTTTTGACCAGGGCAGTACACTATATTTGGAATAGGGTGTGATTTGGGACACAAACTGGGATGAACAATTATTCAAGGTAACAAGACTATTGGGGGGACAAAATGAACACAGAGACACACTAGAACTAATCTTGGTTTATGTACTGAAAGAGAAAATCTTACAGTAGTAGTAATAGTCAATTTAGATGCAATGAATTAGAACAAATAATGCAGATCTGAGTGTTGTAATACTTATGTAGCCGACGCCTACTCTCTGAAATAAAATATGGCTATTTATTGAAGAGGCATAATGCTCTGGCAGGAAATATGTGTTTCCCTTAGTGTAAAATAAAGTGGTTGCTTTCTCGTAAGACTGCCTTGGAAGAAAGAATGATTTCTCATCATTACTTTGGTTGTATAACCTCCACTCCATGTCAGATGGATTAACTTTAACTTAAATATCATGGAGTAGGGATCAGATTGCACATTCAACTCACTCCTTTCAACTCCCCTCTCATCTGAGAGACGCATTGTATGGATATCACATTTTTAAAGAAATTAAGTCTTAAGAATATTTTGTTCATGGGACAAGCCTAATCATGTTTATGTTTGAATCGAAAAGTGTCATCAATGTTCGACCATACTGTTCAAATACTCCATTATTTAAGGGATATGAAGTTGCATTAAATTGCACGGCATAGACATGATGTTATTCATGTTCATTTTAAACATTAGGAGCATAACAATTTCTTTTTAAACCAGCCGTTTTAACCTGAATTTGCCAAATTCCCAGGGCACGTTTAGTTGACATTGACTATTTCAGCTGGAGCATGTACTATATACTCTCTCTGTCTGTGTAGAACAGGATCGAGCCTGTTGTGGCTTTTCCAGAGATCACATAGGGAAGTGTCTTAAAATAATTAAGGGGAAGACTATGTGCAGTAATTGACCACAGACAATGTCAGAGAAGTGAAAAAACTTCAGCTTGCTAATGGTGACACATACCAAGGCTAGTTTTTGGTTGTTCTGATGAATACTGCATATTTAATGCGGTGTAACAATTGCAGTTAAGACTCACTGCCTTTAGTCTAACTTCAACTAAGATGGTGAAACTCTAGCCAGTGAAAAAGGCATATACCCGCAATTTCCATAGCAACCATTTAAATAGTTAGGTGGAGTCACTGCTATGAGTCGCTCGTCCCTCAACTGACAGTGCAGGCGGAATCATTGCGGTATCAGACATAAGACAATGCTAAGAAGGTGAATCTCTAGACAGTAAAAAAAAAGCATACCTGTGATTTCCATAGCAACATGCCTGATAGTTCTGTTTAAACCGTCCAACTGGATCAATCTATTACAATGCTCTCCCCTGAATAAAATAAGCAAACCTCCGTAGAATATCAATGGGCAGGAGGAGGGAACTCTATGAAATATTCAACATGTTTTTCACATTACTTCTATTTATTTTAATGTATTTTATAAGCAAACCCCAAAATGCAATGCAAGAAATTCAAAAAAAAAATCTGTGTTACTGTAAGTATAAAAACCAACTTGCCGATATGTTACAGTATGTATAGAATATATATGGTGTCCATATTAGAACAGCCTCAATCTCAGCAGAAAAAAAATCCAGCTGAGATTGAGGGTGTCCTTGTATAGACACTGTAAATATAAGTGTTTTTCTGTGACACTTAAACAAGGATGAAAAAAAACATTGTTAAACCAGCTATGCAACTGATTCCACCATTTTCCATCCATCTACACCAGTGCTCAGATGGCATCCTTAAAAGTGTGTACAATTAATTATGCCTTGACATCTGGGATTCAACTCAGTGTTACTGTGAGTGAAGGTATATCTTCTGTCCATCAAATGGGCAGCTATACGTCTCCTCATGAGATTCATAAAAATGTAACTTTATTTCTTTGACAGATTATGCGAGTCAGAGCTCAAACATTGGATCCTGACATGCACTGCCATGTCAAGGCCGAAGCCAGATTATTACCCAGTCAGTTTGAACACATTGGAATTTGTGAGGCATCTACACTGCTCTCTACTCTCCCCCAGAAAGACAGTAAATCTCAGTGCCAAATATCACCATATTGGTGCACTATATACAGAATAGGGTGGCATTGGGGACACAGTCAAATTCATTCCAATATGCCAAAGTCTTCAAAACAAAATTCCCTCCAAACATTGGCACTAGGAGCGATCCACCTCCATCGCCTATGTGGTTTCTGCATTCAGATAAACAGTATGCCCATTATTCTTAACATCATAGTAGAATGACTTTATATTTTTTATAATTCTTTCTATCTGTCCTGCTCAGGTTACCCTGCTGAGTTTGCTACGTTTACACAAATGCAATACAAATCTCAGCATATTCACCTGTACTGATAAAGGTGTGATTATAAAGTCAGAGAGCATGATGTTTCAATGGCTCACCTGTAGAATGTCGTTTGGGGCAGCCCGTACATCCATGGCTGCAGCTCCAGATTAGGGTACTCAGCAAAAGGGGGAATGATGACGGAAAAGATGAGAGACAGGCAGACGAAGACAGCTGGCAGAATCACCTGTGTGACATTGACATGATATTAGAATCTGCTGCAAAATTACACTTCTTTGGCAATGCCTTTTTTAGGTATCCTATCCTGTGAAAACACTGTTACAGAAGGCCGATACAATGCGTTTAATATCATTTAATGACAATTACTGACTATCCACATAACTTTCTTATTTAACTAGGCAAGTCAGTTAAGAACAAATTCTTATTTACAATGACGGACTACCGGGGAACAGTGGGTTGTTCAGGGGCAGGATGACAGATTTTTACCTTGTCAGCTCTGGGATTCGATCCAGCAACCTTTCAGTTACTGGCCCAACGCTCTAACTACTAGACTACCTGCCGCCCTGTTACATGCATATCTTATATACAGTATACTAATCGGCTGGCGGGTACGAGCGTTGGACCAGTAACCGAAAGGTTGCTGGATCGAATCCCCGAGCTGACAAGTTAAAAATCTGTTGTTTTGCCCCTGAACAAGGTAATTAATCCACTGTTCCCTGGGCGCTAATGATGTGTACAGTATGTTAATTAAGGCAGCCCCCTGCACCTCTCTGATTCAGAGGGGTTGGGTTAACTGCGGAAGACACAGTTCAGTTGAAAGCATTCAGTTAAACAATTGACTAGGTATCCCCCTTTTTCTTGTAGTGGGATATCTAAAGTCATATGTGTTACAATACTACTTTCACCAGCCAACCAAATGAAGCATTTTCCCCGCAGAATCAGAAAAGGGGTGTAGTTTCATGTGTCCGACTGAGGCTCCCTTGAGGGAGCATTGAAATGTTATTGCGCAATCCAATTAGCAAACGCTGGGAGCGATCGGGGATAAAGATAATAATATGTCTTTTCACTTGTCATGTGCTTTCATCCAGAGTGGAACGTGCTGTACTGGACTACATACTTACAATTCAATTCAAACTAAGTATCATTACCACAAATCTGCTATGGTGGGTTTGGCCTTGGAAAGAACAATGCATAAGCAGAAAATACCTCATCACTACTATACAGTATGGTGGTGGATCTTTGATGGTATGGGGCTATTTGGCTTCCACTGGTCCTGGGACACTTGTTAAGGTCAACGGCATCATGAACTTTACCAAGTATTTTGCCAAAAACCTGGCTGCCTCTGCCAGGAGGATGAAACTTGGCCGCAAGTGAATCTTCCAGCAACCTTTCAGTTACTGGCCCAACGCTCTAACTACTAGGCTAACTGCCGCCCTGTCACATGCATATCTTGTATACAGTATACTAATCGGCTGGCGGGTACGAGATAACCCCAAGCACACATCTAAATTCACCCCATAAATTGCTTGAACATAAAATCAACATTTTGCAATGGCTATCTCGCCTTCCGGACTTGAACCCCATTGAAAACCTGTGGTTTGAATTGAAGAGCGCAGTCCATAAGCGCAGGCAAAGGATATCAAGAATCTAGAAAGATTATGTGTGGAGGAATGGTGTAAGACAGGGGTGTCAAAGTCAAATGGACGGAGGGCCAAATAAAAAAATCAGCTACAAGACGAGGGCCGGACTGTTCGAATGTTCATTGAAAAATTTTTAAATGACGCATATAGTCTAGTGAACCTAATTGAACCTACTGAAAACCTAACAAATATATTACAATATGATCAGATAAATAAAGCAATATTTTCTTATGGCTCTGTCAGTAATCTTTAATTTTCAACAGACACAAAAGACAAATTTCCTTTATATAAATATCCCCATAACATGAACATTAAATGAAAGAAACCGGTATTCAAGGCACCATCAGTAGACTATATTTTCTATTTTAGCAAAAGTGGGCTAAATTTACTTCAAAGAAAAAACAATAATAGCAATTTTCTATCATCCACTCAACTGAAATATTTTTAAAATATAATTGGATTGAAATACAAAAAAATAAAGTGCAAAAATCTATTAATCAAAAACAACACTTTGTTTAAGGAGAAGTAACATGCAGTGAAAACAAATATTAAATTTTAACTTTTAAACTTGAACTGAGTAAAAACTCTAAATATGTGATTGCACAGTAATGTTCACTTGTTTGAGGTTGAGGGTGATACTTGGTGGTGTCCCATCTTTTCCACAAGTTCATCAATGTTCGGGGTAAGGCTCTGAGCTGAAGAAATCCTCAGAATTGAGTGGAGGTGTTCAGCAGTAAGTCGACTTCTGTGTGATGTTTTGTTCAGGTTCATCAAAGAAAACAGTTGTTCACACAGGTATGTGCTGCCAAACATAGACAACGTTTGAGCAGCCTGGATGCGCAGCTGGGGCATTGTGCCGGGGAGGAAACGGGCGAACTCCGCAGCACCCACTGCCGCATATTTTGCCCTCAGTGCATCATTGCATTGGAGGTCAATCAACTCCATTTGGAGGTTTGGTGGTGAGCTTTCCACGTCAACAGCAAATGGGTTACCGAGCAGTTCCAACCTGCTTTTTTGTGCTTCAAAGTCAGCAAATCGGCGTCGAAAGTCAGCGGCAAGCATACCTATTTTATCAGCCAACTGTGTGCTCGGGAACGCACTGGTAGAGAGCTTCTCTTTCATGGTCTGGCAGCTGGGAAAGTGGCTCAAATTTTCTTTCCGCATCTGCGTCTCCCACAGAGTCAGTTTGGTTTTAAATGCCTTCACTGTACTGTACATATCAGAGATGACACGATCCCGACCCTGCAGCTGCAAGTTTATTGCATTCAGATGACTCGTAATGTCACACAGAAAAGCCATTTCACACAGAAACATTTCGTCTCGGAGTTGTGTTGTGTCTTTCCCTTTGCTGTCCAAGAACAGACAAATCTCCTCACGAAGCTCGAAACATCTTTGAAGCACCTTTCCCTGGCTTAGCCATCGCACCTCTGTGTGATAAGGCAAATCACCATGCTCCGTTTCTAACTCCGTCAGAAATGCCTTGAACTGGCGGTGATTCAAACCTTTGGCTCTGATAAAGTTAACTGTGCGCGTGATGATGCTCATTACATGCTCCATTTTCAAGGCTTTACCGCACAACGCTTCCTGGTGTATGATACAATGATAAGCTGTCAGCTCACCTGTCGCGTTTTCCTCTTGCATCTTTTCCCGTATCTTCGCCACCAGTCCGCTCCTGTGTCCACACATCGCAGGTGCTCCGTCGGTTGTCAAACCCACGAGTTTTTCCCAAGGCAGCTCCATCTCATTTACACATCTTGACACCTCTTCATACAAATCATGCCCCGTAGTTGTGCCATGCATAGGACGTAAAGCCAAAAACTCCTCTGTCACGCTTAGGTTGGAGTCCACTCCGCGGATGAAAATTGACAACTGGGCAATGTCAGAAATGTCGGTGCTCTCATCCACAGCCAAGGAATATGCAATAAAATCTTTTCCCTTTTTCACAAGCTGCTCTTTTAGATTGATGGACAACTGGTCTACTCTCTCGGCAATGGTGTTTCTGCTCAGACTCACATTTAAAAAGAGTTGCCTTTTTTCTGGGCAAACTTCGTCACAAACTTTAATCATGCAGTTTTTGATGAAATCCCCCTCCGTAAATGGCCGGGCTGATTTAGCGATCTCTTCTGCCAAAATAAAACTGGCCTTGACAGCAGCCTGGCCTTGTGATTTGGCTTTTTTGAACAGAGCCTGTCGAGATTTGAGGCCTCGTTTTAATTCCTCTGCCTTTTGTAGCCTTTGTTCCATGTCCATATTCTTGTTTTTGTCCGCGTGTTTCGTTTCATAATGTCGTCTCAGATTATACTCTTTCAGTACCGCCACACTTTCTCCACACAGAAGACACACAGGTTTTCCAGCTACCTTCGTGAACATATACTCCGACTCCCACCTTGTTTGAAACCCCCGGTTCTCAGTATCCACCTTCCGTTTTGCCATTTTTGATGGGTATCTGAAAGTTAATTTTACTGTGATGCTGACGACTGCTGTGCCAATAAATATTGAAATGAAGCAGCCTACTGCTCGGTGCGTCACCTTTGCATTGTGGGAAATGTAGTATTGGTGCGTGTAAAAGATCTGCGGGCTGCCGGCTTGCTGCGGGCCGGTTCTAATAATAAATCAAGATCATCCCAGGGGCCGTAAAAAACCTTCTTGCGGGCCGGATGTGGCCCGCGGGCCTTGACTCTGACATATGTGGTGTAAGATCTCTCCCAATGTGTTCTCCAATCCCATAAAATGTTTTAGAATAATATAATTTTCCCATGTTTTTATCGCTCAGCATATTCATTTTTATGTCTTTTTAACTCATCTTTACCAAGGGATCCAATCATTTTGGACCACGCTGCATATAAATTGTGTGTGCATGCATACATCTGTCTGTCTTGTGTCGTGCATTTGCATGTGCACGTGTGCTTGCGTAGGTGTGGAAGACACGGAGAGGTGAAATCATAACATCCAACGCTACTGTAGTAACATCACTCCACCCCTACCCCCATCATCACCCCCACCCTCTCCGTTACAATCCACAATGAAAGTGATGCACACAATCAGACATGAGACCAAACGCTTTTATACCCTCGTCAATTATAATGCTTGCCGTTTACTTGTTTTGGCTGCCTTGCATGTTCTAAAGAGTTTGATTAAACACTTTCAAACACTTGCTTTGTCAACTGCCGCCTACTTAGGCATAATTCATTTTGCGCTGTTCTCTTTTCCTGCCACCACGACATCCCCCCTTTTCTCTTCTCCATGTAAAATGTTCCCTTTTCATTTCCATTCTTGGAGCTGACAAAAAGGTCATAGACAGAATGGACAATATCTTTCATCTTTAAACACTTGTACTGCTGGATACTCCACTGAAGAGGGAGGTTTGCTGAACTTAATTAATTACATGCTGCAATTTCCGGAGCCCATTCATACAATACAAATGAAAAATGCTATATTTACCTCAGTGTTCTATGTAAATGCGGGCGCCGCTAAAATAATAGTCTGCGACAACTGAAAAGCCTCTAAATGAGATAATCCCGAACACACACACTTTCTCTCAGACTGTAATGGTGTGTGGCATCTGGTAGTATTTTTTCTGTGAACACACGCCAAACAATAGAGAAAAGTCATTAAGTTCACAATGTGCTCCACAGACTACGAGTTTACCACACTCTCAAATTTGGTGAAACAAGGAAGATAATAATATTAAATGGGTACAAACACCAAAACGAAATTATAGTGTTTTCAGATTCACTGTAAAAAAATAACAGATTAATTTTATTACATTTAATTTGAGGGCAGACTGGCTAGTTAGCATATTTGGTATTTGGTATTTTATTAAGATCCCCATTAGCTGTTGCAAAAGCAGAAGCTACTCTTCCTAGGGTTCACACAAAACATGAAACATAATAGAGAATGACATAATACAGAACAGCATTAGACAAGAACAACTCAAGGACAGAACTACACACATTACATTTTCAAAAGGCACACGTAGCCTACATATCAATGCATACACACAAACTATCTATGTCAAATAGGGGAGCAGCATTGTGCCACGAGGTGTTTCTTTATCCGTCTTTTGAAACCAGGTTTGCTGTTTATTTGAGCAATATGAGATGGAAGGAAGTTCCATGCAATAAGGGCTCTATATATTACTGTCCATTTTCTTGAATTTGTTCTGGATTTTGGGACTATGAAAAGACCCCTGGTGGCATGTCTGGTGGGATAAGTGTGTGTGTAAGTTGACTTTGTAAACAATTTGGGATTTTCAACACATTAATATTTCTTATAAATAGAAGAAGTGTTGCTGTCAGTCTCTCCTCAACTCTTTGCCAAGAGAGACATGCATAGTATTTATATCAGCCCTCTGATTACAATTAAGCTTAACTAGGTCTTTCCTTGCAGCACTGGATCATACGACTGGACAATAATCAAGATTAGACAAAACTAGAGCCTGCAGAACTTGCTTTTAGGAGTGTGGTTTCAAAAAAGCAGAGCCTCTCTTTATTATGGCTATACCTCTCCCCATCTTTGCAACCACTGAATCTATATGTTTTGACAATGACAGTTTACAATCTAAGGTAACACCAAGTAATTTAGTCGCCTCAACTTGTTCAACAGCCACTCCATTCATTACCAGATTCAGCTGAGGTCTAGCACTTAAGGAATAATTTGTACCAGATACAATGCTCTTAGTTTTAAAGATGTTCAGGACCAGTTTGTTACTGGCCACCCATTCCAAAATAGACTGCAACTCTTTGTTAAGGGTTTCAGTGACTTCATTAGCTGTGTATATGGTTGACTCATCAGCATACATGAACACACATGCTTTGTTTAATGTCAGTGTCAGGTCATTGGTAAAAATAGAAAAGAGTAGAGGCCCTAGAGAGCTTCCCTGCGGTACACCACACTTTACATGTTTGACATTAGAAACACTTCCATTAAAGAAAACCCTTTGAGTTCTATTAGATAGATAGCTCTGAATCCACGATATGACAGAGGTTGAAAAGTCATAGCACCAAAAAATTTTCAACAATAGGTTAGGGTCAATAATAGCAAAGGCTGCATTGAAATCAAACAGTACAGCTCCCACAATCTTCTTATTAGCAATTTCTTTCAACCAATCATCAGTCATTTGTGTCAGTGCAGTACATGTTGAGTGCCCTTCTCTATGAGCATGCTGAAAGTCTGTTGTTAATTTGTTTAAAGAGAAATAGCATTGTATTTGGTCAAACATTTGTTTTTGTGAATCAACTAGCTTGCCTATCCAATTGCGTGAGAAAAGCACAGGGCCTGTGCGGTGCACATATTAGGTTGCACATGCTGCATCAGATATCCAAAAGAAAACTGCATCCAACATGCTAAATGCTAATCTTAAAATATCTGATGTAGCATATGTCCTAATATGTACACCGACCTACACATAAAACAGACCATCAACCATAGAGGTATATGATACACTATTAACTGTGTAATATTTCATTCTATGCCATCAACAGGGATTTTGATATGCATCATATTCATGCCAACATGTTCTCAATCCACCCTACCACTCACACTTGTCTTTCTTGCCAACACTGACTTGGCTTATAACTACTTTTATCAAGAACATTTTTTACTTACTATGACTGTGATATGTCATTGGTCGTGTCCAAATACCCGTACTAGCGTTCTAAATAGTAGGCATTTTGGGCATGTTAAAAAAATTGTTTTATAGTATGTGAAATTTCGAAAATGTATTATGCTTTAAATGCCAGGATGCCATAGTCATTTCTAATTTTCATCTAGTAGAATTTGTTGCACACTATTGAGGAAGAGAGTTGTCTTTTGAGAGCCACGTGTATCTGACCACAGCTGATAATCAGCTGAGAGGAGCGCTGTACCAAAATGAAGGTATGGAGGGAATCAACACAACTGTGTATTAGATGACACATTCTCAGTAGGATGAGACTAGTATGCTGATACTTGTAGCTTGCTGTATTCATTTTTACTAAACAGTACGTAGTGCGATTAGTACACAGTATGTCGTTTAAGTAAGTAGTAGGCAAGACAGATTTCGGACAAGGTCGTTGTCTCACCTAGCTATGTTAAGATGGATTCACTAACCGTAAGTTGCTCTGGATAAGAATGTCTGCTAAATTCTGAATCTTCCACATTATACAATATACAATGTTGGCCTTTAAATTATAAACAAGGTTAATTGACCGGAAATAGCAACAACGATAATAAATTAGACTAATTCAGCTAATAACAAAGACTCACTGCAAAACACAGGCTAATTTGATCACTAATAAGAGTTAGTTAGCAATTGATGGAACATTTCAGAACACCACAGAAAGCTATTTTATGTATCAACTTAAGTAGATGTAACCTTGTTACCATTGGTTACATATCTGGGAGGAAGTCACCGAGTGCAGCTCAGCTCATCAATTAACCGACTAGTGAATCACAGGAAAATAGAGAAACTGTAGAACAAAGCGACTGGAAGGTCAATGTCGTAGGAGATTATAAAACACAGACTATTTTCTTTCAATTCCCTGTATGCTACCTTGTAAATTGACAGAATTCACTTTTCAATGAAATTGTCGATGTAATATGAGTTTACAATTATATAAGGAAGTAGAGACTCCTTTCTTTGTGGGTAAAAGTTGCCGTGTCATGGGCCTGGTTTCCCGCCTTCAATTTTTATTTGTTTTTACGATGACTGAAGTGTAAAGTTAATACCAATTGTTTGGCATAGCACACAAAAGTGTGACTAAATATCTGTACACTTTGCCACAAACTACCGTCAGTGTTCAATTTATACATTAACTATTTAGTGTACCAAACGTGTCTGGGGGTGCCCAATGTTGAAATTCTTTGATTTGCCCCCCCCTGTCACTTGAACCATGAATATTGTATTCATCCCTTTGGGTGCAACAATGGTTTTAAGGAAACAGCTTTGATGCCAACAACAGAATCTAAAGTTTAACACTATGAACATTCTGGGAAACAGAGGCCTGGCCCTGAATGACATCTATGTGCCTCCATTGGAAGGAGGGTCATCAGCAGTGAAGGCAGAGGACATCCATTTTGAATCAAGCACAATGCTTCTACACACAGCTCTGGGATAACCTATCGGAAAGACATCGCAATCAGTCTCAGGTACGTACGTCGAGTTCCGATTCAGTCACCTGGGCTCACATGACAGAAGAGCTTGCCTCCCTACCACTTCCTCAAGTCCACATACTTAACCGTCCATCTCCTAACTTTCGTCCCCATAAATCACTTCATTTTGAGTCTCATCTTTTGAATTCCCCACCGGCTCTGTTTAAAGAGATTGCCTCACGCCACATTCATATAAGCTAACAATGGGAGCTGTTTACATGACGCTCAGGCCCTTTGTCAGGCCCGCAAGTGACATGAATGGGCAGGAAGAGAGGTGGAATGAGAGGAAGAAGGAGGGAGGAGAGGAGCCATGAAACAAAGGTTGCGTCCCAATTGGAATCCTGTTCCCTTTAGAGTGGACCACTTTGGATGAGGGCTCATAGTCCAAAGTAGTGCACTGTATAGGAAATAGGATGCCATTTGGGACTCACTTTCACTCCACACACACCTCCCCTCGCTAACAAAACATAGTCACGTCCGGTATTGACAGTGACTAATGGTATGATCGGTATTGCAGCGAGTTACAGGGGGAAGTGTGTTCTAGAATTCAGCAGGTGGTAGGTTTACACACGGGCGAATAGGAGAAGTGGAGTGGAGTACTTCATGATGATGGTGCCTTTGGAGTGTAATTAATTCAATGTCGTGGTATCATTCATCGCTGATGGGGTTGCACCATGTCTACACACGTGTTATGAATAAAGATTTGCATCAATATGATTATTAGTGGAACAGAGCTCAAAATAAATGACAAAGAAACAGAAAATCTGAGTTTGTACGTCAACAATTGTGCATCATCTCTGACAAAAAGTAAATGTAAGGTGTCATGTAAATAGATAACCATCTATTGGTTCTGACTCTAAATTAAAATAACTCACAAAACGATACGGACACACACTTTACAGGCTAATAGCAACCTGCCAGAGAGCTAATTGTTATGATAATCTTATTTGATACATAACTAATGAAACCACATTATTAGCATACTAACAAATTAGAAAAAAAAATTGTAGACATCTCTTTGCCTTTGAGGTTCCTATTAATTTAAAGTGGAAACCATTATGAGAGGAGACAGGAAGTTCTCATAGCTGGTGTGTGTGTGTGTGTATGTGTGTTTGTGTGTGTTCTAAACAGATTTTAGTTTACATTACAGAGCCTCTCTTAAAGTTGTGATCGGCTCTGTCTCCTTGGCAGATAAGACAGATAAGCCCTTCAGATAAAATAAAACATCCACTTTCCTTAAGAAACGTATTATACATTCTAGGTTTGTTGCATACATAGGGACTGAGCGTCCATTTTTCTCCTCCACAGATTGAAGAGTTGGTAGTACTTTCATATCTATTTGTCAAACTACTTCCCCCTACGGTACGTAGCCACCTCTTTTTACAATAGAATGGATTTTTTTCATGACACTACTACACTTAAGGGTATAGAAAACAGAGGCATAGAGAACTGTGAGGTTTGTGTGTGGTCATTACCTGAGCAATGATGCCTTTGCGGCTCCTGCGTGCGTGGTGGAAACGTTTGATGAAGAGGGCCAGGAATTGTCTCCGGATTAGTTCCCATCCCATTATCACACTGGAGCCCTTCCCATTCACATTGGCAACTCTCTCCACAGCTAAAATGGAGGGCATACAAAATGTCTACAATAATTTTTAGGTACAATACAGTGTTCATGAAGTGAATGAAAACCATCTGACAATCTGTTAGGCTCTTAGGTTTGTAGAAAGTGAATGAAAATGTTTTAGCCTCTCTCACAGTGTAGAAAATAACACCTCAATAACACTATCTTAATGAGTTAAACAAAGCCCACAAAATAAGCAATGTGGCCTCTTATCTGTCTAAAAAGTCCAAGAAAAGTATTTTTGAAACAAAGCATATGTAAATTGTGAAATAAAATGTGTTTCATAAGTGGGCTTGCTCAGGAAGAAATTGTAAAGGAGGTGGGCATTTTCTGATACTATTGCATCGTGTAAAATGAAAATCCCCTGCGTGGAATATGAATTGAAAGGGCTATGGGATTTTGTTTGGCTTTCCAAAATGGCCACCAGTTTGTGGAAAAGCTGCACCTGTGTGACAAATTGACTCTGTTGCCAACCAAGGAGAGCAAGAACTGGAGCAAGAACTGTCACAATGACTGACCTTTTGCGTCTTCTCCAGTGTTAATTGTCATAGAGCAGCAAATAATGAGGCTTCGTGAAAACATATGAATGTGTGTACCAACTTCTTAGGGATAGGCGTCCGGTGAACGGGACAGTTGTAAATCATGCAGCGCTGTGTGTCACGATCGCAGGTTTTAGAGAAACAACAAATGTTGGTTCATATAAGTGTCTTATATCAGAAAGATTAAATTATTGTTAATATAACCGCACTGTCCAATTTACAGTAGCTATTACTGCGAAAAAAAATGCCATGCTATTGTTTAAGGAGAGCTCCTAACAACAAAACACTATGTTCACAGCGATAGGTTTGATAAATTCACCTCTGAAGGTGAAATGTGTACTTACATTCTGAAATCTTGCTCTGATTTATCATCGAAAGGGTCTCAGAGATAACATGAAGTGTTGTTTTGTTAGATAAAATCCTTATTCATATCCTAAAAAGGTCCATATAGCATGCACGATCGATTTTGTATTTCCACTCATTCAAATCTAACCCTAAAAGTTGTTTCAACCAGTCAACTCACGTTCGTATTTATTCCTCAGAGATCCTAGAACGTAACCAGACTTCACTATATCATTAGGTGTGTACTGTACTATATCCTATAGGACACCAAATTTGGTCAGAGAGCATCGCATTCATGGCGCGCCAATGACACGGGCGGTCTTCACTTGATTGACTGTAACTTTGTCAAATAAGCACCAGTCAAACAAAGCTAGATAGCCAATGAGCTGGGCTTTTTGGGAGTATGCGGAAACCCCGTATCTGTCGCAAAATGTTGCTGCGAACCTTGTGCGGCAGCAAGCCTTTTCCTTTTGGACAAAGTTACAAGAATATGGAGATTTATGAAGTTTTGAAAACTGTGTGTTTTTCAAATGTTGAACTTACAATATGGCTACTAATACTGGGAAGGTAAAATCAAAGTCCAAGTATACAGAAAAATGTCATGTAAATGTAAATGTCTCCTTCACGATTTTCCCAAATGTACCTGGGTGATTTCACACTAAATGTCATGTAGCTTGCTCATACTTCAAGTTATCAGTCTGAAACTTTGCACATACACTGAATAACAACCAGAGTGATGGCTGGATTTGGGACCTTTGTTGCATTTCAAAGATAGTGGTAGTGTTTTTTTTCTTTGTATTTTCATCTACCAGATCTAATGTGTTATATTCTCCTATAGTCAATTCACATTTCCACAAACTTCAAAGTGTTTCCTTTCAAATGGTACCAAGAATATGCATATCCTTTCCTCAGGGCCTGAGCTACAGGCAGTTAGATTTGGGTATGTCATTTTAGGAAAAAAATTGAAAAAAAAGGGGGCTATCCCTATTAAAATTTTAACTCGGTATACGTACCCTCCACTCTGCTTGTGAACTTGGCTTTCACTTCAGCTTCAGTTGGATCATAACAATAGACAGGGAGGACAGAAAGAAGACAGAACATTACCATTCATTTGCAATAAGACATTATGTCTCTACCTCAGAATAGGCCTATTTTTTATTTTTTTATATTATTGAAAGATAAGCACATACCCCTTTTCCCAGTCACTTTGTCTGAAGTGTTCCCTACATTGGTCAGGCTTTGCCGTTGCCGCTTGGATTCCCTTGAACTTCTTGTCTTGTCTCTTACCAAAGGTGCTTTGTTATCTAAAATAACACACAGAAGGTCAGCTGTATTGGCATAACCCATTTACCGTTTTGAATACCATACAGAAATAATAGCAACCGCTTGTGGCCTATACAGTGTCATATTACTTGCTGAGGGTAATATCACACATCAACATGATAAAGGTATATCGTGATATTAATTTGTTCTTCCTGGGCCTTCAACGGTGGACGGGCTTCCAAATGTATTAAAATTGGCTTGGTAGGTTTAGGGTCCCAGAACATTCACACCTGGCCCAATGGGCAATCAAATCAAATCAAAGTTGATCTGTCACATGCACCAAATACAACACCATACAGTGAAATGCTTACTTACAGGCTCTAACCAATAGTGCGAAAAAAAAGTGTGTGTACGGGTGTGTGTGTGTGTGTGTGTAGGTAAGTAAAGAAATAAAACAACAGTAAAAATAAATGTGAAAATAACAGTAGCAAGGCTATGTACAGACACCGGTTAGTCAGGCTTATTGAGGTAGTATGTACAAGTAAGTATGATTAAAGTGACTATGCATATATGATGAACAGAGAGTAGCAGTAGCGTAAAAAGAGGGGTTGGCAGGTGATGGTACACAATGCAGATAGCCCGGTTAGCCAATGTGCAGCAGCACTGGTTGGTCGGATCATTTGAGGTATTATGCACATGAATGTATAGTTAAATTGACTATGCATATATGATAAAACAGAGAGTAGCAGCAGTGTAAAAGAGGGGTTGGGGGGTGGCACACAATGCAAATAGTCCGGGTAACCATTTGGTTACCTGTTCAGGAGTCTTATGGCGTGGTGATAAAAACTGTTGAGAAGCCTTTTTGTCCTAGACTTGGCACTACATGTACCGCTTGCCATACCCTCTGAAGTGCCTTGCGGTTGGAGGCAGAGCAATTGTCGTACCAGGCAGTGATGCAACCGGTCAGGATGCTCTCGATGTTGCAGCTGTAAAACCTTTTGAGGATCTCAGGACCCATGCCAAATCTTTTTAGTTTCCTGAGGGGGAAGTGGCTTTGTCGTCGTGCCCTCTTCACGACTGCCTTGGTGTGTTTGGACCATTCTAGTTTGTTGTTGTTGTGGACACCAAGGAACTTGAAGCTCTCAACCTGCACCACTACAGCCCAGTCGATGAGAATGGGCGTGCTCGGTGCTCCTTTTCCTGTAGTCCTCCTTAGTCTTGGTTACGTTGAGGGATAGGTTGTTATTCTGGCACCACCCAGCCAGGTCTCTGACTTCCTCCCTATAGGCTGACATTTTGAAATTTTATTGATAATGTTGAACCGATTCCACGCTGCACTTTGGTCTGAGTATGATTACATCGACAATCGTGACACTCTTTTCTGCCGTAAGATACGGTTGCAGAAACATTATGTACAAAATAAGTTACAAATAATGCCAAAAAAAACCACATAATAGCACAATTGGTTGGGTGCCCATAAAACTGCAGCCATTTCTTCCGGCACCATAATCAGCAAGCAGTCTTGTCTCTAGAGAGCCGTAAAAGTGAAAGGAAAAGCAAGCATTCACACACTTCTTGTTAACAACTATAGTTTTGGCAAGTTGGTTAGGACATCTACTTTGTGCATGACAATTTTCAATAATACATTTTCCAACAATTGTTTACAGACAGATTATTTCACTTATAAGTCACTGCATCACAAATCCAGTGGGTCAGATGTTAACATACAATAAGTTGACTGTGCCTTGATACAGCTTGGAAAATTCCAGAAAATTATGTAATGGCTTTAGAAGCTTCTGATAGGCTAATTGACATTATTTGAGTCAATTGGAGGTGTACATGTGGATGTATTTCACTGCCTAACTTCAAACTCAGTGCCTCTTTGCTTGACATCATGGGAAAATAAGCCAAGACCTCAGAAAAAATATTATAGACCTCCAAAAGTCTGGTTCATTTTTGGGAGCAATTTCCAAATACCTTAAAATACCACGTTCATCTGTACAAACAATAGTACGCAAATATAAACCTCATGGGACCACGCAGCCATCATACCGCTCAGGAAGGAGATGCGTTCTGTCTCCTAGAGATGAACATACTTTGGTGCAAAAAGTGCAAATCAATCCCAGAACAACAGCAAAGGACCTTGTGAAGACGCTGGAGGAAATAGGAAATAGGAAATGATCTATATCATAAAACGAGTCCTATATCGACACTCAGCAAGGAAGAAGCCACTGCTCCAAAACTGCCATAAAAAAGCCAGACTACAGTTTGCAACTGCACATGGATATAAAGATCATACTTTTTGAAGAAATGTCCTCTGGTCTGATGAAACAAAAATAGAACTATTTGGCCATAATGACCATCGTTATGTTTAGAGGAAAAAGGGGGACGCTTGCAAGTCGAAGAACACCATCCCAACTGTGAAGAACAGGGGTGGCAGCATCATGTTGTGGGGGTGCTTTGTTGGTGCACTTCACAAAATAGATGGCATCATGAGGGAGGACAATTATGTCAATATAATGAAGCAACATCTCAAGACATCAGTCAGGAAGTTAAAGCTTGGTCGCAAATGGGTCTTCCAAATGGACAATGACCCCAAGCATACTTCCAAAGTTGCGGCAAAATGGCTTAAGTACAACAAAGTCAAGGTATTGAGGTGGCCATCACAAAGCTCTGACCTCAATCCCATTGAACATTTTTGGGCAGAATTGAAAAAACATGTGCGAGCAAGGAGGCCTACAAACCTGATTCAGTTACACCAGCTCTGTCAGGAGGAATGGGCCAACATTCACCCAACTTATTGTGGGAAGCTTGTGGAAGTCAACCCGAAACATTTGACCCAAGTTAAACAATTTAAAAGCAATGCTACCAAATACTAATTGAGTATATGTAAACTTCTGACCGACTGGAAATGTGATGAAAGAAATAAAAGCTGAAATAAATCATTCTCTTTACTATAATTCTGACATTTCACATTCTTCAAATAAAGTGGTGATCCTAACTGACCTAAGACAGGGAATTGTTACTAGGATTAAATGTCAGGAAATATGAGAAACTGAAACTCTGGAAGCCAGCTAACAAGGACTGCGCCCCTCCTTCTCCGTGGCCGAGGTATGTAAAACATTTAAACGTGTTGATCCTCGCAGGACTACATTTAAATGTGCCCAGACGACATCCTCAGAGCATGTGCAGACCAGCTGGCTGGTGTGTTTACGGACATATTCAATCACTCCCTATCCCAGCCTGCTGTCCCCACATGCTTCAAGATGGCCACCATTGTTCCTATACCCAAGAAGGCGAAAAAAACTAAATGACTACTGCCCCGTAGCACTCACTTCTGTCATCATGAAGTGATTTGAAAAACTTGTCAAGGATCAAATTACCTCCACCTTACCGGCCACCCTCGCTATCAATCTGCACACTGCCCTATCCCATCTGAACAAGAGGAATACCTACAGTGGGGCAAAGAAGTATTTAGTCAGCCATCAATTGTGCATGTTCTCCCACTTAAAAAGATGAGAGAGGCCTGTAATTTTCATCATAGGTACACTTCAACTATGACAGACAAAATGAGAGAAAAAAATCCATAAAATCACATTGTAGGATTTTTTATGAATTTATTTGGAAAATAAGTATTTGGTCACCAACAAACAAGCAAGATTTCTGGCTCTCACAGACCTGTAACGTCTTCTTTAAGAGGCTCCTCTGTCCTCCACAGGTTACCTGTATTAATGGCACCTGTTTGAACTTGTTATCAGTATAAAAGACACCTGTCCACAACCTCACAGTCACACTCCAAACTCCACTATTTCCAAGACCAAAGAGCTGTCAAAGGACACCAGAAACAAAATTGTAGACCTGTACCAGCCTGGGAAGACTGAATCTGCAATAGGTAAGCAGCTTGGTTTGAAGAAATCAACTGTGGGAGCAAATATTAGGAAATAGAAGACATACAAGACCACTGATAATCTCCCTCGATCTGGGGCTCCACGCAAGATCTCACCCCGTGGGGTCAAAATTATAACAAAGTAACAAAGCCTACACACTACGCTGCCAGGGATTCAAATCCTGCAGTGCCAGACGTGTCCCCCTGCTTAAGCCAGTACATGTCCAGGTCCGTCTGAAGTTTGCTAGAGAGCATTTGGATGATCCAGAAGAAGATTGGGAGAATGTCATATGGTCAGATGAAACCAAAATATAACTTTTTGGTAAAAACGCAACTCGTCGTGTTTAGAGGACAAAGAATGCTGAGTTGCATCCAAAGAACACCATACCTACTGTGAAGCATGGGGGTGGAAACATCATGCTTTGGGGCTGTTTTTCTGCAAAGGGACCAGGACGACTGATCCGTGTAAAGAAAAGAATGAATGGGGCCATGTATTGTGAGATTTTGAGTGAAAACCTCCTTCCATCAGCAAGGGCATTGAAGATGAAACGTGGCTGGGTCTTTCAGCATGACAATGATCCCAAACACACCGCCCGGGCAACGAAGGAGTGGCTTCGTAAGAAGCATTTCAAGGTCCTGGAGTGGCCTAGCCAGTCTCCAGATCTCAACCCCATAGAAAATCTTTGGAGGGAGTTGAAAGTCCGTGTTTCCCAGCAACAGCCCCAAAACATCACTGCTCTAGAGGAGATCTGCATGGAGGAATGGGCCAAAATCCCAGCAACAGTGTGTGAAAACCTTGTTAAGACTTACAGAAAACGTTTGACCTCTGTTATATACCCTTTGTTGGCAATGACAAAGTATTGAGATAAACTTTTGTTATTGACCAAATACTTATTTTCCACCATAATTTGCAAATAAATTCATAAAAAATACTACAATGTGACTTTATGGATTTTTTTCTAATTTTGTCTGTCATAGTTGAAGTGTACCTATGATGAAAATTACAGGCCTCTCATCTTTTTAAGTGGGAGAACTTACACAATTGGTGGCTGACTAAATACCTTTTTGCCCCACTGCATGTAAAAATGCTGTTCAATGACTACAGCTCAACATTCAACACCATAGTACCCTCCAAGCTCATCATCAAGCAGTACACATTCAATTGGGTCCTGGACTTTCTGACGGGCTGCCCACAGATGGTGAAGGCAGGAAACAACATCTCCACTTCGCTGACCCTCAACACTGGGGCCCCACAAGATTGCGTGCTTAGCCCCCTCCTATACTCCCTGTTCACCCACGACTGCGTGGCCATGCACGCCTCCAACTCAAACATCAAGTTTGCAGACGACAGTAGTGGGCTTGATCACGAATGACGACGAGACAGGCTACAGAGAGAGGAGATGAGGGCACTCGGAGTGTGGTGTCAGGAAAACAACCCCTCACTCAACGTCAACAAAACAAAGGAGATGATCGTGGACTTCAGGAAACAGCAGAGGGAGCACCCCTCTATCCACTTCGAAGGGACAGCAGTGGAGAAGGTAGAACGTTTTAAGTTCCTCGGCGTACACATCACAGACAAACTGAAATGCTCCACCCACACAGACAGGGGGACAGGAGAAATGTGGCTTGTCACCCAAAACCCTGACAAACTTTCACATATGCACAATCGAGAGCATGCTGTCGGGCTGTATCATAGGCTGGTACGGCAACTGCTCCGCCCTCAACCGCAAGGCTCTCCAGAGGGTGGAGCGGTCTGCACAACGCATCACGGAGGCAAACTAACTGCCCTCCGTGACACTTACAGCACCCGATGTCACAGGAAGGCCAAAATTATCATCATGGACAACAACCACCCGAGCCACTGCCTGTTCACACTGCTACCATCAAGAAAGGCGAGGTCAGTACAGGTGCATCAAAGCTGGGACCGAGAGGCTGAAAACAGATTTTATCTCAAGGCCATCAGATTGCTAAACAGCAATCACCAACTCAGAGAGGCTGCTGCCTACATTGAGACCCAATCACTGGCCACTTCAATAAAAAACACTAGTCACTTTAAACAATGCCACTTTAAATAATACCACTTTAATAATGTTTACATATCTTATATTACTCATATCATATGTATATACTGTATTTTATATCATCTATATGCCGCTCGGCCATTACTCATCCCTATAAACTCAGCAAAAAAAAAACGTCCCTTTTTCAGGACCCTGTCTTTCAAAGATAATTTGTAAAAATCCAAATAATGTCACAGATCTTCATTGTAAAGGGTTTAAACACTGTTTCCCATGGTTCTTCAATGAACCATAAACAATTAATGAGCACCTGTGGAACGGCCATTAAGACACTAACAGCTTACAGATGGTAGGCAATTAAGGTCACAGTTCTGAAAACTTAGGACACTAAAGAGGCCTTTCTACTGACTCTGAAAAACACGACAAGAAAGATGCCCAGGGTCCCTGCTCAAGGAGGCATGAGGACTGCAGATGTGGCCAGGGCAACAAATTGCGATGTCCTTACTGTGAGATGCCTAAGACAGTGCTACAGGGAGACAGGATGGCAGCTGATCGTCCTTGCAGTGGCAGACCACGTGTAACAACACCTGCACAGGATCGGTACATCCGAACATCACACCTGCATCACACCTGCGGGACACCTGCGGGACAGGTACAGGATGGCAACAACTGCCCAGGAACTACACCAGGAACGCACAATCCCTCCATCAGTGCTCAGACTGTCCCCAATAGGCTGAGAGATGGACTGAGGGATTGTAGGCCTGTTGTAAGGCAGGTCCTCACCAGACATCACAGGCAACAACGTCGTCTTTGTGCACAAACCCACCTTTGCTGGACCAGACAGGACTGGCAAAAAGTGTTCTTCAATCCCAATGAGCATGTCTGAGATCTGTTGGATCGGAGGGTGAGTGCTAGGGCCATCCCCCCCAAGAAATGTCTGTGAACTTGCAGGTACCTTGGTGGAAGAAGGGGTAACATCTCACAGCAAGAACTGGAAAATCTGGTGGAGTGCATGAGGAGGAGATGCTCTGCAATACTTTTTGCAGCTTGTGTCCACACCAGATACTGACTGTTACTTTTGATTTTGACCCCCCCTTTGTTCAGGGTCACATTATTACATTTCGGCTAGTCACCTGTCTGTGGAATTTGTTCAGGTTATGTCTCAGTTGTTGAGTCTTGTTATGCTCATACAAATATTTACACATGTTAAGTTTGCTGAAAATAAACAGTTGACAGTGAGAGGACGTTTTATTTTTTGCTGAGTTTATTTATATGTACATATTCTCATTCACCCCTTTAGATTTGTGTGTATTAGGTAGTTGTTGGGTAATTGTTAGATTAATTGTTAGATATTACTGCACTGTTGGAACTAGAAGCACAAGCATTTCGCTACACTTTATTAACATAACATTAACATCTTCTAATCATGTGTATGTGACCAATAAAATTAGATTTGATCTGATTTGAAGACTCTCAATGGTGTGTGTGTGTGTGTGTGTGTGTGTGTAAACTGTATATGTGCACACACACACGGTAGTGTTTGTGTCTATACTGCATATCATCAGTCCACGATTAAACTATTCTACTACAATTTACATTGTAACCCCCCCAAATTCCACTCAACCGGCAAAACTTGCAATTTACCTGGAATTTCCACATCCACACCTGTGTCCTCCGCCACTTTGAGGAAAATCTGTGAGATGGAACGCAGCATAATTAGCATGATATGAAATTGCTTAGTATCATCATCTCCAGTGAAATTACTTGACCTCTGTGTGTGTTATTAGACAAATGATCGACAGCACTCCTGTAATGACAAAAACAAGGGCTCTATATTCATTACAATGACAAATTGGTAGGTTAGCGTTTTTCATCATTAATCTTGTTCTGGAGGTAGCTCTGCAGAGTGGTCACTAGCTGGAACAGCCACAATGTCATAAAATCAGATTTGAAACTTACCCCTAAACTTAACCTCACCGCTAACCCTTATGCCTAACCCTAACCTTAAAATTAAGACGAAAAAGCAAATGACTGTTTGAATGAATTTTTACAATACAGGCTATTTTGTCTTTGCAGCAGGCCTATCTAGTGTAAATCGCTCATTTCTGCCTCCAGGACAAGCCTCATGACAAACGTCAACCTTTGTCAAGCAGTCCTTTCTTTCTCCATGCTCTTGTATTACAGATGCGCGAACACTAGTGATCCGCTGGTTGACTCATGACCCGCAGTCCCTGCGGTTATATCCGGGAGGCGTATGGGTTTAGGGTCATTATATATTGTGTGGCTGAAGGGTGGGTGGGTGGCGGGTTGAATAAAAAGAGAAACAACAGCTTTAAAAAATCTATAAATGTATAATTCTTGTGCAATTAATATAGGCTACATTGAGGTTTTTCTTTCATTATTTTAGGCTATCTGGTATAAGTGCATAAACTTTAGGGCTTAACTGTTTGCGCCAAATATCCACGGAGCCAAGAAGGACATTCAAGTTTAATTCAATAACACAAAAGCTGCAAAAGGAGAGTTTAAAATAAAGAGAAGGGGGGGCTAGACAAGTCATGTTTGGAAAATATTTGGTGAAGAGGTAAAAGAGGATGATAGCAGTGTTATGTGTGATGATTGTGAGGCACTATACAAATTCGACAGTCACAACAAGGCACTTCAAATAGGCCTATGCCACGTCAAGGGAACTTTAGCCTACTGTTCAGATGTGTTAAATGGAAGGTGCTGTCTTCATCATAAAAGGATTATAAAAGCAGATAGTATTTCAACCACATAAAATCTGCATCAAAGTAGACAAGTTGACTAACAAACAGCCTATCAAAATGACTTAAATTATGAGTAGAAGCATATCTAAATCAGGCAACAACCAAATAATCCTGCAACCCTGTCAAAAAAATTATTAGACTGTCTTTGATTGTGGCTTATAACATATTTTACATGGTTAGGGTCGGGTGGCGGCCTCAGATTTTCACTTTATCACATATAATCTGCGGTTGCGGCTGGGTTATTAGCAATTGCGGGCAGGTGCGGGTGAATAAACAGCTGACACGCGCAGTGGTGTAAAGTACTTAAGTAAAAATACGGACTTCACTATTTACATTTTTTGCCAGGTTTCACTTTCACTTCACTACATTCCTAAAAAGAATAATGTACTTTTTACTCCAATAATGTACTTTTTACTGACACCAAAAAGTAGTCGTTACATTTTGACAGGAAAATGGTCCAATTCACACACTTATCAAGAGAACATCCCTGGTCATCCCAATGCCTCTGATCTAGCGGACTCACTAAACACAAATGCTTTGTTTATAAATTCATGTCTGAGTGTTGTAGAGTGCCCCTGGCTATCTGTAAATGAATAAAAAACTGGAAATTGTGCAGTCTGGTTTGCATAATGTAAGGAATTAAAAATTATTAATACTTTTACTGTTAAAACTTAAGTATATTTTAGCAATTCCATTTACTTTTGATACTTAAGTATATTTAAAACAAAATAAGGTATTTATTTATTATTTATTACTCAAATGTATTACTCAAATATGACAAATGAGTACTTTCTCCACCACTGGACCCGCGCACTAGTACCACATGCACACACACACACACGGACACACACACACACACACACACACTAGAAATACCACCAACTGACATCTAATCTCCCTTCTCTAAGTAGATATATGCAGTAGACTCCACCAGCATAACCTTGTGTCTGAATGTGATACGTTGAAAAGGAATTATTCACAATGCCCGCAGGGCATCTTCATCTGACAAAAATTTCTGAGACATATTAGTTGTGTTTGACAACAGTAACTTAGTGGTATGTGCCTGCCTACAGACATAATCCAACACTATCCTTGGCATACTAAGCATTTGGTTTGTTCAGGAGAGAGCAGTGTGTGTGTGTGTGTGTGTGTGTGTGTGTGTGTGTGTGTGTGTGTGTGTGTGTGTGTGTGTGTGTGTGTGTTTCAAGTTTTTAAAGTTTTAAAGTACAGTCGTGGCCAAAGGTTTTGAGAATGACACAAATATAAATTTTCACAAAGTTTGCTGCTTCAGTGTCTTTAGATATTTTTGTCAGATATTACTATGGAATACTGAAGTATAATTACAAGCATTTCATAAGTGTCAAAGGCTTTTATTGACAACTACATGAAGTTGATGCAAAGAGTCAATATTTGCAATGTTGACCCTTCTTTTTCAAGACCTCTGCAATCTGCCCTGGCATGCTGTCAATTAACTTCTGGGCCACATCCTGACTGATGGGAGCCCATTCTTGCATAATCAATGCTTGGAGTTTGTCATAATTTGTGTTTTTTTGTTTGTCCACCCGCCTCTTGAGGGTTGACCACAAGTTCTCAATGGGATTAAGGTCTGGGGAGTTTCCTGGCCATGGACCCAAAATATCGATGTTTTGTACCCCAAGCCACTTAGTTATCACTTTTGCCTTATGGCAAGGTGCTCCATCATGCTGGAAAAGGCATTATTTCTCACCAAACTGTTCCTGGATGGTTGGGGGAAGTTGCTCTCGGAGGATGTGTTGGTACCATTCTTTATCCATGGCTGTGTTCTTAGGCAAAATTGTGAGTGAGCCCACTCCCTTGGCTGAGAAGCGACCCCACAAATGAATGGTCTCAGGATGCTTTACTGTTGGCATGACACAGAACTGATGGTAGAGCTCACCTTGTCTTCTCCGGACAAGCTTTTTTCCGGATGCCACAAACACTCGGAAAGGGGATTCAACAGAGAAAATGACTTTACACCAGTCCTCAGCAGTCCAATCCCTGTACCTTTTGCAGAATATCAGTCTGTCCTTGATGTTTTTCCTGGAGAGAAGTGGCTTCTTTGCTGCCCTTCTTGACACCAGGCCATATTCCAAAAGTCTTCGCCTCACTGTGCATGCAGATGCACTCACACCTGCCTGCTGCCATTCCTGAGCAAGTTCTGTACTGGTGGTGCCCCGATCCTGCAGCTGAATTGTTTTATTTCACCTTTATTTAACCAGGTAGGCTATTTGAGAACAAGTTCTTATTTACAACTGTGACCTGGCCAAGATAAAGCACAGTAGTTCGACACATACAACAACACAGAGTTACACATGGAATAAACAAACATACAGTCAATAATACAGTATAAAAAAGAAAAGTCTATATACAGTGAGTGCAAATGAGGTAAGATAAGGGAGGTACGGCAATAAATAGGCCATGGTGGCGAAGTAATTACAATAGAGCAATTAAACACTGGAGTGGTAGATGTGCAGAAGATGAATGTGCAAGTAGAGATGGGGTGCAAAAGAGCAAGATAAATAAATAAATAGACTACGGTGATGAGGTAGTTGGCTGTTAACAGTTGGGCTATGTACAGGTGCAGTGATCTGTGAGCTGCTCTGACTGCTGGTGCTTAAAGCTAGTGAAGGAGATATGTCTCCAGCTTCAGTGATTTTTGCAGTTCGTTCCAGTCATTGGCAGCAGAGAACTGGAAGGAAAGCGGCCAAATAAGGAATTGGCTTTGGGGGTGACCAGTGAGATATCCCTGCTGTAGCGCGTGCTACGAGTGGGTGCTGCTATGGTGACCAGTGAGCTGAGATAAGGTGGGGCTTTACCTAGCAGACATTTGTAGATGACCTGTAGCCAGTGGGTTTGGCGACAAGTATGAAGCGATGGCCAGCCAACGAGTGCGTACAGGTCGCAGTGGATTTGGTGACAAAACGGATGGCACTGTGATAGACTGCACCCAATTTGTTGAGTAGAGTGTTGGAGGCTACCCACCCTATTTTATAAATTACATTGCAGAAGTCGAGGATCAGTAGGATGGTCATTTTTACGAGGGTATGTTTGGCAGCATGAGTGAAGGATTCTTTGTTGTGAAATAGAAAGCCTATTCTAGATTTAATTTTGGATTGGAGAGGCTTAATGTGAGTCTGAAAGGAGAGTTTACAGTCTAACCAGACACCTAGGTATTTGTAGTTGTCCACATATTCTAAGTCAGAACCGTCCATAGTAGTGATGCTGGAGTCTGCCGTTGAGTCTGTTGAGGCTGCCGATAAGAATGTGGTGATTGACAGTCAAAAGCCTTGGCCAGGTCGATGAATACGGCTGCACGGTAAGTACTCTTATCGATGGCGGTTATATTATCGTTTAGGACCTTGATCGTGGCTGAGTTGTGCACCCATGACCAGCTCTGAAACCAGATTGCATAGCAGAGAAGGTACTACTTTAGGAGACGGTCCTTGCGCCTGCTGGACTTTCTTGGGCACCCTGAAGCCTTCTTCACAACAATTGAACTGCTCTCCTTGAAGTTCTTGATGATCCGATAAATGGTTGAATTAGGTGCAATCTTACTGGCAACAATATCCTTGCCTGTGAAGCCCTTTTTGTGCAATGCAATGATGACGGCACGTGTTTCCTTCCAGGTAACCATGGTTGACAGAGGAAGAACAGTGATTCCAAGCACCACCCTCCTTTTGAAGCTTCCAGTCTGTTATTCGAACTCAATCAGCATGACAGAGTGATCTCCAGCCTTGTCCTCATCAACACTCACACCTGTGTTAAAGAGAGAATCACTGACATAATGTCAGCTGGTCCTTTTGTGGCAGGGTTGAAATGCAGTGGACATGTTTTTTGGGGATTCAGTTAATTTGCATGTCAAAGAGGGACTTTGCAATTAATTGCAATTCATCTAATCACTCTTCATAACATTTTGGAGTATATGCAAATTGCCATCATACAAACTCAGGCAGCAGACTGTGAAAATGAATATTTGTGTCATTCTCAAAACTTTCGGCCACGACTGTACAGTGAAATTCCTTTCTTGCAAGCTCTAAACCCAACAATGCAGTGTGTATACGTGTGCGTGTGTATGCACTTGCATGTGAAGCTTGTGTGCGAGTCTGTGTATGTGATGCCTGCGTACATGCGTGTGTGTTTCGTCCGCCTCATACCTCCTCTAGTGTGGTATCCGAGATGCCGTAGTTGGTGAAGCCAATGTCAGCCATCTCCAGGTCCAGCTCTTTGAAAAGGAGGGCGAAGGTGCCATCCTTGGCCCCGCTGTAAGGCAGGATGTAGGTGATCTCCTGGCCGATGCTCTCCAGGAACACTGCCTCGGGAACATGCCGACGCACCAGCTTACTGACAGCTGTAAGCTCTACATGAAGTGAAACAGGAAGGACGACATGGATGTATGAAAAGGAAATACAGAAACAACAATATCTTATTGTTATGTCATATTGTTGTGCTTCATGTATGGTAACTGCCAAAATAAAATAAATGCTTAAATTAGGGATTCAAAGTATATTGAAAGCCGGTGCTTCCACACAGGTGTGGTTTCTGAGTTACTCCCATCATGCTTAGGGTCATGTAAAAAAATGCCCAGTTGCCCAATATTTTGGCTACCATGGTGTCACATCCCTCCAGTAGAGTTCCAGACACTTGTAGAATCTATGCTAAGGTGCATTGTAGCTGTTCTGCAGCTCGTGGTGGCCCAAAGTCCTTTTAAGACACCTTATGTTGGTGTTTCCTTTATTTTGGCAGTTACCTGTATTTCAATTCACATATTTAAAACCTGTTGGGGCACAAGGAGTTCCCTAAAGGGAACACCCCCTCCCATTCAGCTGAAAAAAATATTCTTTAGACATATTTAACTTTCACACATTAACAAGTCCAATAGAGCAAATGAAAGACAAACATCTTGTTAATCTACCCATCGTGTCCGATTTTTAAAATGTTTTACAGCGAAAACACAACATATATTTATGTTAGATGACCACCAAATTCAAAAACATACACAGCAATTTTTCACAGTCACAAAAGCATAAATATAGATAAAATGAATCACTAACCTTTGATTATCTCCATCAGATGACACTCATAGGACATCATGTTATACATGTATTGTGTGTTTTGTTCGATAATGTGCATATATGTAAACTGAGATTTTTATATATATATATATATATATATATATATATAAAAATCTCTGTTTACATTAGCGCGTTACGTGCAGTAATGTTTTGATTCCAAAACATCCGGTGATTTTGCAGAAATACTCACAATAAACATTGATAAAAGATGCAAGTGTTATTCACAGAATTAAAGACAAACGTATCCTCTATGCAACCGCTGTGTCAGATTTTTTTTTAAACTTTACAGAAAAATAATAATCTGAGAACGGCGCTCAGAACCCAAAGAAATAGCCGCCATTTTGGCGTCAACAGAAGCTACAAAAAACACTAAATATTCACTTACCTTTGAATATCTTCATCAGAAGGCAGTTCCAGGAATCCCAGTTCGACAATAAATGACTGATTTGTTCCATAAAGTTCCAAAAAGCCCATCATTTAGCCACTTGTTGTTAGCTTGTTCAGCCCAGCATTCAAGCCTCAAAAAGCACGAGCAATTCCTCCAGACAAAAACTCAAAAAGTTCCGTTACAGGTCGTAGAAACAAGTCAAATGATGTATGCAATCCATATTTAGGATGTTTTAAACATTAATCAGCAATAAGGTTCCAACTGGAGAATTTCATTGTCTGAAGAAACGTATTGGAACTCAAGAACACTCTTGTGACCGCCTGCAATGAGACTGAGGCTTTCTTCCAGATCACCTACTCAAAGAGCTATTATGAGCCCCTCCTTTCTAATAGAATCATACAACCAGAATCTAAAGACGGTGACATCTTGTGGAAGCCCTAGGAAGTGCATGCTCATCCATATCTAAGATGGACATCAAATGGCACTGTTTTTCAAAATTGAGTTCTCACTTCCTGTTTGGATTTCTTCTCAGAATTTTGTCTGCCATATGAGTTCTGTTATACTCACAGACATAATTCAAACCGTTTTAGAAACTTCAGAGTGTTTTCTATCCACCAGTAATAATATGCATATATTCCCATCTGGGAAAGAGTAGGAGGCAGTTTACTCTGGGCACGCATTTCATCCAAAAGTGTATATGCTGCCCCCTAGCCCCAACAGCTTTTAAAAGTGAATACACTGCATTTAGAATCATTGAGGACAACAACAAATAGTTTTTCAAAAGTGGTGAATCTGTTTCTCATCAAGGGTCATCATCAGAGTTAAGGGACACTGGGTTTTTTGAGTTTTGCATAAACCGGCAAAACATAGCTATGGAAGATTTCAAAATCTCCAAAGAGAGACCAAAATTGCTGTATCTTGTTAGTTCCTCATCATAAGCGCTTTGAGATTGTAATGAAAAGCACTATAAAAGTGTAATTCATTATTATCATCATCACGATATCTAAAGAGCAAATCTCAAATGATCATAAGTACATAAGGAACAAGGTTTCATTTGGGATGCAGCCCAAGAAAACATCACCACCTCCAATTGATTTTTATATATATATATATTTTGCCAGGTAAGTTGACTGAGAATACGTTCTCACTTACAGCAACAGCCAGGGGAATAGTTACAGGGGATGAATGAGCCAATTGGAGGCTGTGGATGATTAGGTGATTATGATTATTGTGTTATTGACAGTATGTTTGTTTATCTCATGTGCAACTCTGTGTTGTTGTTTTTCTCGCACTGCTTTGCTTTATCTTGGCCAGGTCGCAGTTGTAAATGAGATCTTGTTCTCAACTGGCCTACCAAGTTAAATAAGGTGAAAAAATTGTGAATTTAGCCAGGACACCAGGGTTAAAACTCCTACTCTTACAATAAGTGTCATGGGATCTTTAGTGAACACAGAGAGTCATGACACCCGTTTAACATCACATCCGAAAGACGGCACCCTGCAATGTCCCCCATCTCTGCCCTGGAGCATTGTGATACTTTATTAGACCAGAGGAAAGAGTGCCTCCTACTGCCCCTCCAACACTACTTATAGCAGCATCTGGTCTCCCATCCAGCGACCAACCCTGCTAAGCATCAGAGTCAAGCCAGCAGTGGGATGCAGGGTGGTATGCTGCTGGCATATATAACTACAGCTGCTTAACCAAGTGAGACCTTGGCTTTATGAGGAGGTCAGAAACCGGATCGTCTTCACACATTTGGCTTAACTACTTGTGTGTAGTTTAGTTGTAATACAAAGGGGTTGTCATTGTTTGAATTATGATATAAACTCAGCAAATAAATAAACGTCCTCTCACTGTCAACTGCAAATATTTTCAGCAAACTTAACATGTGTAAATATTTGTATGAACATAAGATTCAACAACTTAGACATAAACTGAACAAGTTCCACTGACATGTGACTAACATAAATGGAATAATGTGTCCCTGAACAAAGGGGGGTCAAAATCAAAAGTAACAGTCAGTATCTGAGGGTGCAGGCCAGGCAGCAGGCTGTTAGCCAGCCTGCCAGCATAGTGGAGTCTGCCACTAGCACAGTCAGTGTAGTCAGCTCAGCTATCACCATTGAGACCGTGTCTGTGCCTCGACCTAGGTTGGGCAAAACTAAACATGGCGGTGTTCGCCTTAGTAATCTCACTAGGATAAAGACCACCTCCATTCCTGTCATTATTGAAAGAGATCATGATACCTCACATCTCACAATAGGGCTACTTAATGTTAGATCCCTTACTTCAAAGGCAATTATAGTCAATTAACTAATCACTGATCATAATCTTGATGTGATTGACCTGACTGAAACATGGCTTAAGCCTGATGAATTTACTGTGTTAAATGAGGCCTCACCTCCTGGCTACACTAGTGACCATATCCCCCGTGCATCCCGCAAAGGCGGAGGTGTTGCTAACATTTACGATAGCAAATTTCAATTTACAAAAAAAAATATGGCGTTTTCTTCTTTTGAGCTTCTAGTCATGAAATCTGTGCAACCTACTCAATCACTTTTTATAGCTACTGTTTACAGGCCTCCTGGGCCATATACAGCGTTCTTCACTGAGTTCCCTGAATTTCTATCGGACCTTGTAGTCATAGCAGATAATATTCTAATCTTTGGTGACTTTAATATTCACATGGAAAAGTCCACAGACCCACTCCAAAAGGCTTTCGGAGCCATCATCGACTCAGTGGGTTTTGTCCAACATGTCTCTGGACCCACTGTCACACTCTGGACCTAGTTTTGTCCCATGGAATAAATGTTGTGGATCTTAATGTTTTTCCTCATAATCCTGGACTATCGGACCACCATTTTATTACGTTTGCAATTGCAACAAATAATCTGCTCAGAACCCAACCAAGGACCATCAAAAGTCGTGCTATAAATTCACAGACAACACAAAGATTCCTTGATGTCCTTCCAGATTCCCTCTGTCTACCCAAGGACGCCAGAGGACAAAAATCAGTTAACCACTTAACTGAGGAACTCAATTTAACCTTGCACAATACCCTAGATGCAGTTGCACACCTAAAAACGAAAAACATTTCTCATAAGAAACTAGCTCCCTGGTACACAGAAAATACCCGAGCTCTGAAGCAAGCTTCCAGAAAATTGGAACGGAAATGGCGCCACACCAAACTGGAAGTCTTCCGACTAGCTTGGAAAGACAGTACCGAAGAGCCCTTACTGCTGCTCGATCATCCTATTTTTCTAACTTAATTGAGGAAAATAAGATCAATCTGAAATTCCTTTTTGATACTGTCGGAAAGCTAACTAAAAAGCAGCATTCCCCAAGAGAGGATGACTTTCACTTTAGCAGTGATAAATTCATGAACTTCTTTGAGGAAAAAATTATGATTATTAGAAAGCAAATTATGGACTCCTCTTTAAATATGCGTATTCCTTCAAAGCTCGGTTGTCCTGAGACTGCACAACTCTGCCAGGACCTAGGATCAAGAGAGACGCTCAAGTGTTTTAGTACTATATCTCTTGACACAATGATGAAAATAATCATGGCCTCTAAACCTTCAAGCTGCAAGCTACAGCTATTCCAACTAAACTACTGAAAGAGCTGCTTCCTGTGTGCTTGGCCCTCCTATGTTGAACATAATAAACGGCTCTCTATCCACCGGATGTGTACCAAACTCACTAATAGTGGCAGTAATAAAGCCTCTCTTAAAAAAGCCAGACCTTGACCCAGAAAATATAAAAAACTATCGGCCTATATCGAATCTTCCATTCCTCTCAAAAATTTAAAAAAAGGCTGTTGCGCAGCAACTCACTGCCTTCCTGAAGACAAACAATGTATACGAAATGCTTCAGTCTGGTTTTAGACCCCATCATAGCACTGAGACGGCACTTGTGAAGGTGGTAAATTACATTTTAATGGCATCGGACCGAGGCTCTGCATCTGTCCTCGTGCTCCTAGACCTTAGTGCTGCTTTTGATACCATCGATCACCACATTCTTTTGGAGAGATTGGAAACCCAAATTGGTCTACACGGACAAGTTCTGGCCTGGTTTAGATCTTATCTGTCGGAAAGATATCAGTTTGTCTCTGTGAATGGTTTGTCCTCTGACAAATCAACTGTAAATTTCGGTGTTCCTCAAGGTTCCGTTTTAGGACCACTATTGTTTTCACTATATATTTTACCTCTTGGGAATGTTATTCGAAAACATAATGTTAACTTTCACTGCTATGCGGATAACACACAGCTGTACATTTCAATGAAACATGGTGAAGCCCCGAAATTGCCCTTGCTAGAAGCATGTGTTTCAGACAAAAGGAAGTGGATGGCTGCAAACGTTCTACTTTTAAACTTGGACAAAACAGAGATGCTTGTCCTAGGTCCCAAGAAACAAAGAGATCTTCTGTTGAATCTGACAATTAATCTTAATGGTTGTACAGTCGTCTCAAATAAAACTGTGAAGGACCTCGGCGTTACTCTGGACCCTGATCTCTCTTTTGAAGAACATATCAAGACCATTTCAAGGACAGCTTTTTTCCATCTACGTAACATTGCAAAAATGTGAAACTTTCTGTCCAAAAATGATGCAGAACAATTAATCCATGCTTTTGTCACTTCTAGGTTAGACTACTGCAATGCTCTACTTTCCGGCTACCCGGATAAAGCACTAAATAAACTTCAGTTAGTGCTAAATACGGCTGCTAGAATCCTGACTAGAACCAAAAAATTTGATCATATTACTCCAGTGCTAGCCTCCCTACACTTGCTTCCTGTAAAAGCAAGGGCTGATTTCAAGGTTTTACTGCTAACCTACAAAGCATTACATGGGCTTGCTCCTACCTATCTCTCTGATTTGGTCCTGCCGTACATACCTACGCGTACGCTACGGTCACAAGACGCAGGCCTCCTAATTGTCCCTAGAATTTCTAAGCAAACAGCTGGAGGCAGGGCTTTCTCCTATAGAGCTCAATTTTTATGGAACGGTCTGCCTACCCATGTCAGAGACCGAAACTCGGTCTCAACCTTTAAGTCTTTACTGAAGACTCATCTCTTCAGTGGGTCATATGATTGAGTGTAGTCTGGCACAGGAGTGGAAAGGTGAACGGAAAGGCTCTGGAGCAACAAACCGCCCTTGCTGTCTCTGCCTGGGATGGTTCCCCTCTTTCCACTGGGATTCTCTGCCTCTAACCCTATTACAGGGGCTGAGTCACTGGCTTACTGGGGCTCTCTCATGCCGTCCCTGGAAGGGGTGCGTCACCTGAGTGGGTTGATTCACTGATGTAGTCATCCTGTCTGGGTTGGCACCCCCCCTTGGGTTGTGCCATGGCGGAGATCTTTGTGGGCTATACTCAGCCTTGTCTCAGGATGGTAAGTTGGTGGTTGAAGATATCCCTCTAGTGGTGTGGGGGCTGTGCTTTGGCAAAGTGGGTGGGGTTATATCCTTCCTGTTTGGCCCTGTCCGGGGGTGTCCTCGGATGGGGCCACAGTGTCTCCTGACCCCTCCTGTCTCAGCCTCCAGTATTTATGCTGCAGTAGTTTATGTGTCGGGGGGCTAGGGTCAGTTTGTTATATCTGGAGTACTTCTCCTGTCCTAAATCGGTGTCCTGTGTGGATCTAAGTGTGCATTCTCTAATTATCTCCTTCTCTCTTTCTTTCTCTCTCTCGGAGGACCTGAGCCCTAGGACCATGCCCCAGGACTACCTAACATGATGACTCCTTGCTATTCCCAGTCCACCTGGCCGTGCTGCTGCTCCAGTTTCAACTGTTCTGCCTTATTATTATTCGACCATGCTGGTCATTTATGAACATTTGAACATCTTGGCCATGTTCTGTTATAATCTCCACCCGGCACAGCCAGAAGAGGACTGCCCCCCCACATAGCCTGGTTCCTCTCTAGGTTTCTTCCTAGGTTTTGGCCTTTCTAGGGAGTTTTTCCTAGCCACCGTGCTTCTACACCTGCATTGCTTGCTGTTTGGGGTTTTAGGCTGGGTTTCTGTACAGCACTTTGAGATATCAGCTGATGTACGAAGGGCTATATAAATACATTTGATGTGGTGATAAATCTGGTGTGGCCAACAGTTGCATTAAGTACTGCAGTGCATCTCCTCCTCATGGACTGCACCAGATTTGCCAGTTCTTGCTTTGAGATGTTACCCCTCTCTTCCACCAAGGCACCTGCAAGTTCACAGACATTTCTGGGGGCAATGGCCCTAGCCCTCACCCTCAGATCCAACAGGTCCAAGATGTGCTCAATGGGATTGAGATCCGGGCTCTTCGCTGGCCATGGCAGAACACTGACATTCCTGTCTTGCAGGAAATCACGCACAGAACAAGCAGTATGGCTGGTGGCATTTTCATGCTGGAGCCTCATGTCAGGATGAGCCTGCAGGAAGGGTACCACATGAGGGAGGAGAATGTCTTCCCCTTGTTGCCATCCTGTACCTGTCCCGAAGGCGTGATGTTCAGGTATATACCGATTCTGTGCAGGTGTTGTTACATGTGGTCTGCCACTGCGAGGACGATCAGCTGTCCGTCCTGTCTCCCTGTAGCACTGTCTTAGGCATCTCACAGCAATTTATTGCCCTGGTCACATCTGCAGTCCTCATGCCTCCTTGCAGCATGCCTAAGGCACGTTCACGCAGATGAGCAGGGACCCTGGGCATCTTTCTTGTGGGGTTTTTCAGACTCAGTAGAAAGACCTCTTTAGTATCCTAAGTTTTCATAACTGTGACCTTAATTGCCTACCGTCTGCAAGCTCTTTTTTCGACCGTTCGACTGGTGCATGTTCATTAATTGTTTATGGTTCATTGAACAACCATGGGAGACAGTGTTTAAACCCTTTACAATGAAGATCTGTGAAGTTATTTGGATTTTTACGAATTATCTTTGAAAGACAGGGTCCTGAAAAGGGGATGTTTCTTTTTTTGCTGAGTTTATTTGTCACATGCTGTACTGTATATTTGTCATGTACAACTGTGTTGTGTTTAAGTCTAAAAATGACATACACAGACAATTCTATAGAGGGAATGTGATTTAATATATCTTTGGAAGGTCGCTGTGTTTTTAAGTTACGCTGTGTTGTTTTAGGTAGTTTGGTTATGGATTAAAATGAAGCCATGTCATTATATTCATACATACTCACCCTCACTCCCACCGTCACACTCACTCTCACCCTTACGCTCATCATCAATAGAAATCCAGTCTTTTTTCCCACATGATATGTACAATCCAGTCCCACATCCAATCGCTTTGATCCTTGATCATGATTCCAAGTCAAAAATTGAATTTAAAAGACCAAGGCTGCTCTACTACTGATTAGGCCTCTGGTCAGTACTGACTCTGGTTGGGAAATCAGACCGACTAGCTAGTGTCACAGATCTCTGAGAGAGAGAGAGAGAGAGAGAGAGAGAGAGAGAGAGCGAGCGAGAGAGAGAGAACTGACTCTGGTTGGGAAATCAGACCCACTAGCTAGTGTCACAGATATCAGAGAGAGAGAGAGAGAGAGAGCGAGAGAGCGAGAGAGAGAGAGAGAGAGAGAGAGAGAGAGAGAGAGAACTGACTGGTTGGGAAATCAGACCCACTAGCTAGTGTCACAGATCTCAGAGAGAGAGAGAGAGAGCGAGAGAGAGAGAGAGAGAGAGAGAGAGAGAGAGAGAGAGAGGAGAGAGAGGACTAGAGTACTTAGAGATGTCACTGTCACCTGAAAAGGAGCAGACAATCAACTGCTGACATGACATTCTACAGCCAGTCAGACTTTTAGCCCCTCCTTCTTCTCTCTTTCCTGTGATAGCTGATGTGTGGTGGTGAGATCCACAACGTCCAATTTTAAAGTGGAACTGACAGCATTTAGCAAGATTAGATTTGATTAAAATATGTTTATATTCACCCCAGGAAGAATATGGCACTTAAAAAATATATATCTGACAAGCCAGCACTTAGATATGGTCATTTTCACATTTTCATAAATTCTTAAAAAATTTGGGAATTACTTATACTAAGGCATTTTCTGAAAATTCTTTAGCAATATAGAGTTGGAAAGCGGCCATGCGTTTGGACAATTAATAGATCCTGCAGTAAATAAAACCTAAAAAAAAAACATTTGTCCCGTCCAGGACTGGAGTCCATGCAGACCGATACGCCATAGCCAATCAGAGCTACAGTAGGCCTTTATGCAAACAAGCCATTTGCCACACGGGCAAGCCATCATTCACTTAGAACTGGACTGTTTGTTTACAGGCAGTTGCAACAGCTTGACTTTAGATCATTACAACGCATTCGCCAAAAGCCACAAAATACACCTGAATGGATTTCTGCAAATATGTAAACACCCCGGGAGTCCTCTTACATTTGGTAACTTTACAATCCTATTGATCAAACAACCATGAAAGGTAGGCTCTCTCTCCCTCAGTTATGCACATCAACAACAACAATATCAACAACTGATGCTAGCCTGAGCAAGATGAGCTAAAATCTCAGTAAGGAACATTAGATAAACCCTCTCAAACTTTTTCCTCTTGTTGGCCGTCAAAAATTACACTGAAACGATGGGGAATTGTAGCCTACTCATCCTTCTGCAGCTTGCCTAGTCCCAACCAAGCACCCAAGCTAACTGGCTAAAGTTGGCTAGCTTGCTAATTCCAGACACAAATGAGAGAACATCTCACTGACCATTTTACTCACCCTAGCAGAGCTGGTTAGACTGTTTACATGTTATCTAGAGCGTTCGTGACTACTTTTTTGCCTATGTTTACTGACACCGGTCATATTCAGTGGCTGTTGCGCATTCATAATTTCATCAGTTATTCTGCACTCTGGCACACAGACAAGAGTGCTCTGATATCGGAGTAGATAGCCAGAGTGAATTTGCGAATGCAAGAGATATGTTAACTGTATAACACAGTCGTTCAGGTTCTTGCTAGCTAACCAAATGACACCTGCATCTCTAGCTGTGTATAGACACCGAAGAACGATATGAGGGGAAAAGTCAGTCACGCACCCACTCCTCCAATGACATGAGCCACGTTATGACTGCCTTATAGTCATTGCCTTTGCTAGTTTGATTGTATTGACATTCCCAGCCTTAGTTAAATTAGTCTGTTTTTGTCCAAAATATTGAGTCAATGAAACTGAAACAGTGCATCCTGAATGGAGGCAGCAAACAATGTACCATTTCTTGGACTACCAAGAAATGCATTGGTGAATTATATCATGCATTGAACTGCATCCATCTACTCTGACAACAATGCCTTAGTGTACGTCATGAAACGCTTAGTCAAATATAACCTATTTTTAAAACCTCTTATATAATTGGTTATGTAGGATAAAATACAAATTTGATATTTTTGAATGATATTATGATTGTCTGTTTTGTATCTGTAAAGAAGCTCAAACTCTCTCAGTTCCACTTTAAGTGCTTTGAGTACTTGAAAAAGCACTATTATGAACTCATGATATGTTGGCTGAGCAAATAATATGATGTATGTATGGTGTTCATATTAGGACAGCCTCAGTCTCAGTAGGACTTCTAGTCATTTATTCAATTACATTATTAGTTTGGATATAGCCAAATATAATATGGATAAATTAGGTGGTGTTATTGCTGGTTCTACCTGTGGGGTCAGAGTTGCTCCAGTTCTGGCTTGCAATCCCTTCATCCAGACTGGTTCTCCTCAAGGGCTCATCCGTCTCCTATTAGAGAGAAATGTTAAAGTATTCATCATTACGGTAGAGCTCTCAGACTGATTATCACCTCCACAATTCTCCCCTCATATCTCATATTAATGGAATTACCACAGTGATCCAACTCGTTAGTGTTTCATTAGAGCTAAGTTTGGCTGTCAGCACCAACAGATGCTGTACTTACCATATACCGAGAAGTTGTAAGGGGGATCCACTACAAACCATCATAAACTGTATAAGTTGCCCATATTAGGGCAGCCTCAGCAGGCCTGCTGAGATTGGAAGAAGTCATACTAAGACTGAGGCTATCCTAATATGGACACCGCACATGTATCATATTATTCACTCAACCATCGTATCATGAGTTCATGATATGAACTCATTTAATTTAGCAAATACAAAATCCCATATATAATGAGTAACCTGGCCAGAGACCTGAAGACGTGTGTTATCTACCCCAAGCTAAAGCCTAAGATTTAGCTCAATGTGATAACACAGTGGTGCAGGCGACCCAAGTTTGAAAACCTGGATGGTAGCATTGGCACAACTTTCCAGTCAACGGACAGAATGGGCAGCATTAAATTAGGTTTTTATGAGAACTACAGGCCAAGTCCTAAGGCTTATGCTTAGCTGCTGTCTGCACCAGTGGGCTGATGTAGCAAGTCATTTTGGGGGAGCATGAAGGCTCTCTTTGCAAAATGTGTTTGTTTGTTCTTACTATGATTTTTTTTTCTTTTTTTTTACAAATTACTCCACTCTCCACAAAGGCCCTGTAGACTAATGGTAATTGCTGTAACCCTGCTTGCATCGGTGCATCTAGTTAATTTGCTCCTATTGATTAAAACCGTGTGCAAGGCACTGCAAGGAGCTAGATCAAGAAACTCGTTCCCCCCCTCCCTCATGACAATTAGTATCATCCAGTGCGGAGGTGTCTGCCAATTGTCATGCTGGGGGAGACTAAACACAGATCATTACAGGGGAGGGCAACTTTCACTCTGGAAAGTCACAGGAATCTTGTCGATAATGGAGTGTGTGGCAAATGTTGCTGATGTGTCTTAGAGCTTACTATTGGAGTGCTTCCCGCCAGATGCAAAAAGTCAAACAAATGATCATTATCGGTGAATTATAGATTGGTGTCATGATGTTTTCCAATGTGGGATCAGACATCAATATGCACCAGAGTTACATGTTTAGCTCACATTGGCCAAATGAAACTATGGTGAAAACTCATAGCCAATCAAAATGAAACAAAAGTTGGGATTTTTTTTGCTGGGTAACACTTGCTTATCTGTCATTTTCGATACCAAAGTGTCATGTGTGGAGTTCACCCAGCTCCATCATTTCCTAAATAGAGAACCATTTTTCATTTTGTTATTTCAACTGTTATTAGCAATCATATTGATTTGTTATCAATACAACACGAGAACAAAATGTCATAGTCCCAAAACAGACAGCAAAATGCAGCAGTTTTTTTAGTATTTACCTTGGTCTGGTGTGATGTTTCCTGATGTTTCCCCTAGGTACAGATTGAGGATCAGATTCCCCTCACCTATTCCAAACCTTTAACCTATGTTAAAATGCAAAACTGACCCAAGATCAGTGTCTAGGGCCATCTTCACCCTACTCCATTTACCTCTTTCTCCTGGCCCTGCTTGACTCCGCTGCGCTCGTTGGTAATTTGCTCATTTCCGGCCTTGACCAGAGTGAGGTAGTAGCCACTGCCAAAGTATTTTTTCAGGAACAGGGAGGAGCCGTAACAACACATCTTGCCGTGAGAGATAATGGCAATGCGGTCTCCCAAGATGTCGGCCTCATCCATGTGATGAGTGGAGAGGATGATTGTGCGACCTGCGGGGGAAAGATGGAGCCAACAAAACTATTGATTTCACTCAATGGGCCCAATTTGGAGTGTAGGTGGACTGTGTTTGTGTATGTGTGTGAGACAGACAAAAATAAAGAGAAAGTAAGAGTGAGTTTGTGTACATGTGTGTGAGTCAGTGCTCTGGAACTAGTTTGTTTGTTCTGTCAACCATCTTGAGAAATACATAAATTGGACCAAAAAATTATAATAAATGTAAAGTCTTTGAACAGAGCCAAGTCTGCAATCTGTTTCCATATTGTGGTGTTGTGCTTATTTCCTCATTGTACACCCCTCTGGGTTTGCAAGTCATAGCCTACTGTAGTTGTATTCGAAGCAACGAGATTGTGTGTGGGATGGAATCTGGAACAAAGGACAAATTCTGCAATACCAGTCTTCCTTCCAAATCAAGTAAGAAACAACAACAACTACATACACATACATACATACCTGAATATAATACAAAGTAACCAACATAAAATTATGCATAGACCCAACATAAAATGTCGCATAGACCATTCCTTTGCTGTGTTTCCTAACATTTTTTAAGTTTCAATTTTTGTCAGCAGAAGTTATTTGAGAGAAACCAAATCACAACCACAGAGAATCTATATGACACCGGAGCCTGCTTATTCACAGGGGGAGTGGAGGGTCATATCATGCACCCTGAACTAACACATACTAATCAGCACATTCCCAGTCAATCAGGAAGTAGACATGAGATATGTGATGAAGTCACAGAATGGTCATCTAGCTGGATGTCGTTAGGTCACAGTGTGAATGGTGGCAGCATTAAAATGTGTCTCGGTTATTGTTGATTTTGCCACATTTCAGAACATTATCAAAACCCTGAAATGCAAGGAAGATTAGGACTTAAAGATTTGCTTTGAAGTGGCTTGATTTAAGGGTACCAGGATATTTTCATTTTAAGAAGAAATATTGAAGTTACAGGCTACATACATTAATACTGCTAAACTGACGTGAAATTAGAAGAGAACACTGCATGCAACCATTGTGTAAAACAACAGTGGGAAAACCAGTAACCCCTATGTTACAAGATAACGACAAGAGTAAAAGTAAGATGTACAACGTGGTGTCTTGTGGTATTGAGCATTTTATCTGCATAATATTGGCAATGAAGTCCTTCACCAGGAGAATTCATTCTATCTCAGTTGAAACAGTAACAGCCACAAGTAGAAGAAGCGCATTGTACACTCGGACATACAGTTCCATGATATGATACACATTCTCTCTTGATTAGCTGACCGGCTGGATTTTTAGAGCATTTTGGAGGGTAAGATTTGCTGTCATTATTACAAAAGGTCAGGGTTATCTGCTGAGCGTGGCATTTTCTCCTTCCGAGCTAGTTCAATTTGTATCCCCACAGGTCGCATTATCCCTGGGATAAGGACACACACAGAAGTCTTAACCATAGCCTCACGTAACACTATGCTCTTTCTTTCGGAGAAATCGAGAACCAAACTGTTTTTCCTCCCATCTCTTATGCCCTCTCACCCTCTGGGCTTCTAAATTTTTCTCTGCCGCAGAGTTCTGCCACAGAATTATCACTGTGTTATGCTAAGCTCTTGTTTGAACCTACAGTGCCTTCGGAAAGTATTCACACCCCTTGATTTTTTCCGCATTTTGTCACATTGCAGCCTTATTCTTATTATTTCCCCCCCCCTCATCAATCTACACACAATACCCCCTAACCGCAAAGCGAAAAAAGGTTTTTAGAAATGTTTGCAAATTTATAAAAACACAAAAACGTATTTCCTGTATAAGTATTCAGACCCTTTGCTATGAAATTGAGCTCAGGTGCATCCTGTTTCCATTGATCATCCTTGAGATGTTTCTACAACTTGATTGGAGTCCACCGGTGGTAAATTAAATTGATTGGACATGATTTGGAAATAAACCAACTTGTCTATATAAGGTCCCACAGTGGACAGTGCATGTCAGAGCAAAAACCAAGCCATGAGGTCGAAGGATTGTGTTGAGGCACAGATCTGGGGAAGGGTACCCAAAAAAATCTGCACCATTGAAGATCCCCAAGAGCAGTGGCAGCCATCATTCTTAAATGGAAGAAGTTTGGAACCACCAAGACTCTTCCTAGAGCTGGCCGCCCGACCAAACTGAGCAATCGGGGGAGAAGGGCCTTGATCATGGAGGTGACTAAAAAACCGATGGTCCCTCTGAAAGAGCTCTAGAGTTCATCCGTGTAGATGGGAGAATCTTCCAGAAGGACTACCATCTCTGCAGCACTCCACCAATCAGGCCTTTATGGAAGAGCGGCCAGCCGGAAGCCACTCCTCAGTAAAAGGCATATGACAGCCCGCTTGGAATTTGCCAAAAGCATCTAAAGACCCTCAGACCATGAGAAACAAGATTCTCTGGTCTGATGAAACCAAGATTGAACTCTTTGGCCTGAATGCGCCATGTCTGGAGGAAACCTAGCAGCATCCCTACGGTGAACCATGGTGGTGGCAGTATCATGCTGTGGGGATGTTTTTCAGCTGCAGGGACTGGGAGACTAGTCAGGATTGAGACATCTCTGAATGTCCTTGAGAGGTCCAGCCAGAGCCCGGACTTGAACACGATCGAAAATCTCTGGAGGGACCTGAAAATAGCTGTGCAGCGATGCTCTCTATCCAACCTGAAAGAGCTTGATAGGATTTTCAGAGAAGAATGGGAGAAACTCCCCAAACACTGGTGTGTCAAGCTTGTAGCGTCATACCCGAGAAGACTTGAGGCTGTAATCGCTGTAAGGTGCTTCAAAAAAGTACTGAATACTTAAATGTGATACTGAATACTGAATACTTAAATGTGATATTTCAACGTTTTATTTTTAATAACTTTGCAAAAAAATCCAAATTACGGTTTATGCTTCGTCAAGATGGATAATGGGGTATTATGCTTCGTCATAATGGGGTATTGGTGTGTAGATTGATGAGGGGGATTTGAAAAAAAATCAATTTTAGAATAAGACTGTAAAGTAACAAAATGTGGAAAAAGTCAAGTGGTCGGTATAATTTCCTAATGCACTGAATTCTAGTGTATATCTAATATATCTACTGTTCTACATATCATTCTTAGTATATCTTCTGTAAATTCATTCAAAGTACATATAGATTGCATTTGGATTACTTTCACAGTACCATTTGGGTTGTTAATTGGATTCGTTTTGAGGTTTCTTGATAATATATATACAGTGGGGCAAAAAAGTATTTAGTCAGCCACCAATTGTGCAAGTTCTCCCACTTAAAAACATGAGAGAGGCCTGTTCATCATAGGTACACTTCAACTATGACAGACAAAACAAGATAAAAAAATACAGAAAATCACATTGTAGGATTTATTTGCAAATTATGGTGGAAAATAAGTCACCTATAAAACAAGCAAGATTTCTGTCTCTCACAGACCTGTAACTTCTTCTTTAAGAGGCTCCTCTGTCCTCCACTCGTTACCTGTATTAATGGCACCTGTTTGAACTTGTTATCAGTATAAAAGACACCTGTCCACAACCTCAAACAGTCACACTCCAAACTCCACTATGGCCAAGACCAACGAGCTGTCAAAGGACACCAGAAACAAAATTGTAGACCTGCACCAGGCTGGGAAAACTGAATCTGCAATAGGTAAGCAGCTTGGTTTGAAGAAATCAACTGTGGGAGCAATTATTAGGAAATGGAAGACATACAAGACCACTGATAATCTCCCTCGATCTGGGGCTCCACGCAAGATCTCACCCCGTTGGGTCAAAATGATCACAAGAAAGGTGAGCAAAAATCCCAGAACCACACGGTGAGACCTAGTGAATGACCTGCAGAGAGCTGGGACCAAAGTAACAAAGCCTACCATCAGTAACACACTACGCCGCCAGGGACTCAAATCCTGCAGTGCCAGACGTGTCGCCCTACTTTAGCAGTACATGTCCAGGCCCGTCTGAAGTTTGCTAGAGAGCATTTGGATGATCCAGAAGAAGATTGGGAGAATGTCATATGAAACCAAAATATAACTTTTTGGTAAAAACTCAACTCGTCGTGTTTGGAGGACAAAGAATGCTGAGTTGCATCCAAAGAACACCATACCTACTGTGAAGCATGGGGGTGGAAACATCATGCTTTGGGACTGTTTTTCTGCAAAGGGACCAGGACGACTGATCCGTGTAAAGGAAAGAATGAATGGGGCCATGTATCGTGAGATTTTGAGTGAAAACCTCCTTCCATCAGCAAGGGCATTGAAGATGAAACGTGGCTGGGTCTTTCAGCATGACAATGATCCCAAACACACCGCCCGGGCAACGAAGGAGTGGCTTCGTAAGAAGCATTTCATGGTCCTGGAGTGGCCTAGCCAGTCTCCAGATCTCAACCCCATAGAAAATCTTTGGAGGGAGTTGAAAGTCCGTGTTGATCAGCAACAGCCCCAAAACATCACTGCTCTAGAGGAGATCTGCATGGAGGAATGGGCCAAAATACCAGCAACAGTGTGTGAAAACCTTGTGAAGACTTACAGAAAACGTTTGACCTCTGTCATTGCCAACAAAGGGTATATAACAAAGTATTGAGATGCACTTTTGTTATTGACCAAATACTTATTTTCCACCATCATTTGCAAATAAATTCATTAAAAATCATACAATGTGATTTTCTGGATTTCTTTTTCTCATTTTGTCTGTCATAGTTGAAGTGTACCTATGATGAAAATTGCAGGCCTCTCTCATCTTTTTAAGTGGGAGAACTTGCACAATTGGTGGCTGACTAAATACTTTTTTGCCCCACTGTGTGTGGTGTCAAACTGGATGGGAACATCTACTACTTCTCAGTCAGGCAGGAGACTGTTTCCTGCTGCAGATGAGCAACCCAGAACTGTGTGAGTGTTTATCTCAAAAAGCATCTTGCTTCAATCAGTTTATTCCAGTTCAGAATGAAAATTATTACTTGTAACAGCAACAGATCCAACCTACACTTGTTTTCAACAATAATATCTACAGTAAAATGTACAGTAGGCCTGATATTTCTTCAACATCTGTACTGTTTCTTGGGGTTGCACTATCAGTAGCTAGTTAGCTTGCTTTGGCTAACGTTAGCTATTGCCTCTGTAACGTTACAAGGCCAGGGGATGGTTTAAAAGAGAAACTCACATCTACTACTATGAGAGTTAGTACTCCGTTATTTCTGCTTATTTCACCTGTTATAAAATGACAACAATGCCATGCTAGTTGACTTACTTTTACACTTTCGAAGCACTGTTTCCTGAAACATTCGGCCCCATTCTGAAAGAACTCCCTGGGTTTACAGTCATGTTGCGCAAGGATGTTTGGTCAGGATGTGTCGATTTATTAATTTGTTCGTTTTGAGAGACTCATTACTAAGCACTTCCACACACAAAACAGAGTGTGGGCGCTCCTCGTTATTTCTCAAAGTTTATATGAAAGAGACAAAAAGTCATCACTGTATTTGCGCTTGAGCTCAGTCAGAACACGTAGCTAGCATGAGGCCATTTCTTGACAGCGGTGAGTGACCGGCGAGTGGGAATGACAAGTCAGTGGCTAACAGCGCGTCGCAGCGTGTGTCGCGGAGTGATCTTCAAGAAAACTGCAGAAGAGATCCGGTAAACCGCGAAGAACGCGGACATCTCCCTCTCACACTCGCGCAGCTGCCAAACTGAGCAGACTGCTGATAAGCAGAGAGCGCACTGAACCGAGAGCGCAGTTGCACTTGGCCAAATCAATTCCAGTAATTCATTATATAATTATACATTTACGTTGCGACACACCATTAACAGATCCTTTGGGTCGCGACCCATACTTTAAGAAATGCTTGTATACAGTATAAACAGTAAGTATATTAGTTATGTACACATAGGTGCCTTGAACTGAGAGAGATTAGAGTTTGACTGTAGTGGAGGTGTGGCAAGAGAGACTCCACACTATTGTGCTCTAACTCAACACTCTCAAAACACTAAGAACCCCTATCCTTCCAACTCATCTTTAACTTCCATCTTATATCAATTAAAATGTTCTATCTAGATGGGATAAACAGAACGTTTACTGAGCATTCTCTTTATGTACAGCCTGTTTGAAGTAAAATAATTAGACAACCTCAAAACTATGTTCAAGTAATGTTTCTAAACATAGACCCTTTAATGGGCATCAATTAGTGAAGAGCTGCTGAGGAGTGTGTTGAATGTCAGTCTTAGTTAGTGGCTTAGTAATAAAAATAGCTGTATTAACATGCAACACTTCAGGCAGGTTATCCGTTTCTCATTTAATGAAACAGGTAAAGTTCAGGTATAGAAAGTGCCCACATTATTGATCTAGTTAGGATGGAATACATATTAAAAACATTGTCATTCCTTCTCCTCAGACCTCTCCCAGACCTCACCTTGTCAAGTTTGATGCTTGACTAGACAAGGGTATAGGGTTGAGGAGGATGGGTGACGATGGACTGGTTTAGAGTTTAGGTGATAGGTGAGGTCTGAAGAGGAGTGAAAATGTTCAGAATATGAATTCTGTAAATTAGGGTCCAGCCTTAGCAAGGCAGTATGAGCTTCCTTCAGCCTAAGTATACACACCTCGATTTGCTTGTCAATGAACAATATCTTGCTGCTGTTAAAGTGTATGAAAGTCTAAATCCCTCCATTTGATGTAGGCCTACAAGAAAAGCAGGATTTCAGATCTCCGGCACCATGTTGTATGCAGTCACAGCACAGGAGATTTACCTGCATAATCCACTACTTTGATCTATCACTTTGTGTTGTAATGCACCACAACACACCATCAATCAGTATACCTTTGTGGACTGCACACCAAACAAACACATTTATTTTACTCCCAACTTCCATCATGCAGTGTGTTTTTATTATTTCTCCCTGTAAACCAATGCAATCCCTTGAAATCAACAGTGAGCACGAACAGCCATGCAAAATTAGCCACGTCAGTAGTAACGAATCACATGGGACTGCCCACAGGAAAAAAATACTACAGTACTTACTATATAATTCTGTAGTATACTGTAGAATACTATGCTACACACTGTAATATACCTCGATCATATGTAGTACATACTGTACTATAGAATGTTGTAGAATACTGTAGAGTACTATAGAAAAAATGCAGTATTAACTGCAAAAAAACTCTGCAGTAAATACTACAGTAATGTCTGCAAAACACTACTTTTTTTTACTAAATAGTACAGTATTTTATTTGCATATAACCTGCCCATTCCCCTTCCCTATATCCCAATTTGTTCCACCAAGAAGTGAGAAACTAACTGTACATGCCAAGTATAGACCATATATTGTGTGCCCTATAGGTTACAGAAAAGAGCAGAAGCTCTGAACAATCCGTTCTGACTCCAGTGCAACCTACCTACAGGTTGTTGAACATTTTGCTCTTTTAGCATTTCTAAAAGAGCAACAAAAAAAGCCTCCACTTCTATGTCAAAGATAATAAAACAAAAACACTATTGTAAATATATCAGTAATGTTGGCAAAAACACTGCAGTAATTACTCAAGTATATACTACAGTTTTCTTTTACTGTAGTATTTATTCTATAGTTAACAGTAAATACTACAGCATACTACAGTATACTAAAGTAAATCCTGCAGTATTCACTCGTGCTTTGCTACCTTTTGTTTGCAAAGACACAAGTGAATACTAAAGAAAGTCTGCAAAAACACTACAGTGAATACTATAGCAATCCATAGTATATAGTATTTTTTATTTGGGTTTCTGCCACACTCCTCCCAGTCTCCTCATCTCCCCCTTCAAAGATCAGCACTTTTCCATACATTTAATTCACATGGAAAGCGAATTCCGTCACAATTGGAGCCACCTCACATCATCATCAGGGGGCATTGGTTTGGGACAGCATTACACTAGCATTACACTAGATAGGAAAATTGTGTTTGAGCAGTTGCTGACTAACTGTGAATAACTTTAGCTGGTTAACTGTGGTGAGGAACAAGTCACTTATTTACAGTTAGTTAGCTACTGCATCGCTCTTTGCAAGCAAACACACTGCTACCTCCAAACCTAATAATGTGGCTCCACTAATGTTTACATTTTGACCATCTTTCTTCCTCTTTCCATGTGTATTGATCTGCTTGTTTGAATATTATTTTCAGAGTCCCATAAAATTTTAGTGAGATACTCAATCGTCATCTTGGCCATGGTAGTTAAGGTTAAAATCAAGTCCAATCAAGGTTTATTGGTTGTGTACACAGATGTGGTAGATGTTATAGCAGGTGCAGCAAAATGTTTGTTACTAGCTCCTAACAATGCAGTAAAATGTCAAACAAGTAAACAAAACAAAAAAAAACTAAAATATATATACAGTGGGGGAAAAAAGTATTTAGTCAGCCACCAATTGTGCAAGTTCTCCCACTTAAAAAGATGAGAGAGGCCTGTAATTTTCATCATAGGTACACTTCAACTATGACAGACAAAATGAGATAATTTTTTTTTTTTAAATCACATTGTAGGATTTTTAATGAATTTATTTGCAAATTATGGTGGAAAATAAGTATTTTGTCAATAACAAAAGTTTATCTCAATACTTTGTTATATACCCTTTGTTGGCAATGACAGAGGTCAAACGTTTTCTGTAAGTCTTCACAAGGTTTTCACACACTGTTGCTGGTATTTTGGCCCATTCCTCCATGCAGATCTCCTCTAGAGCAGTGATGTTTTGGGGCTGTTGTGTTTGGGATCATTGTCATGCTGAAAGACCCAGCCACGTTTCATCTTCAATGCCCTTGCTGATGGAAGGAGGTTTTCACTACAATTTTGTTTCTTGTGTCCTTTGACAGCTCTTTGGTCTTGGCCATAGTGGAGTTTGGAGAATGACTGTTTGAGGTTGTGGACAGGTGTCTTTTATACTGATAACAAGTTCAAACAGGTGCCATTAATACAGGTAACAAGTGGAGGACGGAGGAGCCTCTTAAAGAAGAAGTTACAGGTCTGTGAGAGCCAGAAATCTTGCTTGTTTTTAGGTGACCAAATACTTATTTTCCACCATAATTTGCAAATAAATTCATAAAAAATCCTACAATGTGATTTTCTGGATTGTTTCTTAACATTTTGTCTGTTATAGTTGAAGTGTACCTATGATGAAAATTACAGGCCTCTCTCATCTTTTTAAGTGGGAGAACTTGCACAATTGGTGGCTGACTAAATACTTTTTTGCCCCACTGTACCCATGCGAGTCAGGGTTCTTAACTCTGACATACTTAAAGAACAAGTACAGAAACAGTGTCAATGCTGAGCATGACCTCAGTGCTACACTGTAAAAAACAGCCCAGAATAGACCCGCTTGTTGAAAACTTCAACCAGCCACACACCTCTCATTAGGACTGTGTGTATGTGTGTGTTTTCTGGTCTACATCTGTGTGATGTGATCAATCAGTTTATTCCAGTTCAGAATAAAAAATATGTATTTTAAGAGCAACAGTTCCAACCTAGACTTTCTATCAAGAATAATTTATACAGTAAGATGTACAGTAGGCCAGATTTTTTATCTGTACTGTTACTTAGGGTTGCACGATCAAAAAGCCTGTGTGTGTGTGTGTTCTGTTATACATCTGTGTGATGTGATTAATCTGTTTATTCCAGTGCAGAATTAAATCATTTATTGTATTTTAACAGCAACAGTTCCAACCTAGACAGGTGTGTAAGAGTGTTTTTAATGGGGAAAAATAAACATGAAAATATATTTCTGGGTATTTCATTGTTATTTGGTTTTGTCTATATTGCATTTTTTGGCATAAGGGCAATGAAATGTACCGATATTTACGTATAGTTGCATATTTTCCTAAGCTTGGATCCCAGGAGTCTAAGAACCCCTGCTGTATGTATACCCATATTTACACTCCCCTCCGTATTTATTTGGAAATATATATTTTTTTATTTGGCTCTATACTCCAAAATGTTGGATTTGAGATCAAATGTTTCATATGAGGTGACAGTACACCTTTTATTTGAGGGTATTTTCATACATACAGTATATTATTTACTGTTTAGAAATTGAATCACTTTATGTATCTAGTTTGAAGGCTTCATATGTATTTGGAGAAATTCACTTATAGTTCATTAAAGTAGTCAAAAGTGTATTATTTGTACCCATATTCCTATCACACAATGACTACATCCCGCTTGTGACTACATCACATAATGACTACATCACTCTTGTGACTACATCCCGCTTGTGACTACATCACATAATGACTACATCACTCTTGTGACTACATCCCGCTTGTGCATTTGCAATTTGTTTTGGTTTTGGATTATGTTGTGATCAATAGAATTGAATGGTACATAATGTATTGTGTCATTTTGGAGTCACTTTTACTACTACTACATTAATGTGGATGCTAACATGATTACAGATAATCGTGAATAATGATAATAATGAGCGAGAAAGTTACAGAGGCATAAATATCATACCACCCCCCCCCCCCCCCCCCCCCCGTTGTGACGGACAGATGTTCCAAACTCTGTTTAAGACAAGACTGACTTTATGACCAACATTATCCTCTTAACACTTTGTAGTCAATTTTGACACTAGAATAACTGTTTCTGACTCATATTGCTGCCACATAAGCCGTTTTCAAAGGGATTTGTTGCTTTTTAAAGGCAGTCACTCTTTAACACATCTACAATTCATATAGGGGAATGTCAAGTGCTCTCAGCACAAGTTTAACTGGAATGCATTAAATCCCCCATATGTTTTTTGAAGAAAACAAAGAAGCTCATAGATCAGCAAAGATCTTCTACAGAGTGTAAGAGATCTTCTGAGGAATAACTAAAAGCGAACATGGTATGTATTCTGAGGACCCAAATGTCTACATGAGAAAGAGGCCCATAAGGACAACATTAGTGCCTATTGACAACATTAGTGCCTATTGAACATAGAAAATAGAATGTACTTTCTAATTAACTATCTACAGTTACAAGTAAGGCTACTTCAAAAGAACTGTGTGAAAGTCGTCAATTACTCGCTGTCAATATCACTGAGACTGACCAATGGGAACCTTTGAGAATAAGATACAATTTCCTAGTAAAACAATTAGCATAACGATATGATATACATCCTTATCAATGAAATACTTTGAACAATCAAGATTTAAGGGCTGAAACCTGTAACTTAACCAAAAGTCTGAGTTACTCAAGCTTATCTTAAGTTTCAGCCTTAAAGCACTTCCCTTTTTCAGACGATAATGTAAACTGTTTAATGGTTTTATCCTGTCAGAAAGACAAACAACAAAAGTATAACAACAGAACCAATAGCTGTTCAAACAACCCGAAACATGGACATTCTCTGCACACTTAGTCTAGAAACAGCAAAACAATTAGCGAAGGAAATAAAAAATGCAATATATAACCTTGGTTTTTGTTTCAAACAAATACACTCTCAATGCAATTTGTTCCAGTGATCAACTTTAGCACCATTATCAACATTGTGGTGCCAATAAGACCTGATACAGTATGACTCACTTAACTATTATGGATGTGAATGTTCTCATTAAACGAGAGTTATCTCAAGCTCTGAATCGGACTTGATTAGAAAGAACACTGCTAATGACATAGCGAGGACGAAATGCCACTCGATGCACATTAAACACTTTGACATCTGTAGGAAATGTGTTATTATAATGTCCATATCTTGCCTTTCAGTCATTGTCTAGCCTTGGCAAACAGCAAAATTGCAGGCTACAATGTGACAAGCAGTTGAATGTCAACAATTAATGAGTGTGTTAACTGTGTTATCGAATTGGATGCGTCTCAGATGCCTTATTGTCGCTGTCATCTAGTCATCACTATTGGTCTACATGACAAAACCGTAGACTGGGAAGACAGTTGCATCATTGCCGCCCAAAGGGTGAAAAAAGGGTCTTTAAAACCAAATAAATGAAGTGCTAATTGAACTAGAGTGTTCATTAAAACCATTTGAGACCCAAGTGTTAGATCCAAATGTAATTTTTTTTTTATTACCCTCAGAAATACTTGTAATATGTCCCTGATCATGAAATTAATCCGTTTGTAGAACAATCTTATGGGCTTCAATGGTATGAACATGTTATGGTAAGAAAGCCACTTCTGTAATTTGAGTTATTTCAGGCACGTCTAGGAGCAACAATGGCTCAGCCATGAAGTGGTAGGCCACACAAGCTTACAGAACAGGGCCGCTGAGTGCTGAAGCAGGTAGTGCGACATTTTTTTATCTGTCCTTGGTTGCAACACCCACTACCAAGTTCCAAACTGCCTCTGGAACCAACGTCGGCACAATAACTGTTCGTTGGGATCTTCATGAAATTGGTTTCCATGGCCGAACAGCCACACACAAGCCTAAGATCACCATGCGCAATGCCAAGCGTCAGCTGGAGTGGAGTAAAGCTCGCTGCCATTGCACTCTGGAGCAGTGGAAACGCATTCTCAGGAGTGATGAATCATGCTTCACAATTTGGCAGTCCAACTGACAAATCTGGGTTTGGCGGATGCCAGGAGAACACCACCTGCCCGAATGCATAGTGCCAACTATAAAGTTTGGTGGAGGACAAATAATGGTCTGGGGCTGTTTGTCATGGTTCGGGCTAGGCCCCTTAGATCCAGTGAAGGGAAATCTTAACGCTTCAGCATACAATGACTTTCTAGACCATTCTGTGCTTCCAACTTTGTGGCAACAGTTTGGAGAAGGCACTTTCCTGTTTCAGCATGACAATGCCCCGCTCACGAAGCGAGGTACATATAGAAATGGTTTGTGGAGATCAATGTGGAAAAACTTGGTCTGCTTAGAGCCCTGACCCTGAGCTCTTGTGGCTGAATGGAAGCAAGTCCCTGCAGCAATGCTTTCTAGTGGAAAGCCTTCCCAGAAGAGTGGAGGCTGTTATAGCACCAGAGGAGGACCAACTCCATATTAATGCCCCTGATTTTGGAAGGAGATGTTTGACAAGCAGGTGTCCACATACTTTTGAATTTGGAAGGGAAACAATCTAACTTGTCTATCAATAGATGAATGTGGTGCTATGTCTCAGTTTAGCAACCCTTTAATCCCATCACTGCCTTTTTTGCAACACTTACAAAACTACCTCTATGTCAGGCTAGATGTTGTTTCTCAGTTCCTTATTGTCTACATAATCACTACATCTTACAGAATATGCCCCAAAAATATTTCAAGTTATGTACTTGCATGGATGGCTTACAGCATGCTTGTGTAGGGGACCAGTGTGGTCTCAGATGACTGGACATGTTTCTAGTGTTTCAGAGGCTACTGATGCCACAATAATCATACTGACACACAACAATACTACTAAGATATACATCTGGGTCTAAGGAGATGCACCATGTAAGATCATTATTTTACTTTTGTTTAGGATCTGTACAGGATGCAATTTAGTAAATGTTACATTTTTTCAACTGTAAGCATCATAGGGCCCTCCTACAGCCAAATTATCAACCTTGATTTGTTTTTTGTCACTCGGGATGTTTTAGTTGTATTTAACTCTGGGTATTCCTGTAACCTTAGAAATGTGTTCAGAGATAAGACCCATAATAAATATACTTCAAGTCAACACGCCAAACAACATCATACATAGTCTATAGTCAGGAGCTCAACAGTGGTTTGGTATTGGATTTGTAATTCGACCGACAGATCCCATACCTTTTTTGTACTTCAACAGAAGTTCCCATATCCCTCTCCGGGCATACGGATCCACCCCTGCTGTGGGTTCATCCAGGATGACGATGTTGGATCCTCCCACGAATGCGATGGCCACCGACAGTTTCCTTTGCATTCCCCCTGAGGATACAGTTTACGTTTGGTCACTTTCTACCCCTTTCAAAGGACACACTTCCTGCTCCCTTCAAAGGACACACTTCCTGCTCCCTTCAAAGGACACACTTCCTGCCCCCTTCAAAGGACACACTTCCTGCCCCCTTCAAAGGAAACACATCCCAATTCCAAAATGACCTCTGACCCATACACCCTAGCACTTGTGTGGACCGTAAAAAAATGGATAGGTATAGGGAAATAAGTACCAATAGGATAGGACTTCATGTGCCCTTCAGAGAACATACAGGCCCAATTCCAAATCAACCTCTGCAGGTTTTCTTTTCTTTCCTTTAAATGAGAGTCTGAAAACCAGGTGTGTCGACTTCCTAGCTAATCAATGACCTTATTGATCAATACAGGGAAGGAATGAGAACCCACAGAATGAAATTAAAACTAGAATTTACCAAAGAATAGGGCTGATCGATTTTGACATTTCAAAAGCGTATATCGCTGTTCATTCTGATCAATTTCTTCCTTTACTGTGTTTGAGTGTTCAGGATAACACTTACAGTTTATCAGCTTTTTCTTTTCATAAAGGTTAAGTTTTTGGTTGAAATCAAAACCACCAGGGCTCTTTCTCAATAAGGATGGGAAAATACTGTGTCATAGAATTGGCAAGGTATGTAGCTAATGGTCCGTTTGACATTTTGTCGCAGATAGAACAACAAGTACATGAAACAGATACGTGTAACATTTCTACTTTTGATGGCTACAGTGTTATTGCCAGTGTGAATATCACACCTTCCATGTATTGCTCATACCATTATTGAGCCTTTATAACAAGCAGGTACACAAATGGTGAAGAAACCTGATTGTGCATCAGTGTAAAAACTTTACCGTAGACATCATAGACATCTCAGCAGTAGATATGAGACATTGTGCAATGCAACAGGTCTGTACATGGTTATGAGGAATCCATATGTTTTGATGTAAGACTGGTCATGTATGTGTGCATGTGTCAGACAGAGTGTGTGAACATGTTTTATTGTCTTTTGTCCAGCGTGAAATTGATATATGACAGACAGCTACATAAGATGATGACACTGGGAGCTGTTGTGAATGTGTCATGTGTTGTGGAAGTATCAGACTAGACGTACCTTGAAAGTTCTATTTCAGGGATTTTGTTCACATGCAACCCATGACTGTTGCCAATTTATCAAGGATATTTATTGCTCCCCAGACAATGGATTATACACCTAACACACATTCATAGGTGCATTTCCACAGGCACACACAGGCACGTATGTACATACACTCGGTTTGACAAGTGGTGGCTGGGGTAGAGAGCTACTACAACATTTGTGCATGATTGTAATCCCTCGATACATATAGATCCCAAGGACACAAATATTTGCACGGGCACACACACACACCTGACAGGTTCTTGGCAAGTTCCTTGCGTTTGTGCGGTAGCCCTACATCCTTGATCATTTGGTCCATCTCCGTTTTCACTTCATCACGGCTTCGACCCTTTAATCTGGCATAGAAGTATATGTGCTCCTCTACTGTAAGGCTAAGAAATACAATTAAGAAACAATTATTTGACTTATCAACAACAGAATGAATACCAAAATGCAAGTGTGTGAAATTAGGCCAAAATCAACACTAAGTACACATTTTTTGTCCAATATTTTCTGCATTTCCAGAGACAATAATAATTGAAAAAAGTTTGATTCTATATGTTGTTTCAGTGTACTTCAAGTTACATGGGATAGTCCCTCCTGAACTAGGCTTCAAATTAACTTGACTCCTCTAACAAGATATGAATTACCCAATTGTATATGGTCCTTCATGATTCAAAGATGACTTATTAGTTCCTACTAAGCACCTTCATCATCAACTCTCAATCTGTCACGTTAATACAATCCACACAACTCTGACACCACAGTTTCCACTCCAGCGAGCCGACTCCATTCGTAGCATGATGTCACAAACTCCTGTGGAATCATCTTGACTGCAACGCCGGCGGGCATATTTGTGCGTACGTTTTAGCGTCTACCTCCCGTGCGCATTAATATTGAGAGCCCCAGTTTAAATATAGACACTTCAGTTCTGTTGGGATAAATATTAATGGCCATAATTCGCTAGTACTCAGTCATAATCATGATGTAAGAGACGTGAGGCATCGGAGGTCACAGGTGATCACTCAGCAGAGGGGAAAATGGAAGAGAACCCGGTTATGAGAGGGCATATCTAACAATGGCAGCCAGTGAGTCTGGATCATGGTTAATAATGACACTATTAGAGGGAAGAAAGTGGATGGAAAGAATGAAGCTTAGTTTAATTTTTGAAAATGGAGACGATGGAGGAAGAGAATATTGCAAGGATTTGAGATGCAAGTTACTGTAGATATTGAATTTGGAATATGTCCAACATTAACTGTGGGCTCTCCCACAGGGCAAAATTTGACACATTTAATGAAAATGTTAACATGTTTATCCTGTTGAGAAGAGGTCATGTAAGCAGATTACAACCAGATGGTCTCTAAAGCCTTGTTCACACTGCAGGCCTTAATGCTCAAATCAGTTTTGCTTTTCAAATCCATTTTGGACTACTGTCTGTCCAAACAGCAAGTTACAAGTGACCAAATCAGATATGTACTGTATATTCAGACAGCAGTCATTTGCTGACATGGCTAAGCTAGTTGTCGTGGTAATGATGGGTGTGTGTGCAGTGATGTAGACTGATTGGTGATGGGAATCTTGCTTCCTATCACTCAGAAGTTATGTAGCAGTTAAGGTGACAACAATGCCGGCCATGGATGTTTACCAGTTTCATTGAATGTTCAAAATTAACTTTCAAAACAAGTCATTTTTGTCTAGCCACAGCAGTCAACTAGCTAGATAGGTGGCTGTTGATCTTTCTAGTACATTCACTAGTTTATTAGTAAACAATTAACAAACTAGGGGGGGGGGGGGGGGGGGTTGTCTAACCGTTTTTGTTGCTATGGGGAGGGTTGTGTTTTTGATTGGGAACAGAGGAGGGTAGAGAATTTTTTCCATGTTTACATTCACCTTTTTGAAGGTTTTACTATATTGTTTCAAAATTTCCTCACCTGCTTGCATGGGTCTCCCCTATGTCAAGGTCTGCTGGTACTTCCCTTATGCACTGTGCTTTTCCACACGATAACTATACCACAGGTCAATATAGTCTACCAGTCTAACGGTCTATCCATCATTCATAGTGACAAAGGTGGTAGGTGCGTCTTTTGTCCAGATCTGCAATATCTAACTAGCATCATACCACACATAAAATCATTCAAAGTTACACCAATTTTCTATATAATCATGGAGGCCATTGCACAAGAAAGAACGGTGAAGATATGCAGCTCCAATATTGTTCTTGTTTTAGGGACAATACAATTATCCTACATAGACTAGCCTACAACACCACAATGCAATGAATAATTGCATTATTGTTTTCAAGCGAGTACAACATTCTACTCTAGGCTGTAAACTGCAGTGAACATTTCATTTGAATAATGCCGCAAAAGCCCTGTGAATAGAATATTTAATTCCATTTGGATCTGTTGTGGGTCTACTCTCGACAGTTTATATAACCCACTGCACTGAGGCTAGGTAACACTGTCAACACCGATAAATCCACGATAATTGAGAATTTCAAAAAGCATTTCTCTACGACTGGCCATGCTTTCCTCCTGGCTACCCCAAGCCCAAGCCTCCCCAGCTTCTCCTTCACCCAAATCCAGATAGCAGATGTTCTGAAAGAGCTGCAAAACCTGGACCCGTACAAATCAGCTGGGCTAGGCAATCTGGACCCTCTCTTTCTAAGATTATCCGCTGCCATTGTTGCAACCCCTATTATCAATCTGTTCAACCTCTCTTTCTTATCGTCCGAGATCCCTAAAGATTGGAAAGCTGCCGTGGTCATCCCTCTCTTCAAAGGGGGTGACACTCTAGACCCAAACTGTTATAGACCTATATCCATCCTGCCCTGCCTTTCTAAAGTCTTTGAAAGCCAAGTTAATAAACAGATCACTGACCATTTTAAATCCCACCGTGCCTTCTCCACTGTGCAATCCGGTTTTCGAGCTGCTCACAGGTGCACCTCAGCCACGCTCAAGGTACTACACGATATCATAACCGCCATCGATAAAAGACAGTACTGTGCAGCCGTCTTCATCGACCTGGCCAAGGCTTTCGACTCTGTCAATCACCGTATTCTTATCAGCAGACTCAACAGCCTTGGTTTCTCAAATGATTCCCTGATCCACCTCTACGCAGACAACACCATTCTGTATTCATCTGGCCCTTCTTTGGACACTGTGTTAACTAACCTCTAAACGAGCTTCAATGCCATACAACACTCCTTCCGTGGCCTCCAACTGCTCTTAAATGCTAGTAAAACCACGTAAATCTTTTTCAACCGTTCGCTGCCCGCATTCGCCCGCACCCGCCCGACCGACTAGCATCACTACTCTGGATGGTTCTGACTTAGAATATGTGGACAACTACAAATACCTAGGTGTCTGGCTAGACTGTAAACTCTCCTTCCAGACTCATATTAAACATCTACAATCCAAAATTAAATCTAGAATCGGCTTCCTATTTCGCAACAAAGCCTCGTTCACTCACGCCGTCAAACATACCCTTGTAAAACTGACTATCCTACCGATCCTCGACTTCAGCGATGTCATTTACCAAATAGCACCAAATAGCTTCCAACACTCTACTCAGCAAACTGGATGCAGTCTATCACAGTGCAATCCGTTTTGTCACCAAAGCCCCTTATACCACCCACCACTGCGACCTGTATGCTCTTGTCGGCTGACCCTCGCTACATATTCGTCGCCAGACCCACTGGCTCCAGGTCATCAAAAAGTATATGCTAGGTAAAGCTCCGCCTTATCTCAGCTCGCTGGTCATGACAACAACACTCCAGCAGGTATATCTCACAGGTCATCCCCAAAGCCAACACCTGCTTTGGCCGCCTTTCCTTCCAGTTCTCTGCTGCCAATGACTGGAACGAATTGCAAAAATCGCTGAAGATGGAGACTTATATTTCCCTCACTAACTTTAAACATCAGCTATCTTAGAAACTAAATGATCGCTGCAGCTGTACATAGCCCATCTGTAAATAACACACCCAATCTACCTACCTCATCCAGATATTGTTTTTATTTACTTTTCTGCTCTTTTGCACACCAGTATTTCTACTTGCACATCACCATCTGCTCATCTATCACTCCAGTGTTAATTTTCTTGTAATTTGCTTGTAATTACTTCGCTACTATGGCCTATTTATTGCCTTACCTCCTCATGCCATTTGCACACAATGTATATAGACTTTTTTTCTATTGCGTTATTGACTGTACGCTTGTTTATTCCATGTGTAACTCTGTGTTGTTGTGTGTCGCAATGCTTTGCTTTTTCTTGGCCAGGTCGCAGTTGTAAATGAGAACTTGTTCTCAACTAGCTTACCTGGTTAAATAAAGGTTAAATAAAAAATTAAAATGTTCTAGAAAGGCACAGTAGCAGGACAGCAAACCCTCAACCTTCTGGTCAGTAGCCCTGCATGGCATCGACTGTGCCAAAGACAATATCCACGTTTATAAACAGAGGATGGCTGCAGTTATTGTTATTTGTGGTTGTAAACATTATTTTGAGTTAAGTATATGAGTATGAGGGGGGTGGTGTGATTCTTTTTTTACAGTAGGGGAGGGTCATGTGAAAATACTTTTTACATTGGGGAGGGGGATGCATTTTCTTTCATGACACCTTGAGTTGGACCTGACCCCACCCCCAGTACATTTAGAACTATCCCTTATATGACCAGTATACAACCTGACCGTGACATAGTGACGTCATTGCAACCAGTTTTGCCCACTGCGATATTGAGAGGTGATGGAAGAGGCGATTGAACAACATTGATTTACCTGTTGAATGCAACTTACTCATTGAACAAGACATTGTGCTGAGGGCACATTCCCAGATGCTTCCTAATGGTGTCCATGTCCGTGCGGATATCGTAACCATTTATGAGAGCGGTCCCCGAAGTTGGAGCGAACAGTCCCGTCAAGATCGACCTATAGGATAAGCGGAGAACAAGAAAATGTGCTGGGAAAGTCATTTTTACTTCCGTATCCCTGGATACCAAATTGAAACCCTTCATAAAACACATTGGGTGGAAGTAAATTAATCTACAAACAAGAATATAATTTTATGTATCTTACATAACCATATTTTCATCATTTGGATTATAAAATTCTGTAATAAGTGGTGGCAGGAACAGACGTCAATTTCCCAGTAGAAAACAACCAATCAACAACCTGTATCATGGTTGGTTAATCAATCAATAACATTCACACTGACTATACAATTGTGAAGCTAGACATGCTACATCATTGCAGTGGTAATGAAGTAGCATCTTTAAAAAGTGAATGAAATCTAAATCAGCTTTTGAAAACATTATACCCCGTCAATTCCCACTCACTTTCCACTAGCAGTTAGTCTTCTTTCAAACTCATCATGAAGTAATAGCAAGATGTGTAAACTTTCTACATCATTATTTATAGAAGAAATTGGAGTGAAATTAACTATACTGAACAAAAATAAACACAATAGGCAACAATTTCAAAGATTTTACTGAGTTATTGTTCATATAAGGAAATCAGTCAATTGAAATAAATTAGGCCATAATCTATGGATTTCACATGCCTGGTCAGGGGTGCAGCCATGGGTGGGCCTGGGAGGGCATAGCCCCACCCACTTGGCAGCCAGGTCCAGCCAATCAGAAATGTTTTCACCCACAAAGGGGCTATATTACAGACATGAAAACTCCTCAGCAACCCCCCTCCTCCTCCTCAAAAGATTCCGCAGGTGAAGAAGTAGGAAGTGGAGGTCCTGGGCTGATTTGATCTGCGGTTGTGAGGCCAGTTGGACATACTGCCAAATTCTCTAAAATGATGTTGGAGGCAGCTTATGGTAGAGAAATTTACATGAAATGATCTGGCAACAGCTCTGGTGGACATTCCTGCAGTCAGCATGCCAATTGCACACTCCCTCAAAACTTGAGACATCTCTGGTATTGTGTTGTGTGACAAAACTGCACATTTTAAGGTCTACTTTTATTGTCCTCAGCACAAGGTGCACTTGTGTAATGATCATGCTGTTTTAATCCGCTTCTTGATATGCCAAATCTGTCAGGTGGATGGATTACATTGGAAAATGAGAAATGCTCATTAATAGGGGTGTAATCAAATTTGTGCACAAAGTTTGAGAGAAATAAAAACATGGGACCAAAATTGACATGTTGCGTGCAATTATTTGTTTAGTATAGAGCGCAAATGTGCAAATCAAAGTTTATTTGTCACGTGCACCGAATACAACAGTGAAATGCTTACTTACAGGCTCTAACCAATAGTGTGAAAGAAAAATGTGTGTGTGTATGTGTGTGTAGGTAAGTAAAGAAATAAAACAACAGTAAAAAGACATTTGAAAATAACAGTAGCAAAGCTATATACAGACACCGGTTAGTCAGGCTTATTGAGGTAGTATGTACATGTGGGTATGACCTGTTGATGCCAGGAGTTCCTCTAGAGGAACACCCCCCCCCCCCCCCCCCCCCGTTCAGCTCAAACCGTGGCGCATGGAACGCAAAAATATTCTTAGAAATATTTAACCTCCACACATTAACAAGTCCAATAGCTCAAATGAAAGATAAACACCTTGTTCATCTACCCAGCATGTCAGATTTTTTAAATGTTTTACGGCGAAAACACACCACACATTTATATTAGACCACCACCGAAACCAAGACAAGCGGCAGCCATTTTGTCCCAGAAAATATAAAATTATAAAAGCAGGATTAAAAAATAAATCGCTCACTAACCTTTTGAAAATCTTCATCAGATGACAGTGATAGGACATGTTACACAGTACATTTTTTTTTTTCAATAATATGCCATATATATCCATAAATGTCCATTTACAATGTGCTCATGTTCAGAAATTACTCAAAAATGCCCGCAGGAAATCTAGGTAGCTCGGCAAGATAACGTAAATAGACATCATAAACTTTGGCTAAATATACATGTTCTACATATAGTTAGAAAGATACACTGCTTCTTTATGCAACCGCTGTGTTAGATTTATTTTTAACGTTACAGAAATCGCACACTATTCCATATGCTGAGACAGCGCTCAGTTCCAAGCTACATTTCCACGTAATGTTGGAGTCAACAGAAACACAGATTTAAGCATAAATATTCCCTTACCTTCGATGGTCTTCGTTCAGAATGTTCTGGAAGGGTTCATACTTACCCAATACATCGTTTGGTTTCAAGTCTTGCGTCTTTGTATTAGCTACAGCTAATAACATCAGCTGAAATGCACCCAAAACGTCCTCTGGTCCGGAAACGTTGCGCATCAAAACTTCAAAATTACATATTATATGTCGACTAAACTGGTCAAACTAAGTGCAGAAGCAAGCTTTATGATGTTTTTAACACACAAAACAAATTTCAATTCAACCAGGCATCGTTTGCTCTTCCGGTCGGAGGCCGAGCAATTGCCGTACCAGGCAGTGATGCAACCGGTCAGGATGCTCTCGATGTTGCAGCTGTAAAACCTTTTGATAATCTCAGGACCCATGCAAAATCTTTTTAGTTTCCTGAGGGGGAAGAGGCTTTGTCGTGCCCTCTTTGTCTTGGTGTGTTTTGACCATTCTAGTTTGTTGGTGATGTGGACACCGCTCCTTTTCCTGTAGTCCACAATCATCCCCTTAGTCTTGGTTACGTTGAGGGATAGGTTGTTATTCTGGCACCACCCGGCCAGGTCTCTGACCTCCTCCCTATAGGCTGTCTCGTCGTTGTCGGTGATCAGGCCTACCACTGTTGTGTCGTCTGCAAACTTAATGATGGTGTTGGAGTCGTGCCTGGCCATGCAGTCGTGGGTGAACAGGGAGTACAGGAGGGGACAGAGCACGCACCCCTGGGGAGCTCCAGTGTTGAGGATCAGCATGGCAGATGTGTTGCTACCTACTATCACCACCTGGGGGCGGCCCATCAGGAAGTCCATGATCCAGTTGCAGAGGGAGGTGTTTAGTTCCAGGTTCCTTAGCTTAGTGATGAGCTTTGAGGGTACTATGGTGTTGAAAACTGAGCTGTAGTCAATGAACAGCATTCTCACATAGGTGTCCAGGTAGGAAAGGGCCATGTGGAGTGCAAACGAGATGCATCATCTGTGGATCTGTCTGGGCAGTATGCAAATTGGAGTGGGTTTCTGGGATAATGGTGTTGATGTGAGCCATGAACAACCTTTCAAAGCACTTCATGGCTACGAGGTGTATGAGGTCTGTAGTCATTACTCAGGTTGCCTTTGTGTTCTTCTGCGCAGGGACTATGGTGTTCTGCTTTAAGCATGTTGGTATTACAGACTCAATCAGGGACATGTTGAAAATGTCAGTGAAGACACCTGCAAGTTGGTCAGCACATGCCCGGAACACACGTCCTGGTAATCCATCTGGCCCCGCAGCCTTGTGAATGTTGACCTGTTTAAAGGTCTTACTCGCGTCGTCTACGAAGAGCGTAATCACACTATTGTCCGGAACAGCTGATGCTCTCATGCATGCCTCAGTGTTGCTTGCCTCGAAGCGAGCATAGAAGTGATTTAGCTCGTCTGGTAGACTCGTGTCACTGGGCAGCTCGCGGATGTGCTTCCCTTTGTAGTCTGTAATAGTTTGCAAGCCCTGCCATATCTGACGAGCGTCGGAGCCGGTGAAGTATGATTCAATCTTAGCCCTGTATTGACACTTTGCCTGTTTGATGGTTTGTCGCAGGGCATAGCTGAATTTCTTGTAAGCTTCCGGGTTAGAGTCCCGCACCTTGAAAGCGTCAGCTCTACCCTGTAGCACAGTGCAAATGTTGCCTGTAATCCATGGCTTCTGGTTGGGGTATGTATGTACAGTCACTGTGGGAACGACGTCCTCAATGCACTTATTGATAAAGCCAGTGACTGATGTGGTGTATTCCTCAATGTCATCGGAAGAATCTCAGAACATGTTCCAGTCTGTGATAGCAACAGTCCTGTAGTTTAGCATCTGCCTCACCTGACCATTTTTTTTATAGACCGAGTCACTGGTGCTTCCTGCTTTAATTTTAGCTTGTAAGCCGGAATCAGGAGGATAGAGTTGTGGTTGGATTTACCAAATGGAGGGCGAGGGAGAGCTTTGTACGCGTCTCCGTGTGTGGAGTACAGGTGATCTAGAATTTTTTTCCCTCTGGTTGCACATTTAACATGTTGATAGAGATTTGGTGGAACTGATTTAAGTTTCCCTGCATTAAAGTCTCCGGCCACTAGGAGTGCCGCCTCTGGGTGAGTGGTTTCCTGTTTGCTTATTTCCTTATACAGCTGACTGACTACGATCTTAGTGCCAGCATCTGTTTGTGGTGGTAAATTAACAGCCATGAAAAGTATAGCTGAGATCTCTAGGCAAGTAGTGTGGCCTGCAATTTATCACAATATACTCTACTTCAGGCGAGCAAAATCTAGAGACTTTCTTAGATTTTGTGCACCAGCTGTTGTTTACAAATATGCACATACCCCCCTCGTCTTACCGGAGGGCGCTGTTCTATCCTGCCGGTGCAGAGTGTATCCCGTAAGCTGAATATCCATGTCGTCTTTCAGCCACAATTCCATGAAGCATAGGATATTACAGTTTTTGATGTCCCGTTGGTAGGATATTCGTGATCGTACCTCGTCTAGTTTATTGTCCAATGATTGCACGTTGGCGAGTAATATTGATGGTAATGGCAGCTTTCCTAGTTGCCTTCTGCGGGTCCGGACGAAGTATCCGGCTCTTCTTCCTCTGCATCTCTTCCTTTTGCGAATAATTGGGATGTCTGACCTGTGGGGTGTTTGGATAATATTTTGTGAGTTCTGCTTGCTGTTGTTGTTGTTGTTGAAAAAATATTTGTCTAATCCGAGGTGAGTGATCGCTGTCCTGATATTCAGAAGCTCTTTTCTGCCGTAAGATACGGTTGCAGAAAAATTATGTACAAAATAATTTACAAATATCGCAAAAAAACCCACATAATAGCACAATTGGTTAGGAGACCGTAAAACGGCGGCCATCTCCTCCGGCGCCATTTGGTTGAAAAGTTGGTCAAATCAACAATGCATTGAGAAATCTTTCATTTCATTTATGTGCAATAAAGTTTTATGTGGACTTTGATATTGTATTGCAACACTTAAAGTCACAAAGAGCTTTGTGGACACAACATTCAACTGGTATTTGATGGTGACTAAGCACTTGCTCGTCCTTCCCTTTACTTGTCATGCTTTGTTCCCTCGCTTCAGTTCTGGCTTTCATTCCGCTTGCTCAGCTGAGACCTGTTGTCTTCTTCAGTTCTCTCTCTCTCTCTCTCTCTCTCTCTCTCTCTCTCTCCCTCTACCCACACATTGTCTATCTATATCTTTCTCTCTCTTTTTCTCTCCCTCGTTCTCACTGTCCCCACCCACTCTCTTCATCCTCTTCATCTCCCCACCTGTTTTCTCTCTTTCCCTCTCCCTCACTCACTCTCTGGCCTTGTTGACTGTCTTCATTGTGTGCCATCTTAACCTTACCTAACCTCTTGCACTCGTTTTTCGACCAGCAATTAAATGACTCCCCCTTACACCCCGGCACTGCTGCTAACTTACTTTATTGTACTCTCAGAAGACTTGCCTCAACCTGAGCTGTGGCCATACTTCTAACACCATGAGAATAGAGCGATGCCAAAGTTCTTTGATGAAAGGATTAATGCAGCAGAGCTAAGAGTTTAATATTGCTATTGGCTCTGTTGTAGACAGGCAGATTGCAGCACAAACCAACACACACAATCAACTTTGTGTAAGCAGTGTTATGGCCCTGAAAAGCACTATGTAATGTGGTAACCATGGAGAGCTGATAGTTTGTATGACCTCTTCTCACCTCTCCACTGTTATAGCTGATGTGTGCTGACCTTTCTGGGGCAAAATGGCTCCTGGGCCATGGCATCAACCAGGTTACACATTGGCAGTGGATGAGGTGAGTTGCCTCCATATGTCAAGTGTTAAATCTTTGAGCACCTGGGAAAGTACTACATCAATTCAATCAATTTGTATTATTATTTTACTTACATAGTGGTTGTTTTTCCTGCGCCATTGTGACCAAGGAAAGAGGTGATGTGATTCTCATAGAAGTCCACACTAAGTCCATCCACAGCAAGCTTTTTTCCCGTTTTATAGATCTTCACAAGGTTCCTGATTGAGACCCCTACCTTCATATTGGGTGGTGGCTTTTCCAAATAATCTTTAAAATAAAACACACAAAAAAAGAGATGATCCTGCTTTAGACAAATGTCACGTGTCTTTAAATGCATGTATAGATGGTAAATAATACATTGCATACATGAAATTAGATGTTTATATATACATATATATATATATATATATATATATATATATATATATATATATACACACACACACACACACAGTATATAAATATACTGAACAAAAATATAAATGCAAAATGCAATGATTCAAACGATTTTACTGAGCTACAGCATGTTTAAGGAAATCAGTCAATTGAAATAAATTCATTAGGACCTATATGGATTTCACATGACTGGGCAGGACCGCACCACCCATTGGGAAGCCAGGCCCAGCCAATCAGAATTTGTTTTTTCCCCATAAAAGGGCTTTATTACAGACAGAAATTCTCCTCAGTTTCAACTGCTGTCCAAGTGGCTGGTCTCAGACAATCCTGCAGGTGAAGAATCCATATGAGGTCCTAGGCTGTCATGGTTACACGTGGTCTGCGGTTGTGAGGCCGGTTGGACGTACTGCCAAATTCTCTAAAACAACGGTGGCGACGGATTATGGTAGAGAAATGAACATTCAATACTTTGGCAACAGCTCTGTTGGACATTCCTGCAGTCAGCATGACAATTGCATACTCCCTTAAAATTTGAGACAACTGTAGCTTTGTGTTGTGTGACAAAACTGCACATTTTAGAGTGGCCTTTAATTGTCCCAAGCACAATGTGCACCTGTGTAATGATCATAATGTTCAATCAGCTACTTGATATGCCACATCTGTCAGGTGTATGGATTATCTTGGCAAAGGATAAATGTTCACTAACAGGGATGTAAACAAATGTGTGCATGACATTTGAGAGAGATAAGCTGTTTGTGCATATGGAACAATTTGGGGATCTTTTATTTTAGCTCATGAAACATGGGACGTAAGCATAATTTCCAAATCATGGTAATTAATATGGAGTTGTTCCCCCTTTGCTGCTATACCAGCCTTCACTCTTTTGGGAAGCTTTTCCACTAGATGTTGGAACATTGCTGCGGGGACCTTCTTCCATTCAGCCTCAAGAGCATTAGTGAGGTTCGGCACTGATGTTGGGCGTTTAGGCCTGGCTCGTAATGACATGTCATTACTACCCTGCATGAATCTGCTCTTATTTTTGCCTAAAAAACACCAAATTTGGCACTATGTTCATTGTTGTTTAACTAGCTAACGTTAGCTGGCTGGCTCATTAGCTAATGTTAGTTGAGTCTCTACTTTTATCCAATGTAAAAAATGTTGTTGCTGCATAAGACCAAATCCAGGTGTTGAGTCACATTTAGCCTATTCCAGAACGCATACTGGTATTTGAATATAGCATGAGAAAAGGGAATCTGGACACAATGTGGACATGGTGGGCACGTTCAAATTTCAGTGTAAACGCATGATGACTCCGGAATTCCACTCCATGATCAGAATACGAAACGGCCTAGACACGGCCAATAAAACTACATTGCACCTCCCTCGACCAAATGTTAATTAGCAGTCATTTACTAACGAGGCTTTGACTTTCCGAGCTCAACCTTGTTTTTCCCCCTGCATTATCTGTCTATTATTATCTAACACAAAATCAAGGTGCCAACAATCAGGAGTCTAAAGTTATAATGAACTAGGCTTATTGAGGTTGCATTCAGTCTGTGATGGGAATGACCTGTGTTAAACCAGACAAATAAATAACTGTTGCGTAATGCCTGAGTGTGGGTGTGTTTGTGTGAATACCACTGGCTACTATACCATTGTATTCCATGGGATCCTTGAACTGACTAGGGTCAGCGTTGGGCACCGCAGACATCCCGCACCAATAGGAGGCCATGAAAGGGAAGGACCACGGCTTGGCTATTCCATACTGGCCTGTTATCAAGAGTGGAGGAACATCATTCACATTTTATTAACAGCTTGAGGGATGACACTTTGCAGTGCATGTTTCCATCCAGCTAGACTGGCACAAATCCCCCTCTTATTTTAATTAGAGAAGATGAGATGAATATATTATGGCAGTCTGCTGGGATATTCGATTTGTTTTCTGGTTATTGACCAACAACAACACATACACGAAGAGTGTATCAATTCTGTGTACTCTGTGGATTCCGTAATTACAATATAACGTACATTTGGTCTATAAAACAGTTTAACCCCCAGCATCACACGGGTGGAATGTGTTCCATTTATGTACATTATGTTCATGTCAGTGGGACATACGTTACTTATCGACTGCACTTTATCCACTAACTGATGTCATTATGAACAGCACTTGCAGAGCATGGTTTCCATATTAGGACATTCACACCTTAATGGAAGTTGTGTCACAGTCACTTGGAGTTGGAGAGTCCTAATATGGACACCGTACTGTGAGCATTACGTTATAGGGTGACGTGAATCCTGGGAGACGCGGATACAGGGTCAGTTTTTCCCCAAAGACGGTTACGATTGGGGGAGGGGAAGCCGATCCTAGATCTGTACCTAGGGGAAACTTCACTCCGGAGTGTGCATTATTGATGGCTTTCTCATGAATGAGTTACCTGGGAAGACGTTCTCAATGTACCACGTGAGCAGCCAGTAGATGAGGGCGTCGATGAGCATCATGATGATGGACACGATGAAACTGTACCGATCTCCCTCAGGATTTTGGGCAATGTTACTCCACTGGATACCGATGCCCTGCTCCTCATACTTGGCGAAGTTCTCACAGCCATACCCGAAGGCCACACACGACAGCAAACTCTGGAAATGGATACAGTTTAGATCTGATTGGTTATTATCCAAGAGTGGATGTCGGGCTTCATGTCAGATCATCATTATCACCTTCAACATTCGTGAGGCAGAGCATGTGAGGAACCTCAAGGCAAAAAAAAGGACTTGTACCAGATATGCAACACTGTCATTGAATTATACACAACATTTAGGAGCACGTGCTCTTTTAGACTGACCAGGTGAATCCAGGTGAAAGCTAACATCCCTTATTGAGGTCATTTGTTAAATCCACTTCAAATCAGTGTAGATGAAGGGGAGGAGACAGGTTAAAGAATGGTGTTTAAGCATTGAGACATGGATTGTATATGTGTGCCATTCAGAGGGTGAATGGGCAAGACAAAATATTTAAGTGCCTTTGAACGGGGTATGGTAGTAGGTGCCAGGCACACTGGTCTGAGTGTGAAGAACTGCAACGCTGCTGGGTTTTTCACGCTCAACCGTTTCCTGTGTGCATCAAGAATGGTCCGCCACCCAAAGGACATCCAGCCAACTTGACACAACAGTCATTTTGGAAGCATTGATGTCAACATGGACCAGCATCCCTGTGGAACGCTTCCGACAACTTGTAGAATCCATGCCCCAACGAATTGAGGCTGTTCTGAGGGCAAAGGGGGGTGAAACTCAATATTAGGAAGGTGTTCTTAATGTTTTGTACCCTCAGTGTATCGTGTGATTTTTCAATTGAGCCTTTGACTAGGATCAGTGCCTACCCTAGCTATGGGAAACCATGGTCGTGTTCAATAGGGCCAATTGTAGAAAAACCTTTTGCAACAGTATCTGTATTCTAATTGGAAACATTCCATCCTATTTTAAAATGCTTCAAAACCATCTTTGATACAGTAGGATATTGCTAGGGAAATGACAAATGGTGCTTTGCCCATGACACATCCTCTGGTACAGCTGATCACTCTCTTCTGCCATATTGCCTGCCAGCTGTTTGGGCATGCTTCATTTACCCCAAGTGTTTAAGCCCAGGCAGATGCCACAAACACTTAATAAAGCCTTGTAGACCAACACATGATGTACAACAGCACCAAAAAAAACATTGTAAATGTTGGCCCTCTTCTGTCGCATCGAACACCCGCCAACTGCCAATGTCTGTAATTGAATGACATTCTGAATGAGTGACAATAGGGGAAGTTATGACCCTACTGCAACACCCGAGGTCTGACCTGAACGCTGTCCGCAGTCTCTACATGCAAAGCCACTGGCACCCATTCAACTGTCCCCCTGAGTCCGAGCTCGGACACGTTCGACTGCCAAACAATTGGCAGCCAATCATGGTACAAAGGGTGATGCAGGGGAGCAAGTGACCCCTCCCTGACCTTTCAGTGACAGGCTGACAGAGTGACGGTGCAGCTAATCTGACTTTGAGAAGGGCAAAAGCCCCAGAAATAAACAGACCACCCGCTATGAAACACATCAACACGAAAATACAGAGGCCACACATTATTACTGTCCTTGTGATATCACACACACAGCTAATATCTCTGCATAGGCTAATATCTCTGCGTAGGCTAAATCCTCAAATCACAACAGTCATTAATATGAATGCAAATGATTTGCCATTATTAAAATGCATTGTATGAATATGATATCAAAGACAATAGTGGGAGTTGTGTGTGTTTCTCTCTGTGAGTGTGTGTGTGTGCCTGGAAACGGTGTACTTTATTCTTTGTTGGCTGATGAAAATACATCCCTCTAATAAATAAACTACAGGGATGGACTGGAAGTCAACACGGTCAGAGGAACATTGTTCATGCAAATGAGAGGAGTAGCCCATCCGTCTCAACAGGGGGAGTGGAGGAATGAAATCTCAATGCCAAGGGCAAAACTGCACAAAGTTACTTTGTGCACGGAATACATTAAAAGTCGTGTTTTTTCCGCCCCTCTACATACACAAGATATGACACACACCTAGGAAGAAATAAGGGAGATGCCACAAGGATTATTGGCAACTTTTCCACACAAACACAGGAAGTTGAAAAGGTTTGGCATGGGCCCTCAAATACAGCTGCAACATTGAGAGCATCTTGACTGGCAGCATCACCCAGTATCATCAGCCCAGTACATCACTGGTGCCTGCCATCCAGGACCTCTTTATCAGGCGGTGTGAAAGGAAGGGCCGGAAAATTATTAGACTACAGCCACCCAAGCCATAGACTGTTCTTTATGCTTCCGCACGGCTATCAGTATTGGTGCATCAAGTCTGACACCAACAGGCTCCTGAACAGCTTCTATCCCCAAGCCATAAGACAGCTAAATAGCCAACAGAATGGCTACATGAACTATCTGAGGTGACCTTTGTGTTATAGTGTTCCACGTTCTCTACGCACACTCACAGGACTCTACACACTCACGCACACTGACACTCCAACACACACATAACATGCACACACATTTATAGTCACTCTACACACACACATACAATCATAATTTACACTGCTGCTACTCTGTTTATCGTATATCCTGATGCTTAGTCACATTACCTCTATACATGCCTACCTCCATCACTCCAGTATGACTGCACATTGTAAATACTGCACTGGAACTGACCCTGTAAAAAGCTTCTTACTTTCTTGTTTTTTCTTGTTTTTGTTCTCCCTTATGTTCTTTTTAGTGCTACTGTACATTTATATTGATTACTGCATTGCTGGGTTGGAGCTTGCAAGAAAGGCATTTCACTGTAATTGTGCACAAAACATTAAAACTTGAAAGTGAACATAATAAAAAACCCTGAAAACACTTTTCAGAGAGAAGATCAGTGTCGTTGAGTTGGCATTACTTGTTTGAATGTGTTTAAAGGAAATGTATACTGGCGTGTATACTGGTGTGAAAAGATAAACACAGAACATTGTCAGGTGCCAGGGTAGGCTATTTTTTGAGGCCGCGGCTAAATATTTCAATTTTCAGAAACAAGGAATCACGGTTCTACTTTAAAGTCTCGAAAGATGTGTCTCCGCGGCAATGAAGATTACGAACGGCTGTGTCTTTGTCTCTGCAGAACAGACAGTTCCATGACAAATGATCCTACACAGAGCAGAAAGGTCACTCAGAAAGGCTACAATAAAAGTTGAGCATGTATGTGTTATTTATCTTTTCATTACAAAACTTCCCCATGGGTTTATTCGGTCTCAGTTATCCTCTTTCTCAAGTATGTGCATTATAAAGACTTGAGTTACACAGTATGAGTGAGTGCTCGTAGGGGTGACTGGGGTTTGTTGTAACAGTGCTTATTACCAGTGGTGTGGACATGAGTCACATGTCTTGGACTTGAGTCTAACTCCAGACTTGAGATTGGACTTGATATCAGTCACCGGCTTCATCAATCAAGTGCATCGATGGTGTAGTCCCCACAGTGACCGTATGTACATATCCTAACCAGAAGTCATGGATTACAGGCAACATCCACACTGAGCTAAAAGGAAGAGCTGCCACTTTCATGGAGCAGGAGCATGTGGCAGGGCTTGCAAACTATTACGGGCTACAAAAGGGAAGCTCAACCGTGGGCTGCCCAGTGACACAAGCCTACCAGACGAGCTAAATGACTTCTATAAGCGCTTCGAGGAAAGCAACACTGAAGCATGCATGAGAGCACCAGCTGTTCCAGACGACTGTCTGATCATGCTCGCCATAGCCGATGTGAGCAAGACCTTTAAACAAGTCAACATTCACAAAGCCGCGGGGCCAGACAGATTACCAGGATGTGTACTCAAAGCATGCGTGGACCAACTGGCAAGTGTCTTCAATTACATTTTTAACCTCTCCGTGACCGAGTCTGTAATAACCACGTTTCAAACAGACCACCATAGTCCTTGTGCCCAGGAAAGCGAAGGTAACCTCCCTAAATGATTACTGCCCCATAGCACTCATCGGTAGCCATGAAGTGCTTTGAAAGGCTGGTCATGGCTCACATCAATAGAATCCTCCCGGATACCCTAGACCCACTCCAATTCGCATACTGCCCCACCAGATCCACAGATGACGCAATCTCAATCACACTCCACACGGCCCTTTCCCTCCTGAACAAAAGGAACACCTATGTGAAAATGCTGTTTATTGACAACAGCTCAGCATTCAACACCATAGTGCCCACAAAGCTCATCACAAAGCTAAGGACCCTGGGACTGGGCATCTCCCTCTGCAACTGAATCATGGACTTCCTGATGGGCCACCCCCAGGTGGTAAGGGTAGGCAAGAACACATCTGCCACACTGATCCTCAACACTGGGGCCCCTCATGGGTGCGTGCTTAGTCCCCTCCTGTACTCCCTGTTCACCCACGACTGCGTGGCCAAGCATGACTCCAACACCATCATTAAGTTGGCTGACGACAGTGGTAGGCCTGATCACCGACAACGATGAGACAGTCTATAGGGAGGAGGTCAGAGACCTGGCAGTGTGGTGCCAGGACAACAACCTCTCGCTCAATGTGAGCAAGACAAAGGAGCTTGTGGACTATAGGAAAAGGAGGGCCGAACAGGCCTCCATTAACATTGTAAGGGCTGAAGTGGAGCGAGTGGTATGGTATGGCAACTGCTCGGCATCTGTCCAAAAAGGCGCTACAGAGGGTAATGCGTACACCCAATACATCACTGGGGACAAGCTTCCTGACATCCAGGACCTATATACTAGGCGGTATTAGAGGAAGGCCCAAAAAATTGTCAAAGACTCCAGTCACCCAAGTCATAGATTGTTCTCTCGCCTACCTCACAGCAATCGGTACCGGAGTGCCAAATCTAGGACCAAAAGGCTCCTTAACAGCTTCTACCCCCAAGCCATATGATTGCTGAACAATTAATCAAATGGCCTCTCAAACTATTTACATTGACCGCCATCCTGCTTTGTTTTTACACTGCTGCTACTCGCTGTTTATTATCTATGCATAGTCACTTTACCAATTATCTCGACTAACCTGTACCCCCGCACATTGACTTGGTACTGGTGTCCCCTGTATATAGCCTCATTCTTCTTAAGTAATTTTCCTGTGTTACTTTTTTGATATATAATTTTTTTAAACTTTCGTTTATTCAGTAAATATTTATTTTACTGCATTCTTGAACTGTTGGTTAAGGGCTTGTAAGTAAGCATTTCACTGTAAGGTCTACACGCGTTGTATTCAATGCATGTGACAAATACAATTTGATTTGATTTGTAGGCTATATGTACGAAAGAAAAACCACTAAATTGGTGTCCCGGTCGCGGCCGGCTATGACACGTGACGCCTCAAGCACGGTGATGCAGTGCCTTAGAACACAGCGCTACTCGGGAGGCAGTTTTAGAGATTTATAACAGTTAAATTGTTGTATTCTTGTTTCTCCTCGTTGTTAGTTAGTAAACTTAGCTAGCAGCTAACATGCTGGATGGCCAATAATAAAAATTTGAAATGCATCCACAGTCATAATCATAACCAATGTCAACTTTCGTCAATTGTGTTACATAGCAAGCTAGTAGAAGTATTTACATTTGCTGTTGTTACACTTTTGCCAAAAAGTTACATAACAATTTAGCATGTGCCAGGCTAACTAGCTAGCCAATTCCAGTTATGTGCTAACATTTGCTGGTAAACCTAGCTTTAGGTGGCTGGTTGTAACATTACAGCTTGCTGTTTAGTAGCCATATCTACGACTAAAAAGAGAAGAGGTAGGGCCTCCCGAGTGGTGTAGTGATCTAAGGCACTGCATCACCTTTATTTAACCAGGTAGGCTAGTTGAGAACAAATTCTCATTTACAACTGTGACTTGGCCAAGATAAAGCAAAGCAGTGCGACACAAACAACAACACAGAGTTACACATGGAATAAACAAACATACTGTCAATAATACAAATGAGAAAATCTATATACAGTGTGTGCAAATGAGGTAGGATAAGGGGGGTGAGGCAATAAATAGGCCATAGTAGCGAAATTATTACAGTATGGCAAATTAAACACTGGGGTGATAGATGTGCATAAGATGAGTGTGCAAGTAACGATACTAGGGTGCAAAGGAGCAAAAAAAAAATATATATATATATGTTGATGAGGTAGTTGGATGGGCTATGGATGTCCACTAGAGGCCGTGTGCCACATGGGCCGGGAGGCCTATGGGGCGGCACACAATTTGCACAGTGTCGTCTGGGTTAGGGGAGGGTTTGGCCGGCAGGGATGTTCCTGTCCCATCACGCACTTGTGACTCCTGTGGCGGGCCGGGCACAATGCACGCTGACACGGTCGCCAGGTGTACTATGTTTCCTCCAACACATTAGTGCGGCTGGCATCTGGGTGAAGCAAGCGTTGTGTCAAGAAGCAGTGCAGCTTGGCTGGGTTATGTTTACGAGGACACACTACTGTCGACCTTCGCCTCTCCCGAGTCTGTACGGGAGTTGCAGCAATGGGACAGGACTGTAACTACCAATTGGATACCATGAAAAGGGGATAATAAATAAAAAGAGAAGAGATTTTACAATCGAGATACAATTGATCTCCGATTGTAAAACCTCTTCTATTTTTAGTCATAGATATGGCTACCTGTAATTGTTTAGCTAACTTAGCTAGCTACCTAAGTTAGCAAACAGAAAAATAATTAGATTTCCCCCTACTGTAACACTGTAGTATAATCGCCAGCAATACATAAAATGGGTCTCAGTAGATCAACTAAAGTTAGGTAGCTAGCTAGGTGGCTTGCATGAAAAATAACGAACTTAGCTAGCCACCATATTTGTCATATGGTGCTTTAGCTGAGTTTCTAGCTAAATCCAACTCTTTGTTTAGAATCCTCTTCGCTATATTTCAGTTGAATAATATATGGTTGAATGTCACCATGTAGCTAAGAAAAATGCTCCATCTTTGAATCACGCCATTCTGGTCTGGGCAGTTCTTTCAGTTTTTCCCAAAGGATTGTGTTTTTAGTATCCGCCTCCCTTTCAAAAAAGTCTGCCTTGAGGGAGGAACACGGCCAGAGTTCGCACCACCCCAGAGTTGTAGTCTTTCAGAGACTGGAAAAATGTGTCAACTTGTATATTTAGCAATGAATCCACTGATAGGTACATCGCTGAAGACATCCAATGGCTCTATCAAACAAGGACAACTATATCTAAACGCACAAAAATGTATAGTGCAATGAGTATCACATCGAGCCTTTGGAAAATGCAACAAAGCAGCACTACATTTATTTTCAGATCTCGCCCCCTCCATCAATAGACCGGAAGCCGTCTGCTTTGAATGTTGCGAGTTCATGCGGGAAGCACATGTAATAGCAGTAATTCTGCCCCCCAAAAAATAAATACAGCTCAAGGGATCATTTTTAAGAGTTGTTTGGCAAGGATACAGTGCCTTGCAAAAGTATTCATCCCCTTGGCATTTTTCCTATTTTGTTGCCTTACAACCTGGAATTAAAATAGATTTTTTGGGAGGGTTGTATCATTTGATTTACACAACATGCCTACTAAATACAAAATATGTTTAATTGTGAAACAAACACGAAATAAGACAAAAAAACAGAAAACTTGAGCGTGCATAACTATTCACCCCCCAAAGTCAATACTTTCTAGAGCCTTCTTTTGCGTGGCATATCTACCCACTGGGATGTTTGCCCATTCTTCAAGGCAAAACTGCTCCAGCTCCTTCAAGTTGGATGGGTTCCTACTGGTGTACATCAATCTTTAAGTCATACCACAGATTCTCAATTGGATTGAGGTCTGGGCTTTGACTATGCCATTCCAAGACATTTAAATGTTTCCCCTTAAACCACTCGAGTGTTGCTTTAACGGTGTGCTTAGGATCGTTGTCCTGCTGGAAGGTGAACCTCCGTCCCAGTCTCAAATCTCTGGAAGACTGAAATAGGTTTCCCCCAAAAATGTCCCTGTATTTAGCGCCATCGATCATTCCTTAAATTCTGACCAGTTTTCCAGTCCCTGCTGATGAAAAACATCCCCACAGCATGATGCTGCCACCACCATGGTTCACTTTGGGGATGATGTGCTCTGGGTGATGAGAAGTGTTGGGTTTGTGCCAGACATAGTGTTTTCCTTGATGGCCAAAATGCTACATTTTTGTCTCATCTGACCAGATTACCTTCTTCCATATGTCTGGGTAGTCTCCCACATGCCTTTAGGTGAACACCAAACGTGTTTGCTTATTTTTTTCTTTAAGCAATGGCTTTTTTTCTGGCCACTCTTCCGTAAAGCCCTCCTTTCCTGATCCGTGAGTTTTGGTGGGCGGCGCTCGCTCTCCATATTCTTTCCATTTTTTAATAATGGATTTAATGGTGCTCCGTGGGTTGTTCAAAGTTTCTGATACTTTTTATAACCCAAACCTGATCTGTACTTCTCCACAACTTTGTCCCTGACCTGTTTGGAGAGCTCCTTGCTCTTCATGGTGCAGCTTGCTTGGTGGTGCCCCTTGCTTTATGGTGTTGAAGACTCTAGGGCCTTTCAGAACAGGTGTGTATATATACTGAGATCATGTGACAGATCATGTGACACTTAGATTGCACACAGGTGGACTTTAATTAATTATGTGACTTCTGAAGGTAATTGTTTGCACCAGATCTTATTTAGGGGCTTCATAGCAAAGGAGGTGAATACATATGCTCGCATCACTTTTCCGTTTAAATGTTTTTGAAACAAGTAATTTTTTTCATTTCACTTCACATATTTAGACTATTTTGTGTATGTCCATTACATGAAATCCAAATAAAAATCAGTTTAAATTACAGGTTGTAATTCAACAAAATAGGAAAAACATCAAGGGGGGTGAATACTCTTGCAAGGCACTGTATGTGATTTGGAAACGACATAATCTGTTATTTCTGATACTATATAGATCTCAAAACAGATCACCCTCTGGTGGCTCTGGAGGAGAATTTGCAAAAGTCACTTTTTGTCACTGAGTTTCGTATCCCTGCCTCTGTATATATTCCAGCCTCTGCTTTTCTTCATATACAATGTAACAATTGATAATATTCTCTCCCTTCAGACTATTGTCAATTTAATCTTGTCTTTAGACTAACTTTATAACTTTAAAAATGGCAAAGTCATTCAAAAAAATACATTCGTTTTGAGTCAATATGACGCTCTCGGCTCTTCTAGTGTTAAATGATTACATTTGTGGCTGCCTAGCCTAGCATAGCCTACTATCTCCTGGTCACTGAGTCTATCCTATCCTAGCCTACTATCTCCTGGTCGCCTAGGCTAGCCTACTATCAGTGAGAGGTTGCCAAGCCTATTGTCATTATTACTATTATATCAGCACATTATGTTCCAGTCTCATAGTCAATTAATTATAGGCCTCTAGTTTATTATGTGTAGGTATACATTTTTGCTGGCCATGCCATAAACATATTCCTGCTTACACCACTGGACTCAACCCATTCTACTTGGGACTTGGACTTTTGTGACTTGAGACTTGCTTGTGACTCAAATAATAGTGACTTGGTCCCACCTCTGCTTATCACTTCCAATCTAGAGGGTGCTGTGTGAAAATTTTAAGATTAAAATGTGTGAATTCTTTGAAAATTACTCATCCACCTGGTCAATTCATGTCAGCAATGCAACACATTGAGGTGAGGGGAATGTGTTTTCTTTATTTAAATGTTTGAATTATGGGAGTGTACATGAAAAATGTGGTTTGTTGAATAGAGGAAATGGGGAGCTGCATCCCAAACCTATTTCTGATTTGCTAAGTCAAGCCATGTTGTAAGTAAAATTGGGAGGCAATTAGCATTGGGGGTTGGTTGGGGATGGTTATCACATGGAATGTGGGGTTGGTTGTCACTATCAACTCCATTATAACCACATTGATCAGAGCCAGAATACAATACATCTCAAGCTCTTTTGTGCTGTTGTTGCTATAGAGACCTCCCTTCCCAGTAAACACAAACTCCTTTGGGAATATGTAGTGTGTTGGGAATATGTAGTGTGGAGACGTTGGTCCAAAGTCTAAACCGCATCATGTACTGTATATATCCAATGGGCAGTGGTATCTGTGCTATGTGGGTTTGTTGCCTCCCTCTCTCACACACATGTTTCTGTCCCACACCCACACGTGTACATATGAATGTGCAAACACATGCATACACATGCATAAAATGCTAAAGTTTAGACATTGTTCGATCAAATAAATGCTATTTCTAAGACTGTGTGCTATATTGCTTAATTTCCTGTTACAAAAGGAATAAGCTGCCAGCAAACATTGTGACAACCAACCCCATACTGTGTGACACAACCAACCCTGTGATGGGGCTGGTTGTCACAGGTGCACAGAGTGGACGAAGATATGACGATAAAAAGGGTCCCTATTTCAACCCAAGACCTTGGTCTTTCTATTAATGTTGAAAGGAGTCTTGTGAGATATACTGGTGCTGAGAAATAACACACAAGAGTAAAACGTGTAACAACCAACCCCGGTCTCCCCTACTTCTGACAGAGAGCAGTCAGAAAATGAAAAGTAATATCACCGTGTGAACTAAACCTTAAAAGCTCAATAACTGCACCATATAGGAAATGAAACAACATGACTCAATGTTATTATTATTATTATTATTGTTGTCAGAGGAAATCTCCGACTTTCAGATCACAGAAAAAAGTATCGCAAATTGATTTTGTATACAGTAAGGGCTAAGGGCAATGTGCTACACCGCAAAACACGCAAACTTAATGGGGAAAGTTGGGAGAGATCAATAAATAATTGGATCAAATGGCAAATACAATAACAACAGGGGGTTATTGAAGTTAACAATATAGTTCTGGTGATACATTGGCAGAGTTAAAAGGTTGAGAGAAGAATGGTTACAAGGCACATAGGAATATCATTAATAGAGCACCACAGTGGTGTCATATACCCATAAAACCTAGCGGTCAAACAGGGAAAAAGTTCCAATCGTTTCTCCACCATTCATTTTCCAATAGGGGATTTTATAAACACTTAAAATAAGGGCTGTTTCGTATAAGCTTACCCTGGCTTTTATCAATATATTTGGCTCAATTTACTCTCAAATTCAAAAAGGTTTATTGGAATCAAAGTAGACATCATGCAAGACTACAAATCCCTGCAAGCTCCTGCACGTCATCTCTAGCTGACACCTTTGCTAACAGGTATTGTGTCAATTTAAAAAACTTGCACAAGACAGTTCACAGAATTGTCTATTTAAAGAAATGTTGCCAATTTATTAATTACTACATTTAGCTAATAATAGATAGTTAGTCCAGAGATTATTACCTTTGCCTAAATTCAGCAATCTCATCAAGATCATCATGGCATAATTAGCATTTCATTTTGGCGGGGTAAATACAGGTGAATATATTGCTAAAAGTCACCTTGTCCTAGAGAGATTTACACGGTTATCATTACGTCATGCCAGGGTAAGCCTACACGAAACACAGCCCTCATTTTAAGTGTTTCTCAAATCCCCTATGGGTAAATGTAAAAAACGATTGGAAAAATTTCCCTGTTTTCCAGCTAGATTTTATGGGTATTACACTGCCTTGTAAAAGTATTCAGTGAAATAAAAACAGAAAAGTGGTGCGTGCATATGTATTCACACCCTTTGCTATGAAGCCACTAAATAAGATTTGGTGGAACCAATTACCTTCAGAAGACAATAAGTAGTTCTATAAAGTCCACCTGTGTGCAATCTAAGTGCCTGTGTGCAATCTAAGCAAGGGGCACCACCAAGCAAGTGGTACCAGTGAAGCATAGTGGTGACTGCATCATGCTGTGGGGATGTTTTTCATTAGCAGGGACTGGGAAACTGTTCAGAATTTAAGTGTGGGTGGGTTTGCGCCAGACATAGTGTTTTCCTTGATGGCCAAAAAGCTCAATTTTAGTCTGAATGATGGATGGCGCTAAATACAGGGAAATTCTTGAGGGAAACCTGTTTCAGTCTTCCAGAGTTTTGAGACAGGGACGGAGGTTCGCCTTCCAGCAGGTCAATGACCCTAAGCATACTGCTAAAGCAACACTTGAGTGGTTTAAGGGGAAACATTTAAATGTCTTGGAATGGCCTAGTCAAAGCCCAGACCTCAATCCAATTCTCTTGGTCAAAGTACAACCTTCCTCTCTCTTCAACACCATTACAAAATCACTTACTTAGTCTTCAATACAGTTCCAAATCCAAACCCTAATAAACACCCACTGGGTCTCTGCTGTCCATTATGGACTTGTGCTGGAAGTAACAGTACACAAGAGTAGTTCCATAGGTCCACTCACCACAGCGATTTTGACCTGGAACCCCAAGACGTCCCTCCAGGCATAGCAGAGGAGGTGTGGAAGGTAGAGGACGAAGTAGATGAGGCCCCCGCACGCCGCCGCCAGGTTGGCCTTGGAGAAGAACACGCTGATAAAGAAACACTCCATGATGGTGGCCACGCAGAAGACCAGCATGAAAACGAAGATCACAGAGGGGTCGCTGTACTGCAGCACCTTCCCATACTGCACCGGGAAAGGGTCAGGATGAAAGTGATAATAAAAGGGGAAAGAAGGGGGAAGATACAACACTGTGATCTTGTTCGAAATACATCTTCCTTCCTCGTTTTCATTAGTTAATCACAGATCTGCAAGTGATGGGTGATAGGTGAAAGCAAGGCTGTTGTAGTTTGAGGGTTCTTTAAATAGTGGATAGATGACTACGAATAAACAATGGATATATACAGATTACTATTTTGCAGGTTTAATGACAAATTTACCATATTTACAGCCATGCGTAAACTAAACTACTTCCTGTTCCAACAATTAACAAACATCTGACCAATCAGCATAAATCAAAGCAGTTGTTAGGTAGATAAGCAATTACCATTACAATTCCAAACAGCTGATTCACCATATTTTTTGAACTACACAACCATGATTTAGAAAACAATAATATATCCTATAAAATAATCCTACATTATCATGGATTTACTTTCACTAATACAAACATATTACATATTTGATTACTTCAAGGAAGAAAGGAAGGATGTATTTCTTTAAGTATTCCAGTGGTAGCCGCTAAACTACCCAAGTTAGCACTTTGGGAGTATTGATTGCCGAGGGATGTTCGAGGCATAACCATTTCTTGCGTCTAGCAGCTCAGGCAAGAGAAGGCTATCTTACAATGAACAAGCTTCACAGACAAAAGCAGATTGATTGCGACTGATTGTGGTGATTAACTTATTATTTGTGAAGACAGCACAAAGCGGCACAGAAATAAAGCTTTTGATTAAAATGACTCATTGTTAATGATTTGACAAGCTGTAGGCAGAGTTACTCACCAGGTGTTGATAGCGTCTTATCAAGACTACTCCTAAAAATGTATCACTTATTGTACTTCTAACACAGCTTCAAAATATGATTTATCATCATGTTGATGTAAAGTGTCATGACGTTGGCCTGGGGGTAGGTTTATGACAGTCATAAATACCTCTTCCCCCTTTTTCCTCTCTCTAACCTACTGATGTTACATTTGCAAACCCCTTGGTTAACATAGATATTTTGGGAACATCAGAATGTGGGGGGAAATGAACTATATTCTGGTAATCCGACCAATTGAACATATGCGGTGGTACTTAATGAATATGATGTCAGTTCGGTTGTCGTCTGAGACATTCTCATCAATGATAATTTGAAATAACCTCTACAGTGGAAAGTCTACACATCAGAGTTATCGGATTCACATGGAATTGTTCAATTTAAATGTTTGAATATAAAATTATTGGTGAGGAGATGAAATGTAATTTTAGCTTCCAAATGAGAGATTTGGGTTTTCATAAGGTTAGGGCTCTGCTCAATCAGTGGCCCGCCCCTGTGAAGGGACATGGGTTATAAAACTTTTCAAACACGCCCTCCTCTCCCTTCCTATATAAAGCCTTGATGACAATATAACCTCCTGTTCCGAGGATGTGAGGACGACGGTCTGATGTCAGAATGGCTCAGATAATAACTACAGAACGAAGCCAACATCTGCGTGAGCTTTGGTTGCGAATAGTATAAACTTTGACCTCTTATCCACTACAGAAGGGATACCTAGCCATTGAGTTGGCAACCGCAGCTGCAAAAGAAGGTTAGGAAGGAACAGACAAAGTATCCCGTCTATCACACAACGACGTTACTATAACGTATCCAATTGACAACCAGAGACATTCTTCAAAGGACAAAGGACTCGGTTTGGCAACACGGCCTTCCATCTAAACCAACCTACCGAAGCGCAGCTCAGAGTAAATATTTATTGCATTTTCCTTTTCCAAATGGGCGGTAATTTAGAATGCATAAGATACTGTATTTACGATAGCACAGCTTCTAACTTTGTCCCTCAGTCTTCCCGCTCTTTCACTCAAACTGTCATGTACTGTCATGTTGTGTCTTGTCTCTGTCCTTTCCCTTCACCCTGTCTCCCTCTGCTGGTCGTTGTTAGGTTACCTTTTCTCCCCCGCTTTCCCCCAGCTGTTCCTTGTCTCCTCTTGACTACCTCGTCACCCCTTCTCCCACCTGTTCCCCTTTTCCCTCTGATTAGGTCCCTATATCTCTCTCTGTTTTTGTTCCTGTCCTTGTCGGATTCTTGTTTGTTGTGTTTCATGCCTGAACCAGACTGTCGTCATGTTTGCTGTAACCATGTCTTGTCCTGTCGGAATCTGCCGGTCCGTCTGAGCCTACCTATGTTTGGTAATTAAAGAAGCTCTGTTTAAGTTAATTCGCTTTTGGGTCCTCATTCACGCACCGTAACAGAAGAATCCGACCAAGAATGGACCCAGCGACTTCGGATCCTCTCCACTCAGCCGTCGGGATCCAGGGAGCGATGCTAGGCAGACACGAGCAGGAAGTGTCTGCTGCTCGACATGCCGTTGAGACCCTGGCCACCCAAGTCTCCAACCTTACAGAACAGGTTCACCATCTCCGCCTCGATCCACCGGCCACTTCCAGGGCTTTCGAATCTCCGGAGCCCAGAATCAATAACCCGCCGTGTTACTCTGGGGAGCCCACTGAATGCCGCTCGTTCCTCACCCAGTGTGATATTGTGTTTTCTCTCCAGCCCAACACTTACTCCAGGAGCACTGCTCGTGTCGCCTACGTCATATCTCTCCTTATTGGACGGGCTCGTGAGTGGGGCACGGCAATCTGGGAGGCAAGGGCTGAGTGTACTAACCAGTATCAGGACTTTAAGGAGGAGATGATACGGGTTTTTGATCGATCTGTTTTTGGGGAGGAGGCTTCCAGGGCCCTGTCTTCCCTATGTCAAGGCAATCGATCCATAACAGACTACTCTATTGAGTTTCGCACTCTTGCTGTCTCCAGTGGCTGGAACGAGCCGGCCTTGCTCGCTCGTCTTCTGGAGGGTCTCCGCGCAGAGGTAAAGGATGAGATTCTCTCCCGGGAGGTTCCTTCCAGCGTGGATTCCTTGATTGAACTCGCTATTCGCATTGAGCGACGGGTTGATCTTCGTCACCGAGCTCGTGGAAAGGAGCTCGCGCTCTCCGTCGCCCCCCTCTCCGCATCACTACCATCTTCCTCTGCCGGCTCGGGTGCTGAGCCCATGCAGCTGGGCGGTATCCGCATCTCGACTAAGGAGAGGGAACGGAGAATCACCAACCGCCTCTGTCTCTATTGCGGTTCCGCTGGTCATTTTGTCACTTCATGTCCAGTAAAAGGCCAGAGCTCGTCAGTAAGCGGAGGGCTACTGGTGAGCGCTACTACTCCTGTCTCTCCTTCAAGATCCTGCACTACCTTGTCGGTCCATCTACGCTGGACTGGTTCGTCAGCTTCCTGCAGTGCCTTAATAGACTCTGGGGCGGAGGGCTGTTTTATGGACGAGACCTGGGCTCGGGAACATGACATTCCTCTCAGACAGTTAAAGGAGCCCACGGCCTTGTTCGCCCTGGATGGTAGTCCTCTCCCCAGGATTCAGCGTGAGACGCTACCTTTAACCCTCACTGTTTCTGGTAATCATAGTGAAACCATTTCTTTTTTAATTTTTCGTTCACCTTTTACACCTGTTGTTTTGGGCCATCCCTGGCTAGTTTGTCATAATCCTTCCATTAATTGGTCTAGTAATTCTATCCTCTCCTGGAACGTCTCTTGTCATGTGAAATGTTTAATGTCTGCTATCCCTCCTGTTTCCTCTGTCTCTTCTTCACAGGAGGAGCCTGGTGATTTGACAGGGGTGCCGGAGGAATATCACGATCTGCGCACGGTGTTCAGTCGGTCCAGGGCCACCTCTCTTCCTCCACACCGGTCGTATGATTGTAGTATTGATCTCCTTCCGGGAACCACCCCCCCCCGGGGTAGACTATACTCTCTGTCGGCTCCCGAACGTAAGGCTCTCGAAGATTATTTGTCTGTAGCTCTTGACGCCGGTACCATAGTCCCCTCCTCCTCTCCCGCCGGAGCGGGGTTTTTTTTTGTCAAGAAGAAGGATGGGTCTCTGCGCCCCTGCATAGATTATCGAGGGCTGAATGACATAACAGTGAAGAATCGTTATCCGCTTCCTCTTATGTCTTCAGCCTTCGAGATCCTGCAGGGAGCCAGGTTTTTCACTAAGTTGGACCTTCGTAACGCTTACCATCTCGTGCGCATCAGGGAGGGGGACGAGTGGAAGACGGCGTTTAACACTCCGTTAGGGCACTTTGAATACCGGGTTCTTCCTTTCGGCCTCGCTAACGCTCCAGCTGTCTTTCAGGCATTAGTCAATGATGTCCTGAGAGACATGCTGAACATCTTTGTTTTCGTTTACCTTGACGATATCCTGATTTTTTCACCGTCACTCCAGATTCATGTTCAGCACGTTCGACGTGTCCTCCAGCGCCTTTTAGAGAATTGTCTTTTTGTGAAGGCTGAGAAGTGCACTTTTCATGCCTCCTCCGTCACATTTCTCGGTTCTGTTATTTCCGCTGAAGGCATTAAGATGGATCCCGCTAAGGTCCAAGCTGTCATTGATTGGCCCGTCCCTAAGTCACGCGTCGAGCTGCAGCGCTTTCTCGGCTTCGCGAACTTCTATCGTCGTTTCATCCGTAATTTCGGTCAGGTGGCAGCTCCTCTCACAGCCCTTACTTCTGTCAAGACGTGCTTTAAGTGGTCCGTTTCCGCCCAGGGAGCTTTTGATCTCCTCAAGAATCGTTTTACATCCGCTCCTATCCTTGTTACACCTGACGTCTCTAGACAGTTCGTTGTCGAGGTTGACGCGTCAGAGGTGGGCGTGGGAGCCATTCTTTCTCAGCGCTCCCTCTCTGACGACAAGGTCCACCCATGCGCGTATTTTTCTCATCGCCTGTCGCCGTCGGAACGTAACTATGATGTGGGTAACCGCGAACTGCTCGCCATCCGGTTAGCCCTAGGCGAATGGCGACAGTGGTTGGAGGGGGCGACCGTTCCTTTTGTCGTTTGGACTGACCATAGGAACCTTGAGTACATCCGTTCTGCCAAACGACTTAATGCGCGTCAGGCGCGTTGGGCGCTGTTTTTCGCTCGTTTCGAGTTCGTGATTTCTTATCGTCCGGGCTCTAAGAACACCAAGCCTGATGCTTTGTCTCGTCTCTTCAGTTCTTCAGTAGCCTCCACTGACCCCGAGGGGATTCTCCCTGAGGGGCGTGTTGTCGGGTTGACTGTCTGGGGAATTGAGAGGCAGGTAAAACAAGCGCTCACTCACACTCCGTCGCCGCGCGCTTGTCCTAGGAACCTTCTTTTCGTTCCCGTTCCTACTCGTCTGGCCGTTCTTCAGTGGGCTCACTCTGCCAAGTTAGCCGGCCACCCTGGCGTTCGGGGTACGCTTGCTTCCATTCGCCAGCGTTTTTGGTGGCCCACCCGGGAGCATGACACGCGTCGTTTCGTGGCTGCTTGTTCGGTCTGCGCGCAGACTAAGTCCGGTAACTCTCCTCCTGCCGGCCGTCTCAGGCCGCTTCCTATTCCCTCTCGACCGTGGTCTCACATCGCCTTAGATTTTGTCACCGGACTGCCTTCGTCAGCGGGGAAGACTGTTATTCTTACGGTTGTCGATAGGTTCTCTAAGGCGGCTCATTTCATTCCCCTTGCTAAGCTTCCTTCTGCTAAAGAGACGGCACAAATCATCATCGAGAATGTTTTCAGAATTCATGGCCTTCCGTCAGACGTCGTTTCGGACAGAGGTCCGCAATTCACGTCTCAATTTTGGAGGGAGTTTTGCCGTTTGATTGGGGCTTCAGTCAGTCTCTCTTCCGGCTTTCACCCCCAGTCTAACGGTCAAGCAGAACGGGCCAATCAGACTATTGGTCGCATCTTACGCAGTCTTTCTTTTCGCAACCCTGCGTCTTGGTCAGAACAGCTCCCCTGGGCAGAATACGCCCACAACTCGCTTCCTTCGTCTGCGACCGGGCTATCTCCTTTTCAGAGTAGCCTCGGGTACCAGCCTCCGCTGTTCTCATCTCAGTTCGCCGAGTCCAGCGTCCCCTCCGCTCAGGCTTTTGTCCAACGTTGCGAGCGCACCTGGAAGAGGGTCAGGTCTGCACTTTGCCGTTATAGGACGCAGACTGTGAGGGCTGCTAATAAGCGTAGAACTAAGAGTCCTAGATATTGTCGCGGTCAGAGAGTTTGGCTCTCCACTCAGAACCTTCCCCTTAAGACGGCTTCTCGCAAGTTGACCCCGCGGTTCATTGGTCCGTTCCGTATTTCTCGGGTCATTAATCCTGTCGCAGTTCGACTTCTTCTTCCGCGATACCTTCGTCGCGTCCACCCGGTCTTCCATGTCTCCTGCATCAAGCCCGTCCTTCGCGCCCCCGCTCGTCTTCCCCCCCCCCCCCCATCCTTGTCGAGGGCGCACCCATCTACAGGGTCCGTAGAATTTTGGACATGCGTCCTCGGGGCCGTGGTCACCAGTACCTCGTTGATTGGGAGGGGTACGGTCCTGAGGAGAGGAGTTGGGTTCCCTCTCGGGACGTGCTGGACCGTGCGCTGATCGAGGATTTCCTCCGTTGCCGCCAGGTTTCCTCCTCGAGTGCGCCAGGAGGCGCTCGGTGAGTGGGGGGGTACTGTCATGTACTGTCATGTTGTGTCTTGTCTCTGTCCTTTCCCTTCACCCTGTCTCCCTCTGCTGGTCGTTGTTAGGTTACCTTTTCTCCCCCGCTTTCCCCCAGCTGTTCCTTGTCTCCTCTTGACTACCTCGTCACCCCTTCTCCCACCTGTTCCCCTTTTCCCTCTGATTAGGTCCCTATATCTCTCTCTGTTTTTGTTCCTGTCCTTGTCGGATTCTTGTTTGTTGTGTTTCATGCCTGAACCAGACTGTCGTCATGTTTGCTGTAACCATGTCTTGTCCTGTCGGAATCTGCCGGTCCGTCTGAGCCTACCTATGTTTGGTAATTAAAGAAGCTCTGTTTAAGTTAATTCGCTTTTGGGTCCTCATTCACGCACCGTAACACAAACCCTCAAGCCCTTTTCTTTTGTGGACGTTTTCCTTTATGACGTAATTTGTAATCAAGGTATAATTCATTATTTGTACATGTAATTCTGTGTGATTAGTTAGGTATTTAGTAAATAAATAATTAAACCCAATTTTGTATTGCTGATTCAACTTGTTAGCCAGGGTTCGTGAAGATAACCAAGAATTTACAATTTTCAGATGAGACTGAATTAAGCTGATGATTAATATTGACTGCTATTGATGTAAAATATTACTAGTTCTTTAAGAGTTTATTCGGAAGATAACAGCTCTATAAATATTATTTTGTGGTGCCCCGACTTTCTAGTTAATTATATTTACATGATTAGTATTATCCGGCATAGCCAAAGACACGACAAAAGGATGGTCAGTCCTTGCATCCATAAATCTGTCTATGCAAGTGCTTACACCCCTGCCCGATCTCAACAGCAATCCATTTGGTGGAGCTGCCATTTTGTTGTTTTTCTGTAGGAGTGAGCCTTTATTTGTTAGTCTATGGTTATTTGTAATATAATCCCTATAGTGGCGTAACACTGCATATCTGCATTACAAGGAAATAATTTCCCAGTCTTGGAGGTTTGTGCTCCAGGGCAACTCAAGTCTTTGATTAAACTCTCCTCCTCGCTACCATTTTGATTGAACAAACCCAAACCCACTGAATACTGTCATTAGGAGTAATGCTACACCACTTTTTTTTATTACAAGCAGTGGTATGCAAGCTGATAGACTCATCCAAATGTATCTAAAATGTTACAACACTAGGCCCAGGTCTGCTGTTTGGTATTACTTCTAATTATAGTTTATTACAGGCTTATTACATGCTTATTATAATACAAGTATCACTTTCCTCTCGTCAAGTCATTGACAGCCTAAGCCCACAGTTGATGCCCACAGCCCTCCAAGAACTGGTGAATGTCTGGAATTAGTGGTGAATCACCTTGAGGATGAGGGTGAGGAGGAGAGCACTGACAGCCAGCGGCAGCATGCTGGACACGGCCCAGCTCAGCCAGTAGGTGGAGCTCCTCAGCCCCATCATCCTCACTGTCTCCTTCAGACGCGCCTCTTTCTCCATAACGATGCCCTTCACGATCATTGCCACCGAGTAGATCCAGGCCAGGGTCATGTACAGGGGCAGAGAGCGTGCCAGCGAGCGGAGGAACCTAATAGGGGGAGGGGTCAGATGGGAGAGGAAGAAGGTGGGGGCAGAGGGTACATGGCCCAGTCACATCCGGATGCTGATTGACATTTTCTACTGAGCTATGGTTGTGGCAAAATCCCAATGAGTGTATGATGTACCTACAGTCGTAACTTGATTTCTAGCAACAAACTTGATAGATACAATTAGATTTACAGCAAATTTACTTGATATGGCGTATTCAAGTGGCCTGAGATATGGATTTCCAACTTTTTGATCGCATTAATTTTCTGCAAAGTAACTCTGTTACCTTGGCAGCAGTTATTTATTCATTGTTTTTTAACCCTTATTTTACCAGGTAAGTTGTCTGAAAACACATTCGTATTTACATTGTCATGACTCTCATGGGTGAGGATCAAAGGCCTCACATCAGCTTGGTAAATAGCTGACAACTACCAAACTCTCTTACCCACAAAAGAGGGAAATGGGGCGTGGGCCAGTTTTGACACATTAACCCTCGGTCGTAAATTAGGCAGGAGGGGATTCTCACCCCTTCCTCCTCAGTATTGGGAAGTAACTATCCCTTTTTTACGGAAGGTTTTGCTGCCCCAAAACTTCAACATCCATCAATGAACACTGGGACAATATATTTCATAATCCGAATTGGGAAAATATCAAGGATGAAGACAATATTTTTGTGATGATAGGATTGTGATTTTAGTTATCTAACAAGATCATAGTAGTGATGATACCTTGCCTCGTAACTAACCACGCCCGAGGGAGCTCAGACAACGTGTCAGTATGACGGAAACGCTCCTTTATAGCCGAGGGTATAAAAGATTGGGTTAAGAATTAACATACCAGACTAGACCACTGCAGCTGGGTCTAGATTGGTCACAACCCTGAAAATTAACACAAGGTTGAAGAAGACAAAGGAGCCTCTAACAATCAATGCTACAGTTGAGTAGCTGTTCTAAGTACTGTATCTAAGAAAGTTAATTTAAGTAGGACCATCTGGTTATTCTCTTCAAATCATGGTCACCTACACTGCTCTCATCACCGCTCTGGGGATCATTGACACAGCTGATTAGCTGTCCTCAGAAGACCGCTCTTCCAGAACGAGTGAAAGTAAACACAGACAACTGTGGACAATCAGAGCCTTACACCTGAGAATGAAGGAGAAGGCCCATCCGAAGGAGAAGGCCCAATCGAACCCTTTCACGAAGGCCTAGGTCCAACAGAGATACACGACGAAGACCATCAACACAAAAATAGATGCATTACTTATTTTCCAAAAGGGTGTCAGTTCGGGGCAAGGTATTAGGATTACTGTGAGCGTAGTTCCCAAATGTGTACAGGTGTTGTCTCTCTTTCTCTCTCGCTTTCTCTCTCTCTCTTTAACTCTTTAAGTCATATTGTGTTAGTCCGCTAGGGACCTGTTTTCATCGTATTTAGTTTCTAATCAATAACCTATACCGTGTGTGTCTATCTTATGTTATCATTTAGTTTGCTAGTAAATAAATAATCAAATACATTTGTGTAGTACGGAATGATCAGTAAGACTCGGGTTGTGCAGATTCAAGAGGTCTGCGACGTTCAGAATGAGACTGATACGAGGTAATGATTAATAAGTGACCGTTATCACTATATATATTCTTTAGTTTAATTCTGGAGATGGTAACTCGTTAAACAACTTCTCCCGTGGTGCCCCAACATCCTAATGAGTTAATTGTTACATTATTAATTTAATCTAGTAACAATTAAGCATAGTAGGTAATTATTCGATAAATTACATCACATTAATGAGAGTCACGTCACGACAATATCAACAACCTTGGGAATAGTTACAGGGGAGACAATTGTGTAGTATGGAATGATCCGTAAGACTCGGGTTGTGCAGATTCAAGAAGTCTGCGACGTTCAAAATGAGAATGATATGAGATAATGATTAATAAGTGACCATTATCACTTGGGGCGGCAGGGTAGCCTAGTGGTTAGAGCGTTGGACTAGTAACCGGAAGGTTGCAAGTTCAAACCCCCAAGCTGACAAGGTACAAATCTGTCGTTCTACCCCTGAACAGGCAGTTCCTAGGCCATCATTGAATATAAGAATTCATTCTTAACTGACTTGCCTAGTTAATTAAAGGTAAAATAAAAATAAATAATATAATAAGGTGGCCATGATCAATCAATCAATAAATCAAATTGATCTTACATCAGCTGGTGTCACAAAGTGCTGTACAGAAACCCAACCTAAAACTCCAAACAGCAAGCAATGCAGGTGGGTGTAGAAGCATGGTGGCTAGGAAAACTCCATAGAAAGGCCGGAACCTTGGAAGAAACCTAGAGGAACCAGGCTATGAGGGGTGGCCAGTCCTCTTGTGCCGGGATTTGGAATTTAGCCAGGACACCCTACTCTTACGATAAGTGCTATGGGATCTTTGGTAACCACAGACAGGTACACTCAAAGAAAATGTGAATTTTGTTCACAGATGCTAAAATGACTCAGTGAAATGGGGAGGGGACATTATGAGGACATATTACATTTAGAGTATAGGGGGCATGTTGATCACCACTAAAGTCATACAGTATTTCCATTAGAGATACACCAATCGTGATTTACTGTATGACTTTAGTGGTGATCAACATGCCCCCTATACTCTACTGTTGCCTTGAGTGGGAAGCAGAAAAGGGCCACAGTGTTTGGGCCAACAATATTAATAAACTCCAATTAATCGGTCTAGATAGGAGGGACATTAGTGTTTTGACATCCGCCTGGAGTGAAATGGCAAGTGGAAAAGAACAGGGGGACTCAGGTGTGGATGACAAATCTTATGGCAGTCACACCTAATCCAGACACAGCAGTCAAATAATTGCCTTCTAATTCCCTGTTATACTAACATGCTGCAAATGGCCATGACATTTAGAATAGGGCTCTATGATTTGAATACACATCATGCCCAGTTGTTCCTCCAAGGCACCCAACTAACTCAATTTATTGTTATTAATGTTACAAATTGCTGTTGGCTGGATAACACATTAGGGTGACGGCGAAATTACATTTAGCCCAGAGCTGTTTTATTTACTATGAGAATTTTCCAATTAAACTGCAAAAAATTGATTAGCTGATCTAAATTAAGAATAATCATTTTCTTTGTCATGTAACCGTGAATATGAATTAGGAGCCTGAAAAGGACACCATACCTTTAAGAGGCAGATAACGATGCATAAAAATGTGTGGTGATGATGAGCAAACAAAATGCCCATCTCATTGGAATAAATATTCTTCAATTTAGCTTAGACGCACATTAGTCCACAGACAGGGGATCAATTGAACAGATACGCCATTAAATTGCACGTGGCAAGTTCGATAACACAGAAGAGTGACATAAAGTACATTTAAGCTACCGAGCAACAGCCTAACACAATGGTAAATCTAAGCCTAAATGCAGGTCAGTAGCGCTGTAGGTTCAGGGGTGTCAGAAATATTTAGCTATTTTCACAGCACAATTATCGTCCCACTTGCTGTCGTTAGCACGACAGCCTGGGTTTTGATGAAGGAAAAAGCTGTGGGTGGGTCGAGGCGGAGCCTCTTACTGGCGAATCAGAACATGCTCCGTGGCGAAATATGTGGTTTCTTCAAGTTGTGTATTTACCGTATTTTATTGAATAGCTTGGAATCAACTCCAATTCCAATGTAAGTTTGTTAAATGGCAGACACAAAATAACAAACTGTAGACCTATCTTTGCTAAATACATTAATTTGAACCCATTTGCAGTCCACATTGCTATAAGTAATTTCATGGTTTCAATAGCATTCACACTGATATAGAGGTTAGGCTTTCTGTAAATTACATTATGGCTGGGCATGGACATGCCAAACATTGTCAATAAGCAATATTAAATTCATTATTGATAAGGCCTAAAAAGAGAACAAATAATTCTAATCAAATTTTAACAAAACAAAAACTTGTTTTAAATACATTTACAAGCACCATAATTTCTCCCCATGGGCATATAACATTAAAACAACGCAGACTATGGAAGGTTTTTACACACATCCAAACTTGATTTTAATGGAGGGAAATTACAATTGCAGTGCCATGCTCAATAAATTAGCATGATAGTGTAAATTGAGATAATCAACATCATGCCTGATTCGATTTGTTATTGGTGTTCCAAAGAACAAAACACAATCACTTTACAAATCAAGTATCTTTAAGATCTAGTATAAAAAAAAACGATTGTGCACCTCTTTAAAATAATATTTGTTTTCTCTGTACTTCTCCTTAAACAATATTGCGTTATTATATATTTAAACGGCTCTGTTCCTGTAATGTGTACTTCTCCTTAAACAAATTACATTACTATACACTACCGGTCAAAATAACTATTTCAAGGGTTTCTTTATTTTGACATATGGAATCATGTAGTTACCAAAAAAGTGTTGAACAAATCTAAATATATTTTAAAAATTAAGAAAAACCCTTGAATGAGTAGGTGTTCTAAAACTTTTGACCAGGAGTGTACATTTCCTGTAATGCGTTTACACCAACACGGATGTGTGTTGATCAATCTTCAGGCAAAGTTTCTCTAATTTGGGCCTCCCGGGTGGCACAGTGGTGTAGGGCTGTGCCACCAGAGACTCTGGGTTCGCGCCCAGGCTCTGTCGCAGCCGGCCGCGACCGGGAGGTCCATGGCTTCCGGGTTGGATGCGTGCTGTGTTAAGAAGCAGTGCGGCTTGGTTGGGTTGGAGGACGCATGGCTTTCGACCTTCGTCTCTCCCGAGCCCATACGGGGGTTGTAGCGATGAGACAAGATCGTAACTACAATTGGATACCACGAAATTGGAGAGAAAAGAGGGTAAAAATAAAAAACATAAAAGTTTCTCTAATTTGCCAAGTAATCTTCTAGTTTATTACTGTGCACACTAACTATGACTATCAGAAAACAATATACTGTATAAAAGCTCAAGGACAATCAATGTTAGCTAACAACTGGTCTCTGTTACCCCACACCAGTTTAGTTTAGTAATGAAGTGATATTGTGCTTTGACATTTGAAACCTTGCTTCTTTGTTGTCTACATTTTCAGAACTGACCTTAACCATGACACTTATGATTGCGCATGGGACCAAGAGCAGGACAAAGTTCTTGGTGAACCAGGCAACCCAAAAGGTACCATTATGAGCTCCTTGAGCCTTCTCCAGGATGAGGCCCTTGATGGTCATGCAGACGGTGTACATGAACGGCAGCACTAGGAACATGGGAAACATGTTTCCATTACTCTGGATGAAGCTGGTGGGTGCAAAGGGAAGGCAAGGGAGGCAATCAAAGAGGTCAGGAAACAGCGAAGCTGGGAATATCGACAAACCCAGGCTTTGATAAGGGAAGGCAATGAATGCAGCCAGATGGGAGCTAATGCATTATTTATTGATAATCTGTTGTATAAGCCCCATTCCTTATGTAAAGACAGAACTCTCACAATCAGGCTTTCAGAGATGGGTTGAACGGGGCATTTTGCACCATTAACAAAAACAAAATCAATCTTCTAGCGCAATCTCATCCTTTGTCTTCAAATCCATGCGTATCTAGAAATCAGCTTGATTGAATGTTCTAGTATTTCACACGTTGTTAGCTCGTCTTACTTTCATAGCTAAGCATGATAATGTACTGAACAGGGAGCCTTGGCAACCATTATTATATTGTTAAAATGTCCTTTTTAGTAATTTTAATAAATTCAACACAGTTTTTGATAACACTTTGTCTGAACACTCCTCCTTTTTCATCCGTTGAACTGACCGTTGCCCCTTAGAAGAAGGAGAGAGAAAATAAGTTGTCTATGTGGTAAATGTCATTGTCCCAATGGATGATCCATTAGAATAGACACACTCTAGGGTTTTTTTAATCAAGGGTCCAACGGGTTTATAGGTCCAGCTATATTTTTTACATTGGGCTAACCTTCATAAACCTTGAGCGTCAGCTCTATCCAACCAGTTAGAACCGTCCGTCATGCTCAGGATGATGGATCATTTGATGTTACAATACAACAAGATGATATTAAACAAGCTTCATAATGTCACCAAAATGCCATGTCAATATATTGTACGCCACCAATATAATAGTGCTTCTGTTTCTCAGTGAAGAAGATATATCAAATGAACTGAGCATTTGAAAATGTGTAGATTTCACATATCAATAATGCTTACCGACCATAAATACAATCCTTAGAACGCCAATGAAGCAGCAGTTTATCACTGTTAGGCAGACAGAACAAAGGGACTATGCCATAATAGGCAAAACGATATCCCACTTTCAAGCCATTGAACATGAATAGTTAATCAAAGTACATTTCCAGGGCATTTACATTGGGCTAATTTCTCTGCAAACTTTTGAGTGAGTGATTTGTTAAATGGATTTTGAAGTTTGTTAAAGGCCAAATGAGTTATGGTGTACCATGTCCTCTACCTCCCAATGTAGAGACAGCTGTTGTGCCCAATGGGACTGAGAGAAAATGCAGTAATGCGAGTGCTTGAATGGGAGAGCCTGTTCTTTGAGGTCACTGCCTGTTCTCTTGTGGAATATATCACTTTCACAGGAAGCTTTGTAATCCACAAGATGCGACGACACCAATTTGAATAAAAATATTAATGTCATCACTTTCTCAGGTCTGCTTACGAGCTTAAGTAAGTTTTAAGAACCTAAAAGATTTCATACAATGTCATCTTGCCTCAGCTAACAGTTGCATCAGATTGAATAGTAATAATTTTATTACATAGTCCTGGTTCTATCGTAATATTTCTTTAATGGGGCAATCTGGAATTGAAACAACACCAAAGTGTTAAAAAAATGGATGTACCAATCCCAGATTGCCCCTTTAATGGCGTCCAGTCTGCGACCATTAACTCCTTGTCGACTCGTCACAGACTAGTCACTCTAGAGTAGATCAGTCATGCATACCACGTTTGACATTGACAACCTTACCACCAGATGCTCCTGAATAATACATTGCTGATCGATTTGAGGGTGCTTAAGTAATACAAGTCCTACTAGGTGCATGTTACAGGGCTCGAGTTACATCGCAGCCGTGACCTAATTTAAGGAGAGTCAAGAGACTTGGGGTTTTAGTAAATCAAGTGATATGGGGAGCAGAGAAGCCCCAGAGAATTGAGTAATTATGTTAAATATGTCCTCACCATATTTCTAGCAAATTTACTAGGTTGGGGGTGGTCAAATCTGCCCATAATTAGTGGGAATGTTTCAGAGATAATTTAGACTGCCGCTGCAAACATTTATGGTGGTGATTCTCAAACATTTATTCAAAGTATCTTCTATATAAAACAAAATGTTGTATTTTTGTTATTTTGCATGTAGGCACAAAAGGGCAATATCATTGTTCTTAACTGACTTGCCTAGTTAAATAAAGGAAACATTTATGTTGATCTGTCACTTGCATTGCAGATAATACATACATTTTCATGTTTGCATGGAGTCACAATACTTATTTCCTATGCCTGTTTTGTATACACTAATTTCAAAAGCCTCATGGGAACCTGTCCTGTGCAATACCAACAAATGTACATGCTATTGTAATTAAGTTCTGATTCAATACTATCAAGTTGGCATTGTTATACAACTATTGATATGGAACAGGATTGAGTTACAAACAGATTCTCTGATTCGAACTGCCATTTTATCTCGCCCCTAAAGACCGAGTAGCACGAGTTCTTATCCTCAGCCTTCATCTCATGGTTGGCGTGTGAATGCGACAAAAGCATTGAGCTAATGCAGTTTGTTTATCTCCAATTCAAAATGTAAAAGAGCCCGCTCTTGTTGAAGGACTAACTTTACCTTGTACTGTAAATAGGTACTGAAGTGGGAGAGAGAGACAATGAGGAAGGCTTGAGGGTAAACCTGGAAACAGTGGTATCCATGGGTCTCACAGGGTCAATAGGTCATTCCCTGTCAGATAATATACTATAGGAATCCGTAAGAGAAAGAAACCTCAACATAATTTGTCAACGTATTGTGAAGAGGAATTTACGTTTGAAATACACTAAATTTGTAAAAACATCTTTAATGTAGACTGTTGTTTGGAGGGTGAAATTTCAACCACAGGATTAAGTCCTCATGTTGATTCTGCTTTTAGATGGCTGAAGGCATAGTGATAACACATAGGGAATTTAGCTTTTTGTGGGTGAAAATAGGTTGCAATGTTATTGATCAACGTCTCAACCAAATATTACCCAATTGGCGTGGTGTGCCCAGTGGGAATGTATTATTTCCTGAATAAGAGTATCCTTGAGAAAGAGTTGCAATGATTGAAGTGCCAAGCTTGATGTTAAAAGGAAAGTGCAAGGCTGGTCTTTTATAACACGGCAAATGGAACAATACATTGTAAATCAAAGAAATATTGCAAGTACTGTTCATAAAAGCATTTTTGGGCTGCCATTTGTATCTAAAATATGCAGGTAAAGTGAAAGTGTGTTATTATCAATTTAAAGGGCATTACACAAAATACAGATTTGATAAGGGACTTTACATACAGCTATGAGAAACTGCCAGAGGTTACATTGAACTTCAGACATATACAATTTATAACATTAATCCATATATTGCATTTGCTTCGCTCTGCCTAGGTGAAGTGCACAACATTAAATTGTTAATGGGTTGTCTAAAAATTATTGGAGAATTCTCTGCTTTTTAAATTACATTTTAAAGTCAGATTAGGCTTTTTGGTATTTTTCTAAACTAAAAAGTGTTTACAGCAGATTACAAACAGGAACATCTGGATGCACAATGCAGCTCTTCCCACTTTTCCCCATTTCCAGATCACAATAATTACCCTGAAAGGTCCTGTCTGTCATGCTTCCCTGCATCTTCCCTTTTTCTGCAATTCCTCTCTCAATTATTCATGAATGAAATAACAGTTTTCAAGGGTTAATAATTTACGGAAATGCCCAAATGGCTAAGCAAGCGAAAGAGTAAATGGCGGAGGGACCGGGGGGTATTGCAGTGTTTTATGGGCCCCATTCATTTTCAGTGATTATTAGTCCTATGTTTCACGGAGGCATTAGGATATAAGTGCTTTGATTGTCTCATTTGAGCTCGTTTGCAACATTCGCTGGAAAATAATGAACAGGAAATGGATGCTTTTCACTGTGCCGTGAGGGGACCATTCTTAAAAATACAGGCCTACAGCAAAGCACAATGGATACTGTATGTGTGAGTCGCCCTCTCTCCCATAATCATCACAGGATAAAGGAAGCTCCTCTCCTTTTTTATAATGTGCACAACAACTGCAAATAACTAATACATGTTCTATTTTCTTTGATCGTGTTAGCTATATAATACCTTGTTCATAGTAAAGGCTTAGTAGGCTATATATTTCATTTGTGGAAGAGACATCAGCTATACAATGAAACAAGCTGATTATCGGCTAAGAAAATACATGTTTTTCATGAAGATCCAATTGCTAGTCCAGATGTTGATGCCAAATCAATAAAGACATTACCAACTATGCCAATGTGCAGAAAGACTAGCACTGATCTTGTCTTTATGTTTCCAAGGCAACCATATCGAGTAACTCGCCATAATTAAAAAGAACACCACATTTCTAACCAGACCTGGGTTCAAAAAGGATTGGATATGAATACTTTGAGCTTGATTGAGTGCCAGGTGGGAAGGGTTGGGACTTATGCAACTAATTCAGGGGTTGCTTTGCATCGGGCTAGGTCGATAAAGCACAGATAAAGTATTTAACAGAAAGTGAATACTATTTGGTACCCAGGTCTGATATACAACTGTACCATACTCATGCTTTCCGTAGCCGATGTGAGCAAGACCTTTAAACAGGTCAACAAGCCGCGGGGCCAGATGGATTACCAGGACGTGCCCTCAAAGCATGCGCAGACTAACTGACAAGTGTCTTCACCGACATTTTCAACCTCTCCCTGGCCGAGTCTGTTACACCCTCACATTTCAAACAGAACAACATAGTTCCTGTGCCCAAGAAAGCGAAGGTAACCTGCCTAAATGATTACCGCCCGTAGCACTCACCACTCACGCCCCGTAGCCATGAAGTACTTTGAAAGGCTGGTCATGGCTCACATCAACACCATCATGCCAGAAACCCTAGACCCTCTCCAATTCGCATACCACCCCAACAGATACACAGATGATGCAATCTTAATCGCACTCCACCCTGCTCTTTCCCACGTGGACAAAAGGAACACCTATGTGAGAATTCTGTTCAATGACTAAAGCACAGCGTTCAACACCATAGTGTCCACAAAGCTCATCATTAAGCTAAGGACCCTGGGACTAAACACCTCCCTCTGCAACTGGATCCTTACCACCTGACGTGCCGCCCCCAGGTGGTAAGGGTAGGCAACAGCACATCTGCAACGCTGATCCCCAACCCCTCAGGGTTGGGGATCAGCCCCACATCACCAACGAATTATCATGGCCCAAACACACCAAGACAGTTGTGAAGAGGGCACGACAAAGCCTATTCCCCCGCAGGAGACTGAAAGATTTGGCATGGGTCCCCAAATCCTCTAAAAGCTGCACCGTAGAGAGCATCCTGACCGGTTGCTTCACCGCCTGGTATGGCAACTGTTCGGCATCTGACCGTATGGTGCTACACAGAGTAGTGCGTACGACCAGTACATCACTGGGGCCAAGCTTCCTGACATCCAGGACCTCTATACCAGGCGGTGTCAGAGGAAGCCCCCCAAAATTGTCAAAGACTCGTCATCCAAGTCATAGATGGTTCTCTCTGCTACCGCACTGCAAGCAGTACCCTTTTGCCAAATCTAGGACCAAAAGGCTCCTTAACAGCTTCTACTCCCAAGCCATTAAACTGCTGAAAAACTAATCAAATGCCCACCCTGCTTGTTTTACACTCCTGCTACTCGCTGTTTATTATCTGTGCAAAGTCACTTTACAAATCACCTAGTTTAACTTGTACCCCAGCACACTGAGTCAGTACCGGTACCCCCTGTATATTGCCTCGTTATTGTTATGTACATTTCTTGTGTTACTTTTTGATTGATTAGATATTTTTTTACTTTCGTTTATTTTATTAATATTTTATTAACTATATTTCTTGAACTGCACTGTTGGTTAAGGACTTGTAAGTAAGAATTTCACGGTAAGGTCTATAGCTGCTGTATTCGTCGCGTGTGACAAATACAATTTGATTCGATTTTTGACCTCTTGACTCTTGTCACCACTCCCTCTAGCCCTGGTCCTAATACTGCATGTCTGTATCATAGTAAGGCTACTGTACATTCCAATGAAGGTTGTTATGCAATATGCTCTGATGCCGTATAGAGTATTTAAAATAAAAATTAATCAGGGACAGTGACTTCCAACGGGGGAAATATGTGTCTGTCTCCTGAAACATTATGGCTTTGTTGCAAATGGCCCATATGTCTCCGGTCAAAAGTAGTGCACTATATAGGGAATAGGGTGGCATTTGGGACCTACTTTGTTGCACTAGTGGACTTTGATCTCCTTTGAAATGATCTGTCCCCCGATGACATCATTGAGCTCTGAGTATATTATTGGAAATGATAAAGCCGTGTAGATTGGAGTAATTTCCCTGCCTCTGAGGAAATCTTAACTGCCTAAGATTGAGCGCTATAGTGCAGTCTATCTCCCTTGGCGGAATACACCTATCCATTGTGCTTTAGAACAGTAACGCTGATGAATACCTGATTCACACAGAATACAATGGTCCCTATCAATCTCTACATATGATGGACTTTGTGTGTGGTTTCATGAGGGAATTGGGTAGTTTCTTAAGGAGGAAATGTGATATTGAATGAAAGGGAGGGAACATAAGAATGTAGCCTGAATAATTTAAAGATACATCAAGCATTCAGGTCTCCAATGCTCAGGACATGGTCTGCATGTGGTTGGACTAAATCAATAGCTGAGATTTCTTTAGCTCTGTCTTGTTGTATCTCCATCTTGCAACAAGTTTGTTTTCCCCCAGCTTTGACACAATTCATAATTAAAAAACTCATGAAGGGCATCAAACTTTCAAGTTTGAATTTGAATATTAACACTTCTCTCCTCTCTCTCTACCTCCCAGAGTTGTGGATGCAGCAGACAGCAGTATCCAGGGACGGAAGACAACATGAGAGATAGCTTTGGAAGAGTTTCCACAGGGAAATTTGTGCGGGCTAAGTGACAGATAAGCCCATTACTCTAGCCTGTGGTAGCGGTGAGTGGCAAGTCCCCAAGTGAGTAGATTTTTATTGCGGTAATGCCTTCTTCCCTCTCTAATCACGGGACAGACAGATAACAGCTTTTGTACTCACACATCGTCCACATAGCAGGGATATGGCATTTGCTGGGCAAACACGCCGAGCGGCTGGGATTTGTTTGTGTGTGCCCGTATTATGCCATGGTCCATCATGTCCTGCAGATAAGCGAAGCCTCCCCATATATAGCGCAGGTCGTTAAAGGAGTTGCTACGGGCCCCAGGAGACCATCCCCTTTAAATTGAAAGGACACACATAACACAACGATCATTGTCGAAGGCTGTTTACACAGGGAACCCAATTTTGATATTTTTGACCAATCAAATCAGCTCTGAACAAGAGCTGATGTGAAAATATCTGTGATTGGTCAAAAGACCAATTAGTGGAAAAATTATCAGAATTGGGCTTCCGTGTAAATGTAGCCTAAGAGAAAGCTGGGTTTGAAAACATCATGGATGAAACAGTCAAACGTTACACTAATATTTATGTCATGGGTCATGACATTTGTCCCATGAGTAACATGGAATCATATATTTTTTGGCACTGCATGCTTATTATAAATCGCCTGAGACATAGGACAGAAACTATGCAATAAAATGTCTGTTTTGCTTCAGATACTACTACAATTGTCTGGTAAAAGTTGACATGTCAGTTGAAAAAATTGGCTAAGCAACATGAGGGCCTGTATCCATAATGTGTCTCAGCAACATCACAGCCTGTATTCATAATGTGTTTTAGCAACATCAGGGCCTGTATTCAAAATGTGACTCAGAGTAGGAGCGCTGCTCTACACTCTTAGAAAAAAGGGTTTCAAAAGGGTTATTCGGCTGTCCCCATAGGAGAACCCGTTTTGGTTCTAGGTAAAAACCCATTTTTGTTTCCAGGTATAACCGTTTTTGGTTCCATGTAGAATCCTCTGTGGAAAGGGTTTTATATGAAACCCAAAAGGGTTCTACTTGGAACTAACAAGGGTTATTCAAAGGGTTCTCCTATGGAGACAGTTGAAGAACCCTTTTAGGTTCTAGATAGCACCTTTTTTCAAAGAGTGTAGCATCACTTTAGCCTTTAGATCCCATTGAATTACATTCTAGGGACATGGGGGACCTGATCCTGGATCAGCTCTCCTCTAAGATGCTTTATGAATACGGGCCATGTTGTCCAATGTTTTTTCATTGCACTAAAACATGGTGAGGGCGCAAAGGCTGTGCACTGGGCCTACCTTTCTTTGATCTTATTCGTACGCTCCCCCTTATCAATGTCCATGCGGATCTTGTACTTGACGTAAGGAGGGGGGTGGCTGGCGGCAGGGTTGAGGTCTTCGAAAACGATACCAGCCCAGTACCTATTGCTCTCTAGTAGCTCCAACGCTCTAGTCATGAGATGTCTCTCGCTGTCGGCAGCCTCAAACTTATCCAGGTTCAAGCACTGTAACATGAAAAGACAAGAAAGAGAGAAAATTAGTGTAATTCTTTACAAACTGCTAGGGGTCTTACTAAAACAAGAATATGATGTTAATATAAGATTAGAGATGAGAGTTGTTTAAAAAAAATATATATCAGGATACTGGGAATTTCACTTTGGAAACACCATTTCTTAAAAGTTCCCAACCAATGGCGAAGGTGCATAAAGATGGAGGAATTCAGATATCACATCATTGTTTTTAGAGCTCACCGTTGTTCTTAAACTACAGCACGCACCATTGTTCAATGTGCCAGTAAATCAGCACAATCTACTTTTTCGTTTTTATTTTTTTTGGGGTGGTGATCATGTATACTGTCCTAATGCCGATACAAAAAAAAAGAGTAACGGAAAGCAAATGTAAGATACAGCGAACTGAACAAACAGGCATCTTTATCCACTATGGCCATTCCAGCCCTGCATGTTTCGTAGATATTACACAGAAAGAACATGTCCAAAACCACTATACCCACTCTCGGCATCTACCATCTTGCCAACAACACTGAATGCTGGAGACTTCAAGGCCATTGATGCCAGTTGTAATGTCAAAGACATGATGAAACTTCTTTGCACTCAATGGAGTCCCATTACCTTTAGAAAGGAATCTCAAATCGACCGCTGTTGGGGAGTAGTGAATGCTTGTAATTCAACAAGTAATTCAACTACATTTTCCAGTAGGTTGCTGGTAGTTGAACTAAATTAATATCTTGGTAGTGTTTTCAGTACAGTGGGGCAAAAAAGTATTTAGTCAGCCACCAATTGTGCAAGTTCTCCCACTTAAAAAGATGCGAGAGGCCTGTACTTTTCATCATAGGTACACTTCAATTATGACAGACAAAATGAGAAGAAAAATCTAGAAAATCACATTGTAGGATTTTTAAGGAATTTATTTGCAAATTATGGTGGAAAATAAGTATTTGGTCACCTACAAACAAGCAAGATTTCTGGCTCTCACAGACCTGTAACTTCTTCTTTAAGAGGCTCCTCTGTCCTCCACTCGTTACCTGTATTAATGGCACCTGTTTGAACTTGTTATCAGTATAAAAGACACCTGTACACAACCTCAAACAGTCACACTCCAAACTCCACTATGGCCAAGACCAAAGAGCTGTCAAAGGACACCAGAAACAAAATTGTAGACCTGCACCAGGCTGGGAAGACTGAATCTGCAATAGGTAAGCAGCTTGGTTTGAATAAATCAACTGTGGGAGCAATTATTAGGAAATGGAAGACATACAAGACCACTGATAATCTCCCTCGATCTGGGGCTCCACGCAAGATCTCACCCCGTGGGGTCAAAACGATCACAAGAACGGTGAGCAAAAATCCCAGAACCACACGGAGGGACCTAGTGAATGACCTGCAGAGAGCTGGGACCAAAGTAACAAAGCCTACCATCAGTAACCCACTACACCGCCAGGGACTCAAATCCTGCAGTGCCAGACTTGTCCCCCTGCTTAAGCCAGTAGATGTCCAGGCCCGTCTGAAGTTTGCTAGAGAGCATTTGGATGATCCAGAAGAAGATTGGGAGAATGTCATATGGAGGACAAAGAATGCTGAGTTGCATCCAAAGAACATCATACCTACTGTGAAGCATGGGGGTGGAAACATCATGCTTTGGGGCTGTTTTTCTGCAAAGGGACCAGGATGACTGATCCGTGTAAAGGAAATAATGAATGGGGCCATGTATCGTGAGATTTTGAGTGAAATCCTTCTATCAGCAAGGGCATTGAAGATGAAACGTGGCTGGGTCTTTCAGCATGACAATGATCCCAAACACACCGCCCGGGCAACGAAGGAGTGGCTTCGTAAGAAGCATTTCAAGGTCCTGGAGTGGCTTAGCCAGTCTCCTGATCTCAACCCCATAGAAAATCCTTGGAGGGAGTTGAAAGTCCGTGTTGCCCAGCAACAGCCCCAAAACATCACTGCTCTAGAGGAGATCTGCATGGAGGAATGGGCCAAAATACCAGCAACAGTGTGTGAAAACCTTGTGAAGACTTACAGAAAACGTTTGACCTCTGTCATTGACAACAAAGGGTATATAACAAAGTATTGAGATAACCTTTTGTAGGTGACCAAATACTTATTTTCCACCATCATTTGCAAATAAATTCATAAAAAATCCTACAATGTGATTTTCTGGATTTTTTTTGTCATAGTTGAAGTGTACCTATGATGAAAATTACAGGCCTCTCATCTTTTTAAGTGGGAGAACTTGCACAATTGGTGACTGACTAAATACTTTTTTGCCCCACTGTAGTTAAAAACGTTGTTTTTTTGCCATATAGCGGTGTAGCTAACTACTGGAACTACACACTCATTTTTTGGCTAAAATAAAATAAAATACGGGTGAAGTATGCAAGAATTCCCTTTCTTTTTCGGTATCACACCAAATTCTCACTTGAAACATGTTTTTTGTATTTAATAGGCTAAATGACACATTCTGTTAACATCTGACTCCTGTTAACATCTGAAATCTGACTCCTGTTAACATCTGACTTTGTTAACATCTGATTCCTGTTAACATCTGACATCTGACTCCTGTTAACATCTGACTCCTGTTAACATCTGACATCTGACTCCTGTTAACATCTGACTTTGTTAACATCTGATTCCTGTTAACATCTGACACCTGACTCCTGTTAACATCTGACTTTGTTAACATCTGATTCCTGTTAACATCTGACTCCTGTTAACATCTGACATCTGACTCCTGTTAACATCTGACTTTGTTAACATCTGATTCCTGTTAACATCTGACTTTGTTAACATCTGATTCCTGTTAACATCTGACATCTGACTCCTGTTAACATCTGCCTCCTGTTAACATCTGACTCTAGTGTGATGTGTTCTTGCAATTTGTAGTCTGACATTTCAGATTCAGATATGATCATTTTCAGTATCTTGGATGTAGTGAACTACTTTTTCAAAGTAGCTTCAGTTAAGTAAACTATTATTTTATTAAGAGTAGCTTAACTTCTGTGATGTAATTGGTAGTTTGGTAAACTATAATTTCAGAGTAGCTTCCCCAACACTGCAATTGGTACTCACCTCACTTCAACTCACCAATATGTATCTGCTTTCAGAGCAACAATACTCAACTACATCCAACATCAGAGTACCTTGGGTAGATTGTTGTACATAATGTTTAAAATGACATGATTTGTAATTCTGATCAATGCTCTCAGGGTAGACTGCTAACTTATTGTAAACCTGATTTGAGTGTGTAGATCTCAAGTTCGAGCCTCTGCATATAAAGGTTGGCTCTTCTGCACTATCATACACAATATTTTGTATCCTACACAGACAGTAAGATTTAGATTTAAACATGATCGTATCATATTGGCATAAATGCTCCTCACAATTTGTTTTCAACATTTATAGTGTAGCCTTTCTACAATTACCACTCTCCAAAAATAAGCGATGGGCAGAAACTATAAGACCTGCCTGAGAAATAACATGTTTGGGTACTGACACTGAAAACAATACACTGGACAACAGCGGAGTTACAAATGATGTGGAGGTGCCAAGGGATATGTTTTGGGCTACGGCTGAGACATACTCATGAGGTACAGGCTTGGTAGTTAGCTGGAACTCACCATGTCCTTCTTTAATGAGCTATAGCCATCAGGGGAGTGAGTCTGTCTTGACAGCTGTCCCCACACGCACACATCTCCTCCACCCTTGTGACACTCTCTCTCAGTAAAGAAGGTCCTATACAATGCTATATTATATTCACAGACAGCATACGATGTACATGTTTTTATTGAGTTAACAGAACGGCCAAATTCAGCATGTCACATTTTTGGCTGTTAGTTATAGAGTACATTATATGGTTCTTGGGCAGTTTGTCCTGAATGTATGGAAAGTTTACAATTGTTTAATGCATTTGTATACTCACAATGCATTATAAAGGGCTATATATTGTGGCATACCTGAAATGTATTTACCATGAGCCAGTTTACATACTTGGAGGCTCCTCAGAAGAGCAAGGGGAGGACCATCCTCCTCAGTGAATTTCATAAAAATAAAAATGTTAAAACATTGAAAACAGTTTTCCTTTTTAGATAAAACTATACTACATATATTTCCATGTCACCAAATAATTGATTAAAACACACTGTTCTGCCTCCCGAGTGGCACAGTGGTCTAAGGCACTGCATCGCGGTGCTGGCTGTGCCACTAGAGATCCTGGTCCGAGTCCAGGCTCTGTCGCAGCCGGGCCGTGAGTGGGAGACCCATGGAGCGGCGCACAATTGGCCCAGTGTCATCTGGGTTAGGGGAGGGTTTGGCCGGGAGGGATGTTCTTGTCCCATCGCACACTAGCAACTCCTGTGGCGGGCCGGGCGCAATGCACGCTGACACAGTCACCAGGTGCACAGTGTTTCCTCCGACACATTGGTGCGGCTAGCTTTCGGGTTAAGTGGGAATTATGTCAAGAAACAGTGCGGCTTGGCTGGGTTGTGTTTTGGAGGACGCACGGCTCTTGACCTTCACCTCTCCCGAGTCCGTATGGGAGTTGCGGCAATGGGACAAGACTGTAACTACCAATTGGATACCACAAAATTGGGGAGAAGAGAGGGCAAAAAAAACACACTGTTTTGCAATGAAGGTCTACAGTAGCCTCAACAGCACTCTGTAGGGTAGCACCATGGTGTAGCTGGAGGACAGCTAGCTTCCGTCCTCCTCTTGGTACACTGACTTCAATACAAAAACTGGGAGGCTATTGGTTCTCATCCCCAGACAGTGAGACATGGACTGTCTGTTCATGTGTCTCTGTCTGTCATCAATTTTTTCTCTCTACCTGTGTGCACCTACGTTGTAAACTGTCATTCATAGGCTAGGTTGTAGCAACCTCATGAAAAGCTATAGGGTCAATTCGAGTATCTTGTAGTAGCTTACATTGAACTGGATGAATGGAATGGAATATGATTGACAGTCATCCAATATGTTGTGTTGTGTCGTGTCTTTGGCTATGACGAATTAAGGGATATGACATATTATTATTCTATAAAATAATGTATCCGTAATTAAAATTACCTGATTGAGCTAATCATGTAAATGTAATTAACTAGTCGGGCACCACAAAATAATATTTATAGAGCTATTATCTTCCGAATAAACTCTTAAAGACCTAGTAATATTTTACATCAATAGCAGTCAATATTAATCGTCATCTTAATTCAGTCTCATCTGAAAGTTGTAAATTCTTGGTTATCTGCACGAACCCTGGCTAACAATTTGAATCAGCAATACAAAATTGGGTTTAATAATTTATTTACAAAATCACACAGAATTACACATACACGTAATTAAATCATAACTTGATTACAAATTACGTCATGAAGGAAAACGTCCCTAGCGGGCGGAACAGATATGACAGCCTGTTACACAAAAGAAAAGGGCTGGGTTTGAGTGAAGGAGCGGGAAGACTGAGAAACAAAGGGCGAAGCTGTGCTATCGTAAATACAGTATCTTATGCATTCTAAATTACCGCCCATTTGGAAAAGGAAAATGCAATAAATATTTACTCTGAGCTGCGCTCCGGTAGGTTGGTGGTAGATGGAAGGCCGTGTTGCCAAACCGAGTCCTTTGAAGAATGTCTCTGGTCGTCAATTGGATACGTTGTAGTAACGTTGTTGTGTGGTAGACGGGATACTCTGTCTGTTCCGTCCTAACCTGCGTTTGTTGCTGCTGTTGCTAACTCAACGGCTAGGAGGTATCACTTCTGTAGTGAATAAGAGTTCAAAGTTCATACCATTCGCAACCAAAGCTCACGCTGATGTTGGCTTCATTCTGTAGTTATTATCTGAACCATTCTGACATCAGACCGTCGTCCTACATCCTCGGAACAGGAAGTTATATTGTCGTCAAGGGCTTATATAGGAAGGGAGAGGAGGGCGTGTTTGAAAAGTTTTATAGCCCATGTCCCTTCACAGGGGCGGGCCACTGATTGAGCAGAGCCCTATCTTATGAAAACCCAAATCTCACATTTTAGAACCTAAAATCACATTTCATCCCATCACAAATAATTTCATATTCAAACATTTAAATTGAACAACAATTCCATATGAATCTGATAACTCTGATGTGTAGACTTTCCACTGTAGAGTTTATGGCATCTTATCATTGATGACAATGTCTCAGATGACAACCGAGCTGACGTTATATTCATTAAGTACCACTGCATATGTTCAATTGATCGGATTGCCAGAATATAGTTCATTTCCCCCCACCTTCTGATGTTCCCAGAATCTCTATGTTAACCAAGGGTTTTGCAAATGTAACCTCAGTAGGTTAGAGAGAGGAAAAAGGGGGAAGAGGTATTTCTGACTGTCATAAACCTACCCCCCCCCCCGGCCAACGTCATGACAGCTGTAATAGAAATAAGTCCATGCTCATGAAAAAAAAAATTGTCCTCCTCATCATGACCACCACTGGTTTACATACTATGACAAACCACGTGGCAGCATCTCTTAAACAAATACATATTTTTAAAACTCTTCCCATATTTCAATTACTTCATCATCTCCATGACAACATATCACAAAAACACCAACTGCATTAAAAACTTTTTAATCTGTAGTGGTCCAGTGAGGAAAGGCTAAGCAGTCATTCAGCACAAGCCCACTGTCCTAAGTCGACCCATCGAAATTCTATTAGCTAAGTGGTACAGGCATCAGATCAGCTTAAAACTGCCCCAATCCTAACTTTAACCATTAGCGTGGAAAATGCAAAACTGATCCAAAATCACTGTCTAGAGGCAACTTCACACTACTCCATCCTATTACGAGAAACAGGAAGTATGTTAAAGACGTCATCCTTTTACCCAACCACTTGACATGATGGTGCCAAGCCTGAGTCGTTGCCATGTTTGGACTTAGATCCCAATTAAGGAACTAACCTACTGACAGTGCTACCACCATCAAGCTCTCGCTGTCCTACATTAGACCCAGGATGCGTCCCTGAAGGCACCTTATGGGCTCTGGTCAAAAGTAGTGCACTATGAAGGGAATAGGGTGCCATTTGGGGTGTAGAACCACTTCCAGATATGGAAGGACATTGGGTAGGGAGTAGCAGCAAATACAGTGATTGTAGAGGATGTAGAGGCCACACGAGGACTGCTAACTGACAGCTGCGGGATGAGATGAGCATGCCTCTCATATGGCCCACCATCATATAATAATCATGTGTTTATACTTTATACTGTGTGTGTGTTTTCCCCCAGATGCCAGCATATTTTGCTGGGTAGGACTAGCTGCCTGCTTCCTTGGTGATAACGCAGAGTATAAATCAGTTAAATTCATCTATGGCTCACTTTAGGAAGTAGCTTGTAGGCACCCAGTCAACATCTTTAACGACCATCATCAATGACGATATCATCAATGATTAGCTACATTGTTGTTTCAAGTTTATTAACACAATTAATAGTGGAATAATCAATTTTGTGGATGTAATGCGTGGATCCAATTTGGTGTTTTGTTTTCAAAAAGTGTAAAATGTATTCAACAAATGTAAAAAGCATCAATGTTGTATTACTAGTAACATGACTTATTAGGTTTAAAGGACCTGAAAGATAAAGTTCAATCTTGCCATGTTTCCTCAACTTGACATGTATTGACTACATGAACTCTTGATTAATACACTGATAAAAAAAATGTTAAAGCACGAGAGAAATTCAAACATTCTTTAGTTGTGCAAATGGGAGAGTGAGATGAAAGGGAGAGAGGAAGAATGAGAGAGAGAGAGAAAGAGGAAGAACGGGAGAGAGAATGGAAAAAAGAGAGAGAGAATGGAAGAGAGAGAGAGAGAGAGAGAGAGAGGAAGGAAGAATGAGAGAGAGAGAGAGAGGAAGAACGAGAGAGAGAGGAAGAATGAGAGAGAGGAAGAACGAGAGAGAGAGAGAGAAAGAACGAGAGAGAGAATCTTAATTCCCCTGTTGTGTCACACTGCCCACAAAATGGAAACTGAGCTATACTTCCTAACCTCCTGCCAAATGTATGACCATATTAGAGACACATATTTCCTTCAGATTACACAGACCCACAAATAATTTGAAAACAAATCCAACTCCCATATCTATTGGGTGAAATACAGTGTGCAATCACAGCAGCAAGATTTGTGACCTGTTGCCGCAAGAAAAGAGCAAACAATGAAGAACAAACACCATTGCAAATCCTTTTTGTACCTTAACTATTTGCACATCTTTACAACACTGTACATAGACATAATATGACATTTTAAATGTCTTTCTTCTATTGGAAATGTTTTGAGTGTAATGTTTACTTTTAGCTTCTGATTGTTTATTCCACTTTTGTTTATTATCTATTTCACTTGCTTTGGCAATGTCAACATATGTTTCCCATGCCAATAAAGCTCCTTGAATAGAGAGAGAGAGAGAGAGAGAGAATGGAAGAGATAAAGAGAGAGAGAGAGAATGGAAGAAAGAGAGAGAGAGAGAATGGAAGAAAGAGAGAGAGAGAGAGAGAGAGAATGGAAGAAAGAGAGAGAGAGAGAGAGAGAGAGAGTGGAAGAAAGAGAGAGAGAGAGAATGGAAGAAAGAGAGAGAGAGAATGGAAGAAAGAGAGAGAGAAAGAGAGAGAGAATGGAAGAAAGAAAGAGAGAGAGAGAGAGAGAGAGAATGGAGGAAAGAGAGAGAGAGAGAGAGAGAGAGAGAGAGAATGGAAGAAAGAGAGAGAGAGAGAGAATGGAAGAAAGAGAGAGAGAGAGAGAGAGAGAGAGAGAGAGAGAGAAAGAGAGCACATTTAAAATGTTCTCCCCCCGTCTACGCTCAGCATGCATTGAGTCTATGTGACAGGGAACAGGTAAATGGTGCGAGTAAACATCTTCATTCCGGCATCCATTTTGAGATATGGAATGCCATCAGGACTAAAAATGGATTGCATTACTTTGGAATTCATTTGTCACATGTGGCTAAACCCCAGGAGGCTAAGATGTCATCTCCCAGGTATTAGCAATAAGGAAGAGGATAAGGGTATTTGAGGTATGTCTGTAGTCTACTCGTGGGGCCACATAGCAGCGGAGAATGTAGTGTATCGCTGCAAACCAACTTACAGATCAATATGTCAATGTCCGCCCAACTGCCTGCACGTCCTCATGTGTGGAGATGTGCGCCGTTTGTTTTCTGCTGTAACGGTAGCAGAAATGTGTGTCCTTGGATGCTTATAACGATCTTTCTTTTTTATTACCACAGCAGTTGGCTGTTGTAAGGCGTTTTTCTGAATGCTGTCAAGGTCAATTGATATGGACTTTTGTATATACTGAAACAATTGGCAACCTTGCTTCGTATTCACCCAATCAAATTACATATTGTGAAAGTACACAGTGTTGAAAGTTGTAGCCCATATCATGGAGCTAGGGTGCATAGACAAACACATTACAAAATGTCAGTGTACTTTGTAGTGGGGGGAAAGGTATCAAATCACTTTTTTGACAATGTGAAGCAAAATAATGAACATACCCCAATGAACTTCTTCAGGAGGTCCAGGATTTGGCTTGTGGTGTTGAACGCGTTGCGCCAGTCATACGGCGGCATGCCCGTGGGGCGACCCTCAGGGGGCCCATTGTACAGGAAGTTGGCGAGCAGTTCTGCCGTCCATCTTGTGCCTTTGAGCCGTTGGTTGAGCAAGGCTACAAACACAGGGTTATCCAGCAGGGCCTGGTTTGGCAACAAGAGGAGAGGGTTTGTGTGGGTAATTTACACTCATCAGATTATAAAACAATTAATGCACTGAGAAATGAATGCAGTGGAAGCTAATTGTGGACCTGCACAATCCCAGGACATCCCACCTGCAGGACTTTGCTTTTTTCTCTAGGAGAGAATTAATTAGAAACATTAAGCTAGATGGCACTGTTGTACTGCAGGCTTGGGAATTTACAACCACTTTTTTCATGACCATGGAGGTCCATGATGCAGGCACACACAACTGCACATACGCAGATGCACTTGTTTACACACACACACTCACACCCACACTGCGATTCATGTGACTGTCTCCCTTCTCCCCATCCTCCCCTCTTCCCCCAGCCCTCACCCCAGTGTGGTAAGAACCAGCTGTGCGTTAACTCTTCACTGTCAGCTCGGCTTGAGCCTCGTGCCATGATTTCGCTCGGCACTCAAAGAGTTAACGAAGAGATGTGCTAATCTAGATGCAAACGACCTTGCTGTTACAGCCCTATTTGTGCTGTTTAAAAAAAGCTAACGGACGCCTATTCCTCTGGTGTAGAACACTGGGGCGTCCTTACATAAAAGCTTCCTACGCAGGTACTGTACGTTCCCTGGTACAGGTTTGGTTAAAACACTTTGGTCTGCGTCCCAAATTGCACCCTATTCCTTATATAGGGCACTTATTTTGATTAGATCCCTATGGGCCCAGATTAAAGTTGTGCACTATAAAGGGGATTGGATGCAGACTTTCCGTCTGTCTGGGACTGCTCCACTCAGTGTGCTTTGTACGGTACATACAGTATGCTGGCAACCATGAAATTGCAACAGTGTAATAACACGATAATTGCAGTGTTGTATTGTATAACTTCATAAATTGAACATGGTCTGCTCATAATGTAGTGTGCATAATTTGAAGTCAAAACATGCTGGAAACGCACACATACACACGCCTCAAACATATTCTGAGCAATGTGTTCAGTGGCATTTCTAAGTCAACACTTCGGGAATGACATTCCGTTTAGCATGGGGTCAAAGTGTCAAATGATGTCATCTCCATGTTTCTCCTGACCTTTTCGAAAAATCAGTTCAACCATTCTGTGTCAGTGAGAATGGAATACTTAATTTAGGTTTGAAGAGAGTTGCAGAGAGTTGTATTATAAACAATGCAGTGTCTTTATTTTAGAGTAAATAGTATTTGTAAGAGGTCACTGAAATTTAATTGTTTAAACATGGCATATATTTTTTTATTTTACCTTTATTTAACTAGGCAAGTCAGTTAAGAACGAATTCTTATTTTCAATGACGGCCTAGGAGGGTTAACTGCCTGTTCAGGGGCAAAACGACAGATTTGTACCTTGTCAGCTCGGGGGTTTGAACTTGCAACCTTCCGGTTACTAGTCCAACGCTCTAACCACTAGGCTACCCTGCCGCCCCTGTTCTACTACTCTTAACGTTCAGTGGCATTTGGGCCAGATTGTTGCATATATGCCATTTAACCTTGGCGTCCACGTGTCAAATGTCATTATCCGACATGAGGTCTTCGAACGAAAACAGACTACCAACAGCCAAAGAAAACTCAAACCAGCCCTCCTTAGCATTTTCTAATAATAATAATTTCTGCTTGACATTTTGCAAGATGGTCACTGGTTTGGCGTCTACTAAATGGCAACTGTTAATAATCAGTTTCTATTTTACAGTAATGTAATGTTGAATTGATGTTGTAAAACCTATAGTTTTACCTGTTGGCAAGATTTGAACTAGTTATATTGAATCTAGGGGGCACTATTTTCATTTTTGGAAAAATAACGTTCCCTAAGTAAATGGGCTATTTTGTCAGGACAAGATACTAGAATATGCATATAATTAACATCTTACGATAGAAAACACTCTAAAGTTTCCAAAACTGTAAAAAATATTGTCTGTGAGTATAACAGAACTGATATTGCAGGCGAAAGCCTGAGAAAAATCCAATCAGGAAGTGACTCTTATTTAGAAACCTCTGTGTGCCTATGCGTCCCTATTGAGCAGGGAATGAGATATCAACCAGATTCATTTTTCTATGGCTTCCCTAATGTGTCTAGTGTCACAATACATAGTTTCAGGCTTTTATTTTGAAAAATGAGCCTGAAAGTCAACATTGCGTCAGTGGTCAGCTGAAGTCTCTCAGTGTTTTGTGCGTAAAGGACAAATGGGGCCATTGTTTCTCTCTTTCCTACTAAGAAGCTATCTGTCCCGGTTGATATATTATCGAATAGATATTTGAAAAACACCCTGAGGGTTGATTATAAACAACGTTTGCCATATTTCTGTCGATATTGTGGAGCTAATTTTGAATATTTTTCGAAGTGGTCGTGACCGCAATTTCCAGTCGAATTCTCAGCCAAACGTGAAGAACTAACGTCTTGAACTAACATCTTGCCCTTTGACAGTCAAGGTGTCACGTTCGTCGTATGAATCAGACCAAGGCACAGCCTTATAAGAATGAACACTGAACAAACTAACCAAAATAACAAAAAGACACGTGAAGCTATACAAATGAGTGCACAAAGACAACTTACTGTAGAAAAGAACCCACAAACACAAAAGGGAAAATGGCTACCTAAATTTGATCCCCAATCAGAGACAACGATAAACAGCTGCCTCTGATTGGGAACCATATCAGGCCACCATAGACATACAAATACCTAGACCTACAAAGCCCCTAGACATACAAAACCCCTAGACAATACAAAAACTAGCATACCCACCCTCGTCACACCCTGACCTAACCAAAATATAAAGAAAACAGAGATATCTAAGGTCAGAGCGTGACACAAGGTGACATTTTCACCATATTGCTTAGACCTATTCAATCCTCCTAGATCCTTTCTGTGTCTAGGGGCAAGGGGTTCATTTGGGATTTAAGAAATTCTCTTTCTTCAGCTCGGCTGATAACTCAGCTGTGCCATGATTGCCATCAATGTAGAAAGTTGCCAAAACCTTGAGAGACCTCTGGAGAAGATGACATACCAGCAGAGCTACCCGTTCTGAGGGGAGTCCGGTCGGCCGCCACTCGGAGGGAGAAAATGAAGACAAAGGAGAATTGCCGGGTCCATTTGTGCAAAGGTTAGGGCTAGGGTAATGAATACCCTGGCTATATGGAGCGCTCGGCTACGTTCTCCCCTAGCTGCCCATAAGCTCATTTCAGGTGACACGGGAGTAATGTCAGCTTCAAGGGAACAGGGAAGCTAATCCTCTTCCCTGACTGCCGAGGTGAAAGTTACGCAGCACTTACCCATAATTACTTTCTTTTTCACCATTTCCATATGCTACAATAAATGTATATATTTTCAGCTGAATTAGTGTTAAAAACATTTTATGGTGGGAAATGTAGGAGTCGTAGACTCCTACAAAGGTTGATAAATACAAAGGTTGATAAATATTCCTAGTGGAAACAGTATACTCTTTCTTTCTTGCTGCAGGAGGGTATTTTCAACATCAGACAGGCTTGTGTACAGTACGTCATTCAAAATGAAAGTGGACAAGGATTATTACAACGAATTGATAAGGATATTAAAGCTCTTTTCAACTTGATTAATTTATCACTTACATTAAACGTTCCTATTCTGTTAACTAATACCCAAATAATGTTGTTGACTCATCCTGTACTCATATTTGTGGACAAAGCATTAATTGGAGAAACAACACTTGAAAAACACAGTATTTTACAAATGTTCCATCCTGAGAATAAATCCCTTTTCTCCCGGGTAAACCGGTATTTCCTGCCAAAACCAGAAGTGTCATTCAAAAGCATTATAAGGCATAAAAACATAAAATCCCATATATATATATATATATATATATATATATATATATATATATATATATAGCTAGCGATGTGCTCTCTTGGGTAAATAAATTAAACTAGCTCCTTTAGGCTAATCTTTTTGAGTGTGAACTGTATTACTGTATTGTATTATACTGTATTATAAGGACTGGAATTACGCACATCGTTCAAACCATGATAAAGCAGAAGAGAACCTGCGATTCTGGTGCCGCACATGCGGTCTACAAAGTTACATGTACAGGCTAGAGAGTTTGATAAAATATTTGAAAACAATAGTGCCTGTTTATATAATTAGCAGGCTGACGCATCTATACCTTTCACAATATTTCCTCTAATGTTATTAGCCTACCTCCTCTTTCTCTCTCTATTGTTGCTTCATTCCTTCCTTCCTTTTACCAGTTCAATTAAATACATTTTGTTGTCCTTATCTTCATCATTATAATGACATCCTTGAATAATATAGGAATAAAATTAGATGCAGAAGGCTTTTACTTCTCTTCAGGGAGATTGAATGGTTGTGGGTATGAATAAATATCTGTTATAGCCATCGTGCATTCGCTCTTCTTTCAAACTACCCATGAGTTCAATTGGCTTCTGTATTTAACATTTAGCAAAAAAGAGCTTGTGTCCCTCTTTGAATAGTATATTGGTATAAGAAATGCTAAAAATATAATGTCCAGCAAGCTATTCTAGTCTAGCTTTTCCTGCATGGGACTCCAAGAGCTAAGGAGTCCCCCCCCCCCCCCCCCCCCCCCCCCCGTGGGACGGTTGAGCTAACATAGGCTAACGTTATTAGCATGAGGTTGTAAATAACAAGAACATTTCCCAGGACATAGCCATATCTGATATGGGCAGAAAGCTTAAATTCTTATTAATCTTACTGCACTGTACAATTTACAGTAGCTATTACAGTGACAGAATACCATGCTATTGTTTGAGGACAGTGCACAGTTATGAACTTTAAAATGTATGAATTAACCAATTAGGCACATTGGGGCAGTCTTGATACAGCATTTTGACCAGAAATGCAATGGTTCATTGAATCAGTCTAAAACGTTGCACATACACTGCTGCCATCTAGTGGCCAAAATCAAAATTGTGCCTAACCTGGAATATTACATTTGGAATATTACATTCTCTTGCGTTTCAAAGATGATGGTACAAAAAATACAAAAAACATGTTTTTTTCTTTGTATTACCTTTTACCAGATCTAATGTGTTATATTATCCTACATTAATTTCACATTTCCACAAACTTCAAAGTGTTTCCTTTCAAATGGTAACAAGAATATGCATATCCTTGCTCCAGGTCCTGAGCTACAGGCAGTTAGATTTGGGTATGTCATTTTAGGAGAAAATTGAAATAAAGGGTCCGATCCTTAAGAGGTTGAGAGGCCAGCAGAGCACAGGTGTGTGCGTATTGCGCAAGAGACAAAACTATAAGTTAGAAGCATATTATGCATAAGCCATCATTAATTAGCTAAATATAAGGCTAATACTGCATTGGATGTATTATGTGAAAGAGGTAGGCTAAGATGCCTATATATAGGGCTATATATCAATTTAGAACAGGATTATCTATTTTGGATGCAATTTGATTAGAGTTGATGGAAAGAGAGAAAGACGGCAGGAGAGTGCTTGATAGCTGTTTTAAAACTGCAGCTGCAGTTAAAAAAATGATCATCTGTAAAATTAAAAACAAGGTGACCCCCGAAAGCCAGATGGAGATGGGTAAATTAGACGAACATTCAGTCTTTATATTACTGTAGCATAGGCTATGCTGCAGCAAATGTAGGCCTCCTTGTCACAAGAAAAAAAGTTACCATAATGAGATGATAGGTTTACATGCATTGTGAACTGTTCTCCATACTGAGATAGACTGTCTGTCCCCACCCTGAGTGTTGATTCATCATTCAGAGGCCAACGAGAAGCGAGATTTAGACATTGCATGTAATTTAACAGTTCCATTTCACGCCATGCTGTTTATATAAATGATTTATTAGAATTTACTGGTTTCTCGCAGTTATTTATCCCGGGAAAGGGGAGTGGTTTTAGGCTGTAAATCCCGGGAAATCTCGGTGGTTCCCACCCTTCAACCCTAGTATACGCCCACACCATTCTGTTGTTGGGCTATGTCCACACCATCCCAACACAGAAAAACTGATTTTTAACATACTTAATTAACATTTTTGGGGAAGGAAAACTATTTAACTCATATTGTAATTAATTACAGTTCATATTTCATAGAAATCTGGAAACACTGGACAGTTACTTTAACATTAGTTACTTTAACATTAGACATAATAAGACACTGTGACACTGATGCATGTATGACAAGTCACTCAGCCTTGTCTAACATCGGATACATGTAAACCAGCTCTCCGGTGCAGTACAGTACATCAAATATCCGTGTTTCTATTGAAGGAGTCATAAATCTTACCCGCAGTGCATTGACTTGGCGGCCATTTTGAAAGTAGTCCCAAACAAGATGTCCGAAATCCTCCCAAGCTTCCGCCAGCTCTTTTATCATGGCCAATGCATTGAATGTGCTATTTGCCTGAAACAAGATAGAGAGATGTATGGTGATTAAAAAATGGAAAATGCCATATCTGTTTGTCCTCCAATTGATGGAATTCCCACTGTGCTATCTAATTTATTTTGTAGCCAGTCCGACCTTGAGAACATACTGCTTCTTCGTACTTTCACCTAACCCCCAAGAGACCCATCTGATTCATATTCCCCCCGTTGTGACTAATGTAAACAGGGTTATTTAATCCCGAGCACTGAGATGTAAACAATCGGCCTGTGCCGAGTGTAAAGACGGGCCCCTATGCCAAGACCGAGCCGGTCACTGTGAAGTTGGTGGATCCGCTAGAAGTCATCATCTCACTGGATATTCTCCACATCCAATTCCCTACAGCTTCTCGACATTTGTTTGTTTTGTTTATGCCGTTGTCAAAATGATGTTAATATCGGAAGAAACTTCATGAAAAATACATTACATTTTCCATCTCCCCCGAGTGTGTTCTCCATCTCCTCTTCCTAGCTGTTTTTTTGGAGACGGGTTCATGGCGTATATCATCACGTTTTTATTTACCAGCTAATGTAAATGCCAACTGATTTGTGGAGTGAAAATATGCAAATAGATACAATTGCAAAAGTTTTAATGGTACAAGCTACTTACATAGACACCCAAGTAATGTCACATAACAGGTTTGTACATTTTAGGAAATATTAGTGAGTAAGTGTACTACATGAAAGTAAATGACACTGATAAAGTGTAAAGAATAAACGTCCATGACACTGATATGAGTGTAAACGTCCATGACACTGATACGAGTGTAAACATCCATGACATTGATGCGAATGTAAACATCTATGACACTGAAATGAGTGTAAATGTCCATGACACTGATATGGTATGAGTGTAAACGTCCATGACACTGATATGAGTGTAAACGTCCATGTCACAGAAATTAGTATATATGTCCATGACACTGATATGGTATGAGTGTAAACATCCATGACACTGATATGAGTGTAAACATCCATGACACCGACATGATTGTAAGCGTCCATGACACTGATACAGTGTGAGTGTAAACTTCCATGACACTGATATGAGTGTAAACGTCCATGCCACTGATACGAGTGTAAACGTCCATGCCACTGATAAGATTGTAAACATCTATGACACTGAAATGAGTGTAAATGTCCATGCCACAGAAATTACTATATATGTCCATGACACTGATATGAGTGTAAACGTCCATGACACTGATATGAGTGTACACATCCATGACACTGATATGAGTGTAAATGTCCATGACACTGATATGAGTGCAAACGTCCATGCCACTGAAATAAGTATAAATGTCCATGACACTGATACGAGTGTAAACATCCATGACACTGATATGAGTGTAAACATCCATGACACCGACATGATTGTAAACGTCCATGACACTGATAGTGTGAGTGTAAACGTCCATGACACTGATATGAGTGTAAACGTCCATGCCACTGATAAGATTGTAAACATCCATGCCACTGATACGAGTGTAAACGTCCATGCCACTGATAAGATTGTAAACATCCATGACACTGATACGAGTGTAAACGTCCATGCCACTGATAAGATTGTAAACATCCATGACACTGATACGAGTGTAAACGTCCATGCCACTGATAAGATTGTAAACATCCATGCCACTGATGCGAGTGTAAACGTCCATGCCACTGATAAGATTGTAAACATCCATGACACTGATACGAGTGTAAACATCCATGACACTGATATGAATGTAAACATCCATGACACTGATACAGTATGAGTGTAAACGTCCATGCCACTGAAATGAGTGTAATCATCCATGACACTGATACGAGTGTAAACGTCCATGACACTGATACAAGTGTAAACGTACATGACACTGATACGAGTGTAAACGTACATAACGTTTACATTCGTGTCAGTGTCATGGACGTTTACTCTCATTTCTGTGTCATGGACGTGTACACACATATCAGTATCATGGACGTTTACTCTTGTATCAGTGTCATGGACGTTTACACTAATTTCAGTGTCATGGACGTTTACATTCATGTCAGTGTCATGAACGTTTACATTCATGTCTGTGTCATGGACGTTTACTCTCATTTCAGTGTCATTGACGTTTACACTCGTATCAGTATCATGGATGTTTACTCTTGTATCAGTGTCATGGATGATTACACTAATTTCAGTGGCATGGACGTTTACTCTCATTTCAGTGTCATGGACGTTTACACTCGTATCAGTATCATGGGCGTTTACTCTTGTATCAGTGTCATGGACGTTTACACTCGTATCAGTGTCATGGAGTGTAAATGTCCATGACACTGATACGAGTGTAAACGTCCATGACACTGATATGAGTGTTGCAGACATCAGTTTACTTTCAGTTCTCTTCACTGACTTCTATTCAAATTGACCCTAGCAGATATATATTCACTTTTATGTTTTTTTTGCTGGTCCAGCGCCTGAACCAATGTGCATACAATATGAGTTTCTCTTTTACTTACCTCTTTCACCATTAGTCGAGTGGCAGGTGTGTCAGGGGTGTAGAGGACCTTCCCTTGGATTAGGGGCCGAAACGTACTCCAGACAACATATAGGCCAGGAGTTCCCTCAAGAGTATCAATCAATGTTTTGCAGAAGGCACCTGGTGAGAGATAATACACCTGTTAATAACTTCAAAATGGAAAAATGCAATCTGTCTGAACGAGTACATGGGCCAAACAACTCAATACAACACAAGATAAATTAATGATATCTTGATAATAACAAACATCAAAAACATTTTATATTGGCATCACATTTTATCCATCTGTTACCATCAAAATTACCATCAAAATGCAAGTTTGTTCATCTGTTGTGTTTCAGGGTTAGAAGCCTAAAATTAAATATCCATCCCAAATGGCACCCTATTCCCTATAGTGGACTACTTCTGACCAAAGCCCTATTGAAAAGTATTGCACTATATAGGGAATAGCGTGCCATTTGGGACTTAGTTTAGAGAAAGGACAATCTGAATGCTGAATATAATGGATGAGCCACAATTACAAAGATCGCCAGAAATCTCCTGGCAATCACAGCAAACCAGCACGTCACTGCTGAGATAATAAACAGTCATCTTAATAACAGAAGTAGCAGGCGATATGACACAATCGGTCAAGTTTTAACTTTTCACTATGCAGAAGATTTAATGTAATTACCACACTTCAAAGACCCCAAATGACTCCATTAATGTGTACCTAATAACACAATGTCTGGGGAGAGAGGAATGGAGCAAGACATTTGTACGGTAGTCTAGCTGAATACATAGGAGGTGGGGAGTGCTCAACACGGAGGGAGAAAACAAGTCAATATGCTCAGCTGCAGCGGGATCATTATTAATTTATCCAATCTGCCAATGTGAATACTGCTAGGTCGGTTGGAGTGCTTTGTAGGTTATGCAGAGACATAGATCTAAGGGAACAGCACAGTGACAGGTGCTGCAACCTTCATTTGTGTGTGTTTCTCTAGGGGTGTGCGGATGTGTCTGTCTGTCTTGCTCAGCATCTCTGTGTATCTGCCTGTCTGTCTGCCAGCCTGGCTGTCCTTCTCTGATGGTGGTCTGTCCGTCCATCTGTCCTATGTGTAACTGCGTCTTTGTCTAACGGTCTGTCCTGCTCTGTGTTTCTGTCCGTCCGTCTGTCTGGGCTCAGGTGCGTATGTCTACACTTGGCTCGTCAGCTCGACCCAAAAGACTGTTCCACCTCCTCTACCACAGTGCTCTCTTCACAGCTGGCTACCTATCATGCCGTCAAAGATTTTAGTGGCCATTTGCAGTGCAGGATGTGCGATAAACGTTTGCCTTTTGCCTTGCGGCAATCCCTACTCAGGTGCTCCGGGGAGACTCTGTCAAGAGCTAATGGCCGCCCTCACTGCAGCCAGCTGTTTCCCCCGACCACACAGATGTCATTTCCTAAAATCACATTGCTTAGACAGGAAGTACACAGGGACACATGGCTTGTAGCTTTCCGTCCAATAAATATTGACATCAGGATGAATCTCTTCCGCCCATTCTTATCCGTACGAATATTTATCTCCCCCAAAACTGTGACTCACCATCGTATTCTGACCAAAGGTTCCGATTTATCACACAACGGTGAGGAACTGAATCCATATTTTACACAGGGAGCTGCAGCCAAGTAATTGCTTAGAGCGTTTAGGCAGCCCCTCATCTTACCTAGCAAATTTAATCAATTTGAGTTGTACCCTGGAGAGTGGATCAACTCGGCACAGCGCAGAAACAAGACAACTCACACACACACAGTCAGTCACACACCTACCTAACTGGGCTAACACACACATCACTCACTCAGACTTCACTGCTTCTCTTGCCCGCAACAAACATCTCTTGCGTCCAACATTGAAATAGAACTCTCTAGAATATGTGTCATTCAAGCAGGAATTTCTCTTACGTGAAAGACAGACAATTCCTTTTGTCACTCAGACATAACACACATGCACACACACACACACACACACAATGCTCCACTGCCACTGTACTGCAACTACAATATCAATCTAATCAATATTTTACAATCATGCCAGTTCACAGAAAGAGCCTCCCTGTACAAAACTACACCAATAAAAATACAACAGCTAAATTAATGTGTCATTCTGTATTATATTGGCTTTCAAAATCAAAAATGTCAATGGCCTACACACATTTTCTTCTACGAATGAATAGATATGTGATTCTCCAGTACATTGGTGGTTGTAAACGATCGATCGAAAGGGCTAATCTCATTGTGGGAGAATCTTTTAAACAAAAATACTGTTTACTGCCAAGGAAAGAAATGTATCACACTGTTATTTTCCTTAATGATGCTATTGGATGGTGCCGAATGCCATCATGAATTAATTTGGGAGGGATAACAAAATTGAGTATTTACCAAATGTCTTTTCTAGCCTTTATTGTTTCTATTTTAATATTCCTCAGAGTGCACTTGGAGCCTTGCAAATGTTTATTCCATACCCATTTACTTTACATAACAATAAAAAGAGGCAAGAAAAGCTATTAGCATGCCGGCAGAGGTGTTTGCGCTCATTTCAAATGGTTGCTGCATTGTTTTACTAATTTGTAGTGGCACCAGCACACAAATCCACTTTAGAGTGTAACTTTATTCCTGGGAAGAGTCAAGCTTATTAAAATCGTTCATTTTCTTTCCTGTGGATCCTCAAACGAATAGGCAATTAATGGAATTGGATTGTGCAGCCCCTAATTAGTATAACTCCAAAGACATCACACTTGAGAAATTGCGATCTGTGGTAAGCAGAGGGACAAACAATTGTGTAATGAGGAACTCAGCAATGTAAATAAATAGCTTGATTTGATGGGTCAGACCCCTGATAAGGTTCTAGACTTTTTTTCTTTTTTTTTTGGGGGGGGGGGGGGGGGGGGGGGGGTTCTGTTGAATATTGAAAACATATGATCTACTTGCAGTGAAGCCGCTCAACATCTACATCACATTAGTCATCTAACAGACTCCCACCCAGAGTGACCCACAGAAGCAACTAAGGTCAACGTCCTGCACAAGGGCAAATCGGCAGATCTCCCACAAGGTCAAAAACGGGGTCCCGAACCAGCGACCCATCAGCCACCGGCCCAAGCTCACAACCGCCAGGCCACCAGCCTTCCAAGATCCCCCTCCCAACAGTTCTCCAAGAGTTGCTCCTCAACCATCCAAAACCACCCCCCCACCCCCAAATATATATATATTTTAATAATTCCATTCCGCACCCCCAATACCCCTCATACAACTCATACTCCCTGTAGCATGGAATCGTTACATCAAAAATCACTTCCCAACTTGTTTGTATTCTGTACGGCACAGCTGTCAACATCCGCGTCCTCAAATGAAACTGGTAAACTTTCCTATTTATGCTATTTTTATTCCTCCGCCAGTTTTGATCCTTTATGTTGGGAAGACAGACATCTTCCCTACCTCCTCCCGCTGACCACCGGCCTCCTCCATTTTTGGGGTAATGCTGTAATCAATTGGTTGTAATCTTGGATTGAGCAGACCTTCCCTTACAATTATGATAACTCCATGAAAGACATAACTCTACCATTCCAATTTACAATATAATTTACAAACAAAACACCCTTTTCAAACAGCTTTTCCATAAATACAGTTATTTTATCAACCAGCACATTTAAGTTCAGCCATAATATTTGTTCTACTATTTGTTCTCTTTTCAGGGGGGTGAAATTGAAAATTTAGCTAGCTCTGCAATGCTTGTTTGTAAAAGAGAGATACTTTGAAAAAAGTTTTATTTTCTATTCATCGAAAAAGAGACATGGCAATCTGCACAAAGGCAAAATGGCAATTTTTAAACAATGGATGAGTTTTTCTTAGTAATCTATTTGAGAACCATTTGGATAAGTGAAGCTTTTAGAGAGAGGTTTAGAGCATTTATATTTTATAACTGAAACCCACCCAGTTCATATTCATGATATAGATAGGCACGCTTTATTTGTCTTGTTTAGCATCCCAGAAAAAGCTAAATATTTTTTGCTCATATGATTTGAAAAATGAATAATCAGTAGTCGGCAGCGCCATAAGTAAGTGAGTAAACTGAGATATGACTAAGGAGTTAATTAGTGTAATTGTTCCATAAAAGGACAGGTATTTACCTCTCCAAGGTTGCAGGATCTTGTTTATTTTTGCAAGTTTTCTAATGAAATTCATTGTGGAGAGCTCATTTTTATATTATGTGATATGAATACCAAGTATATCTACTTCACCATCAGCCTATTTTATAGGTAAACTGCAGGGTAATGTAAAAGCTGTATTTTTTAAGATCTAATACATAATATTGTACACTTATGTTAATTAAGTTTTAGTCCAGAGAGTCCAGCAAAGTTATGTACACCTTCAATGAGACATTGCAGGGATCTATCTTGTGGACTTAATATAAAACTTGAGTCATCGGCATACATGGACACCTTTGTTTTTAAGCCTTGGATTTCTAATCCTCTAATGTTATTTGATCTGATTTTAATAGCTAGCATTTTGATGGCCATGACGAATAGATATGGTGACAGCGGACAACCTTGTTAAACTCCTCTTGACATTTCAAAACTCTCTGAGGAGTAGCCGCTATTTACTATTTTACACTTGGGGTTGAGATAAGTTACTTTTACCCATTTTATAAGAGAATCACAGAAATTTTAAAAATCACTATAAAAATCATTATAAATAAAATCTAACCTTACTTTATCAAAGGCCTTTTCATTTTCCGCTATAAATACCAGGTCTGGCTTCTTAGATGTTTCATGTTGTTCTATTATTCATAGTGGTTGTCGTATATTCTCTCCAATGTATCGTCTATGTAAAAAACCTGTCTGATCAGGATGAACAATACCTTGTAAAACCTTTTAAATTCTGCATTACAGCATTGAAGTATAAGAGGCCTCCAGTTTTTTAGATAGACTGGATCTTTATATTTGCCATTTGGATCTTGTGAATAATAGTGAAATCAGACATTCCTGCCAGACTGGCAGACTACCATTTCTATAATAGTAGAGTAGTTAAAACAAGTTAACAATGGAGCTTTGATTATATCAAAAAAGGCTTGATATACTGTATCTCTACGGGTATGCCATCAAGCCCTGGGGTTTTTCCAGACCAAAAGGATTTAATAGCCTCAAAAAGTTATTCCTCTGTAATTTGGCATTTGCACTAATCTTTCTGTACACTTGTTCATTTTAATTTTTTTTGTTGAAAGAATTCCTTTCAGTAATTGTCATTCAGAGGGTGAGAATGAGACGGAAAAGAGAGCATCTGCTTAAAATATTTAGCTTCCTCTTTAAAATATAATTTAGAGAATCATAGATGACATCTTTAGTAACGAGTGTCTTCAAATTATTTTTGGTAGTGTTCTTGTGTTGAATAATTTTTCTCCATATTCCATCCAGTTTGTAATAGACTACATTAGACCGTTCTTGAATCTTGAATCACTTCTTTTTGTTTTCCTTTAGCTTAGCTGTAGTTGTTACGTGTACGCTGGGAATTGGGAAGCAAGTACAGGGAGTGGCTTTAATAATAAATAACACAAGGAAAAAAACTAGAAACATGAGTAGCGTATAGACATGAAACACTGAAACAGAAACAATAACGACTAGGGAAAGAACCAAAGGGAGTGACATACACTGCTCAAAAAAAGAAAGGGAACACTTAAACAACACAATTTAACTCCAAGTCAATCACACTTCTGTGAAATCAAACTGTCCACTTAGGAAGCAACACTGATTGACAATAAATTTCACATGCTGTTGTGCAAATGGAATAGACAACAGGTGGAAATTATAGGCAATTAGCAAGACCCAATAAAGGAGTGGTTCTGCAGGTGGTGACCACAGACCACTTCTCAGTTCCTATGCTTCCTGGCTGATGTTTTGGTTACTTTTGAATGCTGGCGGTGCTTTCACTCTAGTGGTAGCATGAGACGGAGTCTACAACCCACACAAGTGGCTCAGGTAGTGCAGCTCATCCAGGATGGCACATCAATGCGAGCTGTGGCAAGAAGGTTTGCTGTGTCTGTCGGCGAAGTGTCCAGAGCATGGAGGCGCTACCAGGAGACAGGCCAGTACATCAGGAGACGTGGAGGAGGCCGTAGGAGGGCAACAACCCAGCAGCAGGACCGCTACCTCCGCCTTTGTGCAAGGAGGAGCAGGAGGAGCACTGCCAGAGCCCTGCAAAATGACCTCCAGCAGGCCACAAATGTGCATGTGTCTGCTCAAACGGTCAGAAACAGACTCCATGAGGGTGGTATGAGGGCCCGGCGTCCACAGGTGGGGGTTGTGCTTACAGCCCAACACTGTGCAGGACGTTTGGCATTTGCCAGAGAACACCAAGATTGGCAAATTTGCCACTGGCGCCCTGTGCTCTTCACAGCTGAAAGCAGGTTCACACTGAGCACATGTGACAGACGTGACAGAGTCTGGAGACACCATGGAGAACGTTCTGCTGCCTGCAACATCCTCCAGCATGACCGGTTTGGCGGTGGGTCAGTCATGGTGTGGGGTGGCATTTCTTTGGGGGGCCGCACAGCCCTCCATGTGCTCGCCTGAGGTAGCCTGACTGCCATTAGGTACCGAGATGAGATCCTCAGACCCCTTGTGAGACCATATGCTGGTGCGGTTAGCCCTGGGTTCCTCCTAATGCAAGACAATGCTAGACCTCATGTGGCTGGAGTGTGTCAGCAGTTCCTGCAAGAGGAAGGCATTGATGCTATGGACTGGCCCGCCCGTTCCCCAAACCTGAATCCAATTGAGCACATCTGGGACATCATGTCTCGCTCCATCCACCAACGCCACGTTGCGCCACAGACGAGGAGTCCAGGAGTTGGCGGATGTTTTAGTCCAGGTCTGGGAGGAGATCCCTCAGGAGACCATCCGCCACCTCATCAGGAGCTTGCCCAGGCGTTGTAGGGAGGTCATACAGGCACGTGGAGGCCACACACACTACTGAGCCTCATTTTGACTTGTTTTAAGGACATTACATCAAAGTTGGATCAGCCTGTAATGTGGTTTTCCACTTTAATTTTGAGTGTGACTCCAAATTCAGACCTCCATGGGTTGATAAATTTGATTTCCATTGATAATTTTTGTGTGATTTTGTTGTCAGCACATTCAACTATGTAATGAAAAAAGTATTTAATAAGAATATTTCATTCATTCAGATCTAGGATGTGTTATTTTAGTGTTCCCTTTATTTTTTTGAGCGGTGTATATAGGGAAGGTAATCTGGCAGGTGATGGAGTCAAGGAGAGTCTGATGAGGCACTGGTGCAAGTAACGATTGTGACAGGTGTGCGTAATAGCGCACAGAGAGGGAGTATACGTGACAGTATCCCCTCACTGATGCGTGGCTCCGGCCGCAGGACACCGACCAGAGGGACGATCCCAGGGACCAGGAGCGGGCCAGTCGCCTCTGCTGAGACGTGGGAACCCGTTGAGCCAGCTGAGGCATGGGAGCCCGACGAGCCAGCTGAGGCAGGTGATGGAGTCCAGGTGAATCTGATGAGGCGCTGGTGCGCATAACAATGTAGACAGGTGTGTGTAATAATGATCAGTCTGGTGACCTCAAGCGCTGTATACGTGACAGTAGTATCGTTGTTATTGCTAACTACCTGTACAATTAGTTTATGTATTTCCTTTGTTCGTCTTTTCTCTTTAGACAGAAACTGCTTTTTTATTATTGATGAATTGAATGACCTCTGACTCACTGGGTTTTTAGTTTGGCATCTTCTGACCTTAAAAAACTTTAACTCTCTGAATAAATCAATAAACAGAACAGTCAAGGGCTCTGCATTTTAAAGCACCCGTTTGTCGGGAAAACAGAAACCCAAGAAACGGGCTACATATTTATTTCATGTTGTTGGGATTAGCAACCACATGTGTATGCCTAGCAGGTAACTGTTGTACTAATGTCACGCCCTGGCCTTAGTATTTTGTGTTTTCTTTATTATTTTGGTCAGGCCAGGGTGTGACATGGGTGAATTATGTGTTTGTCTTGTCTAGGGGTTTTTGTAGATTGATGGGGTTGTGTTTAGTAGAGTAGTCTAGGTAAGTCTATGGTTGCCTAGAGTGGTTCTCAATCAGAGGCAGGTGTTTATCGTTGTCTCTGATTGGGAACCATATTTAGGCAGCCATATTCTTTGAGTATTTCGTGGGTGATTGTTTCTTGTTCCTGTCTCTGTGTTTGTTGCACCAGATAGGGCTGTTTCGGTTTTTCACGTTTATTGTTTTTGTATACTGTTCGTATTTTCATCTTTCATTAAAGATGTTTATGAATAACCACGCTGCGTTTTGGTCCGATCCCTGTTTTACCTCTTCAGAGGAAGAGGAGGAAGAAAACCGTAACAACTAAATGGATTTGCTGTCATTGGAGGAAGCCTATTGCAGCCAATTTTTTTTTAAACAAATCATCAGTGTTCAGAGGAATTATACACATTCCACTTGACAAATGTGACCTTTGAAGCATTCATGAATGTCATTTCTGAACATGGTTCAGTACCATGTCTGTGCTGTGTATACGTACTGTACATTACACAACATGGCCAGCTGTTTGACAGAACAACTGATCGAAGAACCCTTTTCACAATAATAATACGCTATTTTAAGGCTTGATATTGTTTAAGAATCAATGGATCGACATATAATTATTTGTTCAAAAAAAATTCAAAAATGTCTATAAATATCACAATTGCCATATGCGTTTCCACATGGACTGTTGAACAACAAAATTCCTTTACAGTAAAATATAATTTACTGTTAAGGACTAACATTGTTAAGGAACATTGAGGGAAAGTTTTGTGACCTCTGATACAAACATTGTATGAAGGTCATCAACTATTTTGTGTTTCGGGAACCTATTTTTTGTATTGTCCCCACAAAGAAATATGTTCTGTTTAACATCAGAGGAATGTTTTTTGCACCCTAATACAAACATTGTATAATTTTCTATACAACTGGACAGATGTTGTGTTATTATATCTTTTGGAGGGAATGTTTCTTACGCCTTTACCACAATTAAATGTTCTGGGAACTTTCACAGAACCAATTTCGGCTTACTGGGAGGTGACTATACGACAATACAATACACTGTATCAAATAAAAATAGAAGAACCATTTAGTGTCACAAATATATACAATTTTGTGTCTGCTTCATAGTGTATCATCTGGTAGAGAACAACACCAAAACTGTTATGACAGTTTGACAGTACTTGTTTTCTAAAATATTTTCATAGGTCAAGAAGGTATTGTGAACTATTAACAATACTTACTGGAACTGCGGTTCCTGGAATCAGATAATTCACTGTTTTCTGTGTAATTCCTCGTCAGTCCAGAAGCAGAGAAATTCATGGTGGTATTTGTGGAGTTGGAGTCTGGAGCTTTGCCACATAGTAGCATGTTCAGACTACCTAACGCATCCGCTCTGAAATCCAGCGTGTTAGCGGACTTGAACAGCATTGAGTTCTGCAACTTGTTCACCTGTATTGGTGAAGGGTGTTATTACAACAACAAATGATCAGAAAATGGCAGTGTAGTACTTCATTTATTGACTTGAAGACAACAAATTGATAGGATTCTATCCATTATCATGCAATTGCTCAATATACTTGTCTTGATATTTCCATACAGTGAGACATATAGGGGTTACTGGGTGACACATACTGAATGTTACTAGATTTCCATGTAGGCCTACTATCCTTTCAGATGGTAAATAACTACCACACCAACCTCATCAATCACATGTAATGCATCTTCTGTAGTTCTCCCCACTAATCCAAATGTCTCTGCCGGATTCACATCCAAAGGTAACTAAATGAGGGAATAAGAAGTTGATTTAGCAAATGTTGTTGAGTAATATCCAATACATAATGCGTATTTGTTTGTAACAGGCTTAAGGGTATTAAAGGGGAAGTTCAGTATTTCACAACTTAATGTAAGATGCATGGTTCCTCAATCTGAATTAAACTGTTGCCCATAACTCCCATTGCTTTTAGCTTACAAGTTAGCTAATGTTTGTAGTGGGTGTTTAAAACCATGGTGTAGTCTATTGTAGCCAATAGACTACTTTCAGAGTGAGGAACCATTTAACATAAAGTTGTAAAATACTGAACTTCCCCTTTTAGCTAACACCTCAAATGTTACATCAAACACCTCAGGTGTTTGCAATAAAAGTGGCCGACAGAGAGTATTTCTGTATTTCCTTGTTCAGGTGCATGTCCTCTCAGTTTAAAACAATGGTTGCTTGAGGACAAACAACACCATATTAAGTATAGTAACTGTTACATTGGAAGAAAAAAAACCTAGACAAGGCATTTTTCCAATAGTGCTCTCCATCAAAATGTGTTAACTTAGTTCAAACATGGCCAAGAACAATATCTTCCCCAACAGTGCAGTGATCGTTTTAAGTGGATGTGTTTTTACTGAAATGGTAGGAATATGATTCATATCCATACCATGTATCTGATGGCTAGAGCACACTGGCCCAAGGGAGCCCAGCCACTGTACATGTCCTTAAACACTATCATTTCCATGTGTCCGGAGTATGTTGACATGAGTCCCTGGTGACCTTCACTGAGAAAAATATATCTCAAATCGAGAGAGAGAGAATCTTAATCCCCCTGTTGAGTTTATGAAAAGTATAAGCCACAAAGTGTTTACGAATTCAAGGAAGTGTCACTCGAATCCCCGTTTATCCCGGCAATTGAGGCAGCCCTACTCAAGAGTACATTAATTTTGGTTCAATTTTAACCTCGGCAGCAACACACAAGGAAGCTAAGACAAGCTGATTGGAAAAGCATGGGCATCTCACTCAGGACATTTTGGGTGAAACAGCTTGACATCACAGCGAAGTAGTCAACGGGCAGAGAGAGAGGTCTTGGGCTGTATCGTATTAAAGGCTTTAAAAGTAGACCCAAGGCACTATCTCAGAGCCATTTGATAAACTGTATGATGTTACAGTCTTTATTTTACGCATTATGTGTCATTTCTCAGCTGTGTTTCCAAAGAAGGCAAGAGCATGGAATGGGGTTACAAAAATAGAAAACGAATTTCCTTGTTGACTAAAGAAACTACAAAGGTTAGTAAGACAGTGACCTTACTAGATTGAATGGGTACTGTAACTTCTTAATTAAGGAATGCCCAAAAATGACCCCTCAGGTTTGTGTTGTTTCAGAGTCCATAACACCCAAGCAGCACATTATGTTACTGAAAATATATACAGTACCAGTCAAAAGTTTGGACACACCTACTCATTCCAGGGTTTTCTTAGTTGTTGCTATTTTCGACATTGTAGAATAATAGTGAAGACATCACAACTACGAAACAACACATATGGAATCATGTAGTAACCAAAAAAGGTGTTAAACAAATCAAAATATATTTTATATTTGAGATTCTTCAAACCCTTTGCCTTGATGACAGATTTGCACACTCTTGGCATTATTTATATATATATATATAGTTATATTATTGTCACAAAATGAGTCAGGCACAAAAACTATTGTTCCTGTGTAATTCCATGTACTTTCAAATCATATAAAAAAATAATAACACTGGTTATTATTATATATTTATCCTGGGATAAGTGTTTACACAGTACACCGAAACGTCTGTACTTTTTCGATACTAGAACATAGTTCGGTACTAGAATTGTTTTTACTTTCGGTACTTCCGTGTGTCTCACGTCATGTATGGATTGAGAGCATTGAGTCTGTCTAGTATTTGGTCTGAATCTTCTCAGTGAGCAGTAGTAACAAAGTTTATGGATATACTGACAAGATACATGTCTCTCCGCCCTAACAATAGGAGCCGTTGTCCACAAAGCGGCATGGCAGACTTTCTAGCTTCCGCCTATCCTTTCTTTGGATTGGTGGATACATTTCGTTATGGTAATCCATTTTTGAAAAATTGGTAAAGGTTGTTGACGTCAACTACTGGTATTAAATGGAGAGAGATGCTATGATACTAGCCTCACGCCATGAATATGCATAGCCGGCAGCATGGCTTCTTCTAATGAAAACATCATACCTTTACCCCTGCAGCTATTTGACAACACTGTCTGCAGAAGCGAACTATGGGAATACTTTGATTACAGAGGAGATGAGGACCAGCCCACATAAACTATTAAGCAAAATGTGACCAAAGCAGTGCAGCGCAAGGGAGATTTAGTTCCAAAATGACATAAATGACACATTTTACACGTTAGATTTTCATTGTAACGCTATAATTATTAGACTAAATGTTTATTATTTTTGAGTGACCAAGACATCAACATATATTCAGCATGACATTCATATTAGCATTATAATATGATTACACAACCCAAAGTAATGTGAAATGCACTGATAACTTGACAGCAATATACAGTATTTAGACTATTTGTCTAGGCTTGCTAGCAGTAGCCACTAGCCAGCCAGCAGGGTTGTCACTAGTTACCACAGCCACAAAGTCACAAACCCCGTCTATTTCTATAATTTATTTTCTTAAATTGTGATTTTAAACCTAACCTTAACCACACCGCTAACCTTATACCTAATCCTAACCTTAATTTAAGACAAAAAAGCTGCTACTTTTATGAATCTTGGATGAGCAAATTAACCCTGATATGTATTAAATTACATTTTCAAAAGGCTTAGATGTAATTGTAAAAAAAAAAAGTATCCGATATGGTTTCTCATCTGGAAAATGTAAGGTATTCTTCTGTTATTTAATACGTGTTTTATTTTTGCAAGAAATTTAATATAGAATAGAAGATATTCCATTTATTTGTATTTGTTCTACCAGTTATCAACATATTGTTAAATGTAAAAAATAAATAAATAGGCCCAGTGGTTATTCTGTGTCCTTACCTAATACATGTTTTTATTTTGCTGTGGTATCGTTTTGTTATCAAATATCATTTTGGTATTGAGTATCGTTTCGGTATCATGATACTAAACCTGGAATTGGTTTTGAGGTAAAACATCTGTTCTCATAACAACACTACTAGTTTGTAAGATGTTAAATTATATTTATTCTGTTGATGCCATTGACGCAATGTATTGTACTTGTTCCAACAGCCATCAGTGCTCAGGCAACAGGTAGTCTAGCAGTTAGAGCTTTGGGCCATTAACCAAAAGGTTGCTTGTTCGAATACCCAAGAAAATCTGTCAATGTGCCCTTGAGCAAAGCACTTAAACTTAATTTGCTCCATGGGCACTGTACTGCTATGGCTGATCCTGTAAAAACGTCACCTATCTGTTGTATGAGTTTTAATCACTGTATGCATTCTACACCGGTGACCAATCCTATTTGCCCTATGGGGATCAATAACGTTTTTTGAATTAAATTAATTTAAGGTCAAAACATCTTATTTTCATACATCTCTAGCCTACTGTGCACCTTGACCATTGTATGATAGAAGTAGAGAGCACCAGTTACTTACTGTCCAACACCTCCTATGACCTTACTATCTATCGTGCACTGTGCTAAGCTGCAACAAATGTCCAAATCACCCACTACCACTCAACTCTGTCTCGATAAACCCTGTCTCTTTTTTCTTTCTTTCTTTCTTAAGTCCCTTTCTTTATATTTTTGTTATCAACACTTTTCCGCAACTCCCATCTCTCTGAGTGTGAAAGGATGTTTTTCCAGCTCCATTTTGCTCGGAGCTTGTCTGGCTTTCTTGTCTATGACTGAAAATGCCTCCGGGCTTAAGTTGCTCAAATGGCTTTTTTTTCCGCCTGTGTACTTCTTGCCTTATCATTTATTTATTGCTTTTGCTGTCCCATACACTTTCTCTCAAAGATAAACTTGTGCACTCTTTTGTAGCCTCTACTGGAAATAATGTTTAAATGAAATCAAGAAAATATCAATTTTTATTCAAACAAATTGAATTGCTTTTACTTTACTACGACCACTGGAGACCATGATAGGAGAAGTATAGAGAACAAACTTAAATTAAAGAGGTAATGCAAACATTTAGGCTTTGATGCTCTAGAGCCAAAAAGGTTCCCCTAAATGGACAGATACAGTGCATTCGGAAAGTTTTCCGGACCCTGTCCTTTTTCCACATTTTGTTACAGCCTTATTCTAAAATGGATTACATGAAAAAAATCATTGTCAATCTAAACACAATACCCCATAATGACAAAACGAAAACAGGTTTCTAGACATTTTTACATATTCATTAAAGTAAACTGAGATATATTATTTACATAAGTATTCAGACCCTTTGCTATGAGACATGAAATTGAGCTCAGGTGCATACTGTTTCCATTGAACATCCTTGAGATGTTTCTAAAACTTGAATGGAGTCCACCTTAAATTGATTGGACATGTTTTGGAAAGGCACACACCTGTCTATATAAGGTCCCACAGTTGACAGTGCATGTCAGAGAAAAAAACCAAGCCATGAGTTTGAAGGAATTGTCTGTAGAGCTCCAAGACAGGATTGTGTCGAGGCACAGATCTGGGAAAGGGTACCAAAAAATGTCTGCAGCATTGAAGATCCCCAAGAACACATTGGCCTCCATCATTCTTAAATGAAAGAAGTTTGGCACCACCAAGACTCTTCCTAGAGCTGGCCTCCCAGCCAAACTGTGCAATTGGGGGACAAGGACTTTGGTCAGGGAGGTGACCAAGAACCCAATGGTCACTCTGACAGAGCTCCAGAGATCCTCTGTGGAGATGGGAGGACCTTCCAGAAGGACAACCAGCACTATGCAGCACTCCACCAATCAGGCCTTTATGGTAGAGTGGCCAGATGGAAGCCACTCATCGGTAAATGGCACATGACAGACCGCTTAGAGTTTTCTAAAAGCCACCTAAAGGACTCTCAGACCATGAAAAACAAGATTCTTTGGTGTGATGAAACCAAGATTGAACTCTTTGGCCTGATTGCCAAGAGTCACGTCCGGACGAAACCTGGCACCATCCCTATGGTGAAGCATGGTGGTGGCAGCATCATGCTGTGGGGATATTTTTCAGCGGCAGGGACTGGGAGACTAGTCAGGATTGAGGGAAAGATCTACTGAACAAAGTACAAAGAGATCCTTCATAAAAACCTCTCCAGAGCGCTAAGGAACTCAGACTGGGGCGAAGGTTCCCCTTCCAACAGGCCAACAACCCTAAGCACACAGCCAAGATAACGCATGAGTGGCTTCGGGACAAGTCTCTGAATGTTCTTGAGTGGCCCAGCCAGAGCCCGGACTTGAACCCGATCGAACATCTCTGGAGAGATCTGAAAATAGCTGTGTAGTGATGCTCCCCATCCAACCTGACAGAGCTTTAGAGGATCTGCAGAGAAGAATGGGAGAAACTCCCCAAATACATGTGTACCAAGCTTGTAGCGCCATACCCAAGAAGACTCAAGGCTGTAATCGCTGCAAAAGATGCTTCAACAAAGTACTGAATAAAGGGTCTGAATACTTATGTAAATTTCAGTTTTATATTTGTAATACATTGGCAAAAATGTTTAAAAACCTGTTATTGCTTTGTCATTATGGGGTTTTGTGTGTAGATTGATGAGGCAAAAAAACGATATAATACATTTTTTAATAAGGCTATAACAACAAAATGTGGAAAAAGTCAAGGGCTTTCCGAATACACTGTATTTTGCCCAGAATTGACCTCATTTGACTAAAAGGGATACAACTCCCAACGCCCATGAGCAAAAGCATTTTGTTAGCCGAAAACTAGGTATTGTGTGGTTCCATGAGTTTAGTAACTTAACTTCCATACAGCCTCTTTAACAGAGCAAAAAGCTCAGCTTCTCAGGCTTAGGGAAAATCTCTCACCTTGGGTTTATTCAAACATACTTTCCCCCTACAGCCGTCCAAACTGTTATACCACCATGCCAACATATTGAGACAGATACACTCTCACATATTTCAAATGTGCAATAAACAACGCAGGTTAAGATGGTGATTGTCTTGGACAGTTTTGACCTTAGGATGCTCTGTTCGATGCAAGATTGAAAAAGTGAACTCATGGAGACAGTGAGATTCAGTAATGAAAATACTCCAGAGAAAATGATCTAGAATATTAACCTAAATGATTGCCGACTACACAATATTGTATAATATTGTATATATCCAATTCAATGCACTGTTGAGGCCCTTTGGTTTACTGCGAGCTAAAAGGAATAAGTAAGTAAGTCCAATTTAATGTTTTCTTTGCTTCTTAGAAACTATGCAGCTCAATAGAACTAAAATATGTATTATTATACAGCAGTATTAAGTTGAGTGTTACAGCTGCACAGGATGTGCCTGCAATTTGACAGTAACAAGCTCCAATTGACTACAGTCGAAGAACTCCTTATTTAGCCTTAATATTTGTTCCCTACTTGGTGACATGTGGATGTCTTGGACTGAAAATAGCCATTAATTGCAAATCACCAATATGCCACATGCCACAACCATCAGCCAGTGACTACCATAGATTTCAAACAATTAAGATCCAAAAGAGAGAAAAGGTCAGTGAAATACGATGCTGCTTCATTACATGCACTGTGTGTCACAGTGAAACAAACAACACAATTGAAGATGGAATCTGCATTAGGGGAAACAGCGCCACTGTCCGACCCAGCATCTTCGTTATTGCATCGAGCAGTGTGGGTATTCTGCTGTTCTATCGCATGTGCAATGATGTCGGGGGGGGGGGGGGGGGGGGGGAACAGTGTCAATTGTTTGCTGTAACATCTTTGTTGTTGTAATATCCCAAACGGACGTGGCCGTTTCACCATTAAGGATTCCAGGCGTAAGGTACATTTTATAGCATTCAGTTGTAAGCCTAATTCCAATTACTTACGTTGGTGAGTATCTTGCTTGTATTCAGGTTTTGTAGGAAAACTTCCTTGGCTCGTCTCATCTGTTGTGCTGGGAGGGAGCAGCTGACATTCTGAAAGGCCTCCTTGTCAGACGCGCTGGTGAATTCCACATATCTATCAAGTGCTGTTCCATTGCAGAGGTTGGTTCTCAGGTCGTCTTGCCTTGAAATGCCCATCATCTTGTTTAAGGATATGATGAGTGTCAGAAGTGAAAGAAACCTATCTGATTCAGTTTTCAGTTTTTGTACTTTGCACATATGCACATGAGCAGACAGACACAGACAACACACACACACTACCCCCGGCCCACGCACACATTAGACAGTGAGTGGAGGAGATGGTGATCTCCTAATCCTTGTGCATTCTATCTGAACACCCTTGTCAGGGAATTGTGTACTGCCTGGCACACATAATTGTCTTCCTCCACATCTTCTGATATCAGTTGGAGCAGCGTATCAATTGGGAACATCTGAATGGGTCGCTCATAGATCACACTTACAGTATAGCTTTATTTCACCCAAACACAAAGACAGAGGTCCCAGCCAGGTAAAGCAGTGTTCCTCAATCAACTACTGGGGGACCCCCAAGTATTCACACTTGGGAACCCCCAAGGCTAACACACCTGATTTTACTAATCAGGGACTTGGGGATTAGTAAAATGAGTTGAACCAGGTGTGTTAGTGCTGGGCTTGAACAAAGATGAAAATGATGTCCTTGCAATACATTCAGTGATATGTTCAATCATTTTGGGAGGTAGGTAGTAGCCTAGAGGTTGGAGAGGTCCCTGGTTTGAATCAATAGCTGGGTACTAAAAGAAGTGCAAGACTGCTCGCCTACTATCCCAACTACAATCTCCAACCATTTTGCTCTTGAACAAGACATTTCAAAACTGTCTCTAGGGCCACTGCACCCTTGCTGAAAAGTCTGTGTTCATGTGTTGTGTGGGCAAAGTGTTTAAGAGAAAAGCAGGCAAATACATTTGTGTTGTGTTTGTTAAGAGTGCAATGTTGTTTCCGGACCTTTCTGCACATATTTTGCATGCAGTACTATGACGTGAAATAAATGTGTGTGTGGCGTTTTGCTGACTCACCTCATTCCGGTGAATATTTGAGTTCATCAGACTGTTGACTACTGTCAATGGCATGGACAAGTTCTTCTTCAGATATGCAGTGAACATTTCATTGTCATTTAGGATACTTCTCAGAGGAATGGGCTGACCTTAAACAGGAAGGGAGAGAAGAGAACAAGTTGTGCTTTCGTGTTAGAATGGATCTGGGGTGAAAACTATTTTTGAGGGAGCTGTGTCATTCTTTTGGGAAGATGGAATGCAATATACTCCCTAAAAGTGTCAAACATCAAAGATTGGGAGATATTTCTGAAAGAGGTGATGTTCCTTTCTCATGTTGTTGTTGACAGCATTAGGTGTAGAATTCCCCAGAGTGCTTTGCTTTGATTTGTTTACTCATCACTTTGGAGGGCATTGGGTCATAAACTACTGATGAATCAGAATTGAAATTGTATTGTATTCTCCAAGTGAATGTTGCAATAAAATGTGGATAAGAGCGAGGGAGGGTCGAACAGTTTAATTGTTTTAGTGAGAGCTCGCACATCATTGCTAAACGTGTATCAGTCAGTTAAGTAGCCATTTTGTGCTGATGATAATAATAAATGACATTTCTATAGCACCTTTCATAACAATCTCAAAGTGCTTCAAAAGCAAAACAGTACAAGCAGTACATTATCATGAGTAGCCTACCTATAGTTAGGTCAACCGATACATCATCATGAGTAGCCTAGCTTTAGTAAGGTCAACCAATAGAGGCCAAGTCTTTGAGTGCATGCATCCTCCAAAGATGGAGAGGGACAGTTCAGAGGAAGGGGGTCAGGGAGATGGTTGATAAAGATAGAGTCTGGTGACGATCATGTAGAGGGCTACTCTGGGAACCAGCCTGAGTCGTGTAGCAACTGGACTTCTCCTCCTCCAGAATGTATGGTACCCACTTGGGTGATGTCTCAGCAGCTCTGGGAGCCAGAAAGCTCACCACACACAGTTCAGAGTAGGAGCCAGCTTCAAACGACTCTTCAATTTATATTTTCAAAAGACCAGGAACCAGCAACCAGGTGATACAAAAAAGCTGGTACAGTAACCAGATGCATCATTCAAACAAAAACAATTAGCCAGCTAGCTATATATTCCCACTGATAGTCATGATCGCAGTGACAAAATCAAAACCAATCGACTGTTGAATGCAAACCTCCCCGCTTTGAATGAGAATGTCAGGGTGCAGCTCACAAGCGAAATACATCCCAGTACTAGTTTCCTGTGCAGTGGTTAGCTACTAGGCTACATGGTTCGGTTAAGAATTCTAGAGTAAATAAATAGAACATAATGAAATCTGTTATGGAACTAATTTCAATATTGGTGGATATGCTAAGGACTTTTTCACTTAAACCATACAATACTATCAAAATACTCGTAATAATACTATACTCTTACGAATAATATCCTTTTACTAACACTATGACCTTACTAATACTTTACTCTTACTATCACTATACTATTACTACCATTATACTCTTACTATCACTTAACTCTTACTATCACTACACTATTACCATCACTACACTTGTACTAGTACTACACTCTTCTAATACTACACCCTTACTATAACTACATGCTTACTAGCACTACACTCTTACTATCACCACACTCTTGCAATCACTATGATCTAACTAATAATACACTGTTACTAATACTACACTCTTACTATCACTACACTCTTATTAATACTACACTCTTACCAATACTACACTATTGCTCTCACTATACTCTTACCAATGCTATAATATTACTGGTACTATACCCTTACTGATACGCTTACTAATACTCGTACTAATACTATACTATTACTATCACTATACTCTTACTAGTACTATAATCGTACTAATACCATACTCTCACTATCACTATACTCTTAATATCACTATACTCATATTAATACTATACTCTTACCAATACTATACTCTTACCAATACTGTACTCTTACTAATACTATACTAGTACTATTACTATACTCTTAATATCACTATACTCTTACTAGTACTATACTCATACCAATTATATACTCTTACCAATACTATACTCTTACTAATGCTATACTCTTACTAATACTATACTCTGACTATCAATGTGCTCTTACCAATACTATACTCTTACTTGTACTATTCGCTTACTAATACTATACATATACTAATCTTATACACCTGCTAATACTATACTCATATTACCACTATACTCTTGCTAACACTATACTCATGCTGCCACTATTCTCATACTAATGCTATACACTTGCTAATACTATAACCATGCTGCCACTATACTCTTGCTAATACTATACTCATACTACCACTATGCTCTTACAAATACTATACACTTACCAATAGTATACACTTATTACTACCTCTGTCATTATCATTGTAACACCACCAATCAGGTAGGACAACATTACGCTAACATGTCAAAACCAAAAACATGCTCTCGCCTCCGACTGAACTTGGTTGCGAGATTGGCGTCCCCACCCTAGCACATTTAATCATCTCCGGTGAGAAGCACAATACAGTCACCTTTGCCATCCCTATCCCTTTGATATTCCTCTGCTTCTTGCTTGTGTTAATGACCTTTCGCCATCTCGCCTCAGACAGCGTATCCCATTAATTAAGCTGTGGCACAGATCTCTGATGGATTTAATCTTGTATATTACAAGCCCGCGACCCCAAAATGCAAATGTGGTTTTCAGTGTGGTGTTTGTGCGAGGCTCAACAATGGCCAAGCCCCCTTTTGCCTATTTGCAAATTAGGTGCCTTATGAAAATCTGAATATCATCAGGCTAAATGAGCCAAATGCAAAGTAACAACTTATAAAGATAAACGATCTGCCACTTCACACAGAAAATTGGATCATAAATAATCAGTTGTCATTGTTTTTCAAGGGATGTTGGAGAATAACAAATTGTGAATGGGCTACTCTCGTTGATAGAGGACCTTGGTCAAATCCATGGCGAAGTGATTGTCAGTCTGGTAAAGTATTATACTGTTCCAATTACTGCTGAACCAGTAATTGGACAAGCTGTAAAAGCTTTATTATTCATGAGATTTTCAGGGTTTGGTTTAAGACTTAGTTTTGAACAGTGGGTACTGGATCGGTTGAGTTTGTGTGCCAAAGTAGATCACCACTCCAAAGGGCTCATGATTTTCCAGGGCCCTAAAAACAGTTTGAACAATTTGAGTTGAAATGTTGAAATACTGTACCGTTTGCAGGGTTAGATGTCTGTATAATCAAAGCCCAATGGTCCACATCCTCTGAAAGCCTCTGGAATTTGGTTAGGATGGATCTGTTTGCCAGAAGTGACTGCAGCTCGATCAACATCCCAGCAATTCTGGTTAGACAGAGGAAGGTTGAAAAAAGTAACATTATTCAAGAAAAATCTTAAATAAACAAACAAACAAACTTCATGGCTAAATAAAGATAGCTATAACATTTTTCACATATGTTATAACTCACATCCTAAAACAATATCAATGGCCAAATGAGCATCACAACCTACCATTGTCAAGGTGAAATAATGTAAGTCAAACTAGGATATATTGAAGTACATTTGGAAATTGTCACTGTATGGAAATTGTTTGAAATGGTTGCCCTTCTACATACATGGAATTGTTGAAGTTGTTGACTTGTCCTGGTGCTTCTCCTGGCGTGGGATGGTTTACACAGGGGTTGCCTATGTTACACATCATGCCTTGAAGCCAAGGCAGCAACCCGGAGGACGGCATGGCTTTATTTGGATAATGACCTGGAACCAGAAAAATGATTTCCTTTCATACATGGCCACCAAAAAGTCCTCATCCTCCACTTTCCTTCAAAGATACATACTGCAGTCAGAGATAGAAGAGGAAGTGAGTCCTCCCGCTCCCTAATTGTTTTTGTTTCAATGGAAGTCAAGGAACAAAGTAGACGAGACCCAGCTGCTATTGCATTGCGGACCTGACCATTTTTTTCATTGGTAAACGGCCATCTTAATTTATCCACCCTATTTGCTGCAATGTCCTCAGCTGGCTTCCATTTAGTGAATTGATTGGTGTGTGTCTGTGTGTTCTGTCTCAACCATCTTAATATGGTCAGCTGATGACCACCTAACCCATCAGCTGGCTCAGCAGTCATCTTAAATAGGCAATTGGCCACATTGATAGTTGAATTTGACATTTCATTGGGGAGCTCATAACCAGTTTGGTATACATTTTAGGACATCCCTACTCACCATGCTAAATGTCCCTACTTACAGTGCATTTGGAAAGGATGCAGACCCCTTCACATTTTGATTCGTTACAGCCTTATTCTAAAATGGATGAAATTATTTTTCTCCTCATCAATCTACACACAATGCCCCATAATCACTATGCAAAAAACATGTTTTTAGACAAATGTGCATTTCTAAAAACAGAAATATCACATTTACATAAGTATTCAGACCCTTTACTCAGTACTTTGTTGAAGCACCTTTGGCAGCGATTACAGCCTAGAGATTTCTTGGGTACAAGCTTGGCACACCGGTATTTGGGGAGTTTCTCCCATTCTTCTCTGAAGCTCCTCTCAAGCTCTGTCAGGTTGGATGAGGGTGTTGCTGCGCAGCTATTTTCAGGTCTTAGGGTCATTGTCCTGTTAGAAGGTGAACTTTCTCCCCAGTCTGAGGTCCTGAGCACTCTGGAGCAGGTTTTCATCAAGGATCTCTCTGTACTTTCCTCTGTTCATCTTTCCCTCGATCCTGACTAGTCTCCCAGTCCCTGCCGCTGAAAAACATCCCCACAGCATGATGCTGCCACCACCATGTTTCACCGTAGGGATGGTGCCAGGATTTCTCCAGAAGTGACGCTTGATATTCAGGACAAAGAGTTCAATCTTGGTTTCATTAGCCCGGAGAATCTTGCTTCTCATGGTCTGAGAGTCCTTTAGGTGGATTTTAGCAAACTCCAAGCTGGTTGTCATGTTCCATTTACTGAGAAGTGGCTTACGTCTAGCCACTCTACCATAAAGGCTTGATTGGTGGAGTGCTGCAGAGACGGTTGTCCTTCTGTAAGGTTCTCCCATCTCCACAGAGGAACTCTGAAGCTCTGTCAGAGTGACCATCGAGTTCTTGGTTGCCTCCCTGACCAAGGCCCTTTTCCCCCAATTGCTTGGTTTGGCCAGGTGGCCAGCTCTAGGAAGAGCCTTGGTGGTTCCAAACTGGAAGACCATTTAGGAGGAAGCCAATGTGTTCTTGGGGACCTTCAACTCTGCATAAATGCTTTGGTACACTTCCCCAGATCTGTGCCTCGACACAATCCTGTCTCGGAGCTCTACAGACTTGTTTTTTTCTCTGACATGCACTGCCAACTGTGGGACCTTATATAGACAGGAGTGTGCCTTTTCAACAGGATGCACCTGAGCTCAATTTCAAGTCTCATAGCAAAGGGTCTGAATACTTATGTAAATAAGGTATTTCTGTATATTTATTTGTATAATTTAGCAAACATTTATAAACAACTGTTTTTGCTTTGTCGTTATGGAGTATTCTGCGTAGATTGATGAGCAACAATGTGTATTTAATCAATTTTAGAATAAGACTGTAACGTAACGGAATGTGGAAAAAGTCAAGGGGTCTGAATAATTTCTGAATGCACTGTATGTATCTAGGGAGTAGCGGTGTCTTAAAATTGACATCATACTAATGAGAGTTTGTAAGGGGATTGATACTGAACAGTGTGTGTCACAGTGGACAGTAGGACATTTGCTGGTCCATGGTGACATTGCTACTTTTTTCAGGTGACCAAGTTACAGAAGAAGATGCAGAAAGGAAGTGACAAGTTTGCATTTCATGATTAGAAATGTTGTGATTGGAGTGCATTGGATGACATTTTTGGGGGACTATGTCACAGTGAATTATTTCCCATTTTGGCATACAAATGGAGCTAGTATGTCACCCTTTATGCACCCTTTATAGCAGGTGTACTATTTGAGAAGGTCCAGTCACACAAATGTCGGTTCGAATGGATATCATAATTTATCAGCGTATTAACAAACCTCCAACTCACAACCCATGTGACCCCAAACAGTTCACACCCTTCTTGTTGGCAGAGAGAATATTTAGCAGTTTTAATGCTAATTTCCTGAAATTCTACACATTTTGCCATGTTTTATGTGTGTTCAGATGATAGCAGGGGTTGAATTAAATCTGTAACGGCAGATTTCCTCTTCGTCTGAAGAGGGGTAAGGATCGGACCAAGATGCAGCGTGGTAAGTGTTCATGACGATTTATTAAAAACTAACTGAACACTGAAATACAAAACAATAAACGATGTGATGAAGACGAAAACCGAAACAGTACCGTGTGGCGACAAACACTCACACGGAAACAAACACCCACAAACAAAAAGTGAAACCCAGGCTACCTACAATGGGGCAAAAAACCTACAATGTAATTTTCCCGATTTTTTTTCCCTCATGTTGTCTGTCATAGTTGAAGTGTACCTATGATGAAATCTCTATATATATATCTATATATTTTGGAAATACTTTATAAACTCAGCAAAAAAAGAAACGTCCCTTTTTCAGGACCTTGTCTTTCAAAGATAATTCGTAAAAATCCAAATAACTTTGCAGATCTTCATTGTAAAGGGTTTAAACACTGTTTCCCATGCTTGTTCAATGAACTATAAACAATTAATGAACATGCACCTGTGGAACGGTCTTAAAGACACTAACAGCTTACATACGGTAGGCAATTAAGGTCACAGTTATGAAAACTTAGGACACTAAAGCAGCCTTTCTACTGACTCTGAAAAACACCAATAGAAAGATGCCCAGGGTCCCTGCTCATCCCTGCTCACGTGCCTTAGGCATGCTGCAAGGAGGCATGAGGACTGCAGATGTGGCCAGTGAAATAAATTGCAATGTCCGTACTGTGAAACGCCTAAGACAGCACTACAGGGAGACAGGACGGACAACTGATCGTCCTCGTAGTGGCAGACCACATGTAACAACACCTGCACAGGATCGGTACATCCGAACATCACACCTGCGGGACAGGTACAGGATGGCAACAAGGGGAAGACATCCTCCTCCCTCATGTGGTACCCTTCCTGCAGGCTCATCCTGACATGATGCTCCAGCATGACAATGCCACCAGCCATACTGCTTGTTCTGTGCGTGATTTCTTGCAAGACAGGAATGTCAGTGTTCTGCCATGGCCAGCGAAGAGCCCGGATCTCAATCCCATTGAGGACGTCTGGGATCTGTTGGATCGGAGGGTAAGGGCTATGGCCATTCCCCCCAGAAATGTTTAGGAACTTGCAGGTGCCTTGGTGGAATAGTGGGGTAACATCTCACAGCAAGAACTGGCAAGTCTGGTGCAGTCCGTGAGGAGGAGATGCACTGCAGTACTTAATGCAGCTGTTGGCCACACCAGATACTGACTCTAACTGTTGATGTTTACCCCCCTTTGTTCAGGGACACATTATTCCATTTCTGTTAGTCACATGTCTGTGGAGCTTGTTCAGTTTTTGTCTCAGTTGTTGAATCTTGTTGTGTTCATACAAATATTTACAAGTCTTCTGAAAATAAATGCAGTTGACAGTGAGAGTTCACATGCTTTATAAAGCCTTTCTAAGTTGTCATTTGCTTAGAGTGGGACTGTTCTACTTACATCCGCCCTGATAAATGGGTTGATTGGTTGATCTCACCCTGACGAGGATTAAGAACAGGAAGAGAGGCCACAACAACTCCACCACCAGACGCACCTGCATTGAAGTTAAAGAAGAGAGATTGCCTCATGTTACATCATATCATATTATATCATATTGAAGTATATTACCTTGTGAATCCCATTCTAGTCATTCTGACACTTTTCTGAAAGATATAGTCAGTGTTATTGAAGAAGAGTTAGGGTCACCTTGTTTGTCATTGCAATAAAATACCCTGTATATTGAAATTGGCATGCCAAGTGCATAGACTTTGACAACAAATTACATATAATCTAATATGAATGACGTGTCATGCATTTTATGTTATGACCAGTAGAGGCTGCTGAGCAGAGAACCATGTGTTTGATGTATTTGATACCATTCCGCTGATTCCACTCCAGCCATTACCACAAGCCCGACCTCCTCTATTAAGGTGCCGTCATCCTCCTGTGGTTATGACACTTACTGTCCACGATATTTAAAGATGATTAAAGGGCATTTGAAACAAATACTATAGCCATCCATCTATGATTACGAAACACGCATCTCTGAAATAACAGAACTCAAAGTACAGTGACAAATCACAGAGTCGAGGTTTCAGTAAATTGCAGCACCTCTGCAAAATCACCTGTTTCAGTAAATTGCAGCACCTCTGCAAAATCACCTGTTATGTATGAATGTGCTTTTTAAATCATTAGGTATGGTTCAGTGAAGTTAATGAGGGTTCACTGGAGCGTGTGTGTGCGTGTGTGTGCATGCGTATAAGCGCCAGTGTGTGTGTGTGTGCGTGCGTATTGGTGCCTCTGTGTGTGTGTGTGTGTGTGTGTGTGTGTGTGTCAAAGCATAGTCATTGCGGTGGAGTCGGCTTCTACATCACCATAGCTTTGAGCTTTTACCGAGGATGAGACTGCAAGCTCCAATGACTCCTCTACTACTTCGCCTGGCCAGAGCTTACTCACATCGTCTTCTCATACACTGGCTGCATCCCAAAATGTGCAATTTAATGGCACCATATTCCCTATTTAGGGCTTCCCCATAAGGCTCTGGTCAAAAGTAGTGCACTACTGAGGGAATTGGGTATAATTTGGGACGCAGTTACACAGTCTATCCTGCTATAAATGGAATTTAAACCTGAGTGTCTGGACCCCTGGGTCCCTTCTCTTCGTTAATGTGTCCAGTTCACCACCCTCCTGCATCTCTCCCTACCACATCAAAGATATCAGCCTTTTATTCCAAATAACCCCAGGGAATGAAAAGGGGAGAAAAAACAAGTCACACAATGGAGGCTTGATGTGTTCCCTTTGAGTTTTTCTCTTACTCTATCTCTTCATTTGCCCTTTGTAGAGATGGCTAGTGACACTGTGAGCACAATCTCACCGTGGCATGGGAGATTGGAGCCTTTTGAAACCCTCCTAGCTAATCAGAAGTTCAATGGGACTCTTGCCCTATGCTATCTCATTCTAATGCCTATAGACTGGCCACCGATTCTGCAAGCTAGCTAATGTTGAACCAACACCTATATGCAGCTTGACTATATGTATACCATAGCAACCTGAGTAGCTCAGAGACAAGGTAGGAGGGCAATTTAGAACAACAGTCAAAGTGCTCTCACAGCGTGAGCTGTCTACAGGCTTCGCAAAGAGCCAACTAGGGAGAACGGTATTAAAACGCTACATCCGGCCTCAACTTTCCACCTCACCTCCTCACCTAGAAATGTATGTGTCCCTCAGCGTTTTCCCTCTCCCTCCCTCCACCTCCGCCAATCTCTTCTGCCGGTGTGTTCATCTCCCTCTTCTCTGCTGTGGAATAACCTAGCTGCTTAGAGGAATCAAAGCCAGCCCTAGCCTCAATTGTGCTGCGGCTTTCAATAGAGTCCATGGCCTTAAAAATCTCCATTGCTGTTCGACTGACTGGATGTCTGTTGTTGTCAATCCTCTCAAATATGAATAACTTATTTGTACCCGCAAAACACCACTCTATGGCATGTGATTATTATTTCTTGTTGCTAAAATATATGCACACATACTAACTCTTTTAGGTTTCTGAATTCAGCCCAACGGCGTTGTGAGATGGTACTCGGCCAATACAGTAGTTGTTATTTAGTTGTTTTATTTGTTGTTACTGAGTGTTGTAGCTTCTCCGATGCTGTGACATGGACTTACAGTCCCTAGATTTAAAGAGAACTTAAATGAGCCACACCAATTGAATATGGTTACTACAGTACATAATATTTATCTGTTGCTCAACAATGTAATACGGTATGTAACCAAAGTCAAAGCTGAATATCAATATGAAACCACAATTTATTGAGGGATGTCTTAGGTAATTTCACATCTCTTCCATTTTCCTCAGCTTTACATGTGTCAGGGAAATTGTGGTACCACTGAGAATGTGAATTATCATAATATATTCCACAGTATCAGAGGAAAGACAGAAGGATCAAATACAATGTATTTGTCACATGTGCCGAATACAACTGGTGTAGACTTTATCGTGAAATGCTTGCTTACGAGCCCTTCCTAACAATGCAGAGTTTAAAAAATAAATAGTAACACAAGAGGAATAAAATAAAATACACAAGAATGGAGCTTTATTTATTTATTTAACTAGGCAAGTCAGTTAAGAACAAATTCTTATTTTCAATGACGGCCTAGGAACAGTGCTGCCTGTACAGGGGCAGAACGACAGATTATAAAAAACAGAAAGAAAGCTAAATCAAAGGGTAGTTTTGAGATATGAATGTGAAAATTAGTATTTCAGAATCTAGACAAACTCCACACGTCCGAGTGAGCTTGTCAGCTCGGGGGTTTGAACTTGCAACCTTCCGGCTACTAGTCCAACGCTCTAACCTCTAGGCTACCCTGCCACCCCGTACAGGGAGTACCAGTGCAGAGGTATGAGATATTTGAGGTAGATATGTACATGAAGGCAGAGTAAAGTGACTAGGCATCAGGATAGATAGTAATAAGAGTAAAATAAAGAACAGAGTAGCAGCAGCATATGATGAGTGCAAAAGTGTGTGCATATGTGCGTATGTAGTGTATATGAATGTGTGTGGGGTTTCCTGTGGGACTGACAATATTGTATGCCCTTACAAAAGAAAAAAACATCAGCCATGGATGACGGAACAACTAAAAACGGCCACCAAGAAAATGCAACAAATATTTGACAGAAAAGGGAAAACGGAGAAATTGAAAAAAAAAACCGAGAAACCCTGTTCAAAAGCTCATCCGATGGGCAAAGAAAAGAAAAACTACTACACAAATTAAATTCAAGCGCTCAAAAATAAGAACCCCCAAAAAGTGCGGGACTTCATCAACCAAGTGCTTTGTAGGTCAAAATCATCTGGAGAGACGATACAGATTGACTGTGTGGAAAATGACGACGTTACTGAGGTCTTGAACAAGTTCTTTGCTGAAGCATGACTGGGAAATACAACCCTCACTGTTTTTCCTCTTCCGAGGCCTGTTGGGGAAGGAGAACTACGCAACATTGGACAAATGAATCAAGGTCTTTCAAGACTCCGTCTAAAGAAAGCAAGGGGTCCAGATGGTATCCCCCTGGTTACTGAAGGAATTTTCTGAGGATCTATCATCAGTGGTCACTCACTCACTTACAATAGGGCTCCATTTCTACAGTGTGGAAGACTGTCAACATCTGCCCCATTCCTAAGGTCCCCAGCCCTGGATAGAAAAGTGATTGGAGACCAATCTCTCTGACATTTTGTCTGGGTGAATTCCAGGAAATTCTCGTTGCCAAGAAGCTCATACCATTTGCACTTGAAGAATGCAAAAACCAGTATGCATACTTGCCTGAACACAGCACAACAAATGCGCTGATCAGAACCGGACACACCTGGCTTATGGAGACAGACTCAAAGCAGCCGATAATGGTCTGGGTTCTGCTGGCGGACATGTCAAAGGCTTTTGATCGTGGTAACCATGCTAAACTCCTCCTGCATCTGGCCAGTCTGGGTCTGTGTCCAAGGCAACTCACCTGGCTTCACAGCTATATAACAGGGAGAACACAGAGGGTGATGGAAAATGGAATTTACAGCTCATGGACAGATGTAACATCTGGGGTCCCACAGGGTGTGGTCGTCTCGTCTTCCTGCTTCACATGTCCACTCAGAGAGTCATATTTGAGGATACACTGGACACCTGCTACGCCGATGACATTGGGCTGTCCTGTGATTTAAGGCTAGTCAACATTGAAAATGTTACCTCAACGGAAGAGGAGGAAAAGCAACTGGAGGATTGGACGATAGAGAACCACATGCTTCTTAATGGAAAGAAGTCTGTCAAACTAAGAATCTGCTTCTCCCAAAATCCTCCCCAAACAGCTCCACTAATAATAGGTGGACAGGCTGTTCCAGTTGGAAAAGCACATAATAACAAGGCTTCCAATAGGACAACCAACTCATTGGGGAACAACATACTGACCAGACATTGAAAGAGGCTTCACGTTATTATCTCCATTTCCTGACTGTGATGGAAAGAAACGGCCTTCCCGCTGATGATCTTGTCGATCTACACCACTCTGATCCAACCATGCCTGGAGAATGCCCAGACTCGTCAGTCTATTCTTTTTCTGAGAAATGAAGGCTATTCCATGTGGGAAATTGCCAAGAAACTGAAGATCTTGTACAATGCTGTGTACAACTCCCTTCACAGAACAGCGCGAACTGGCTCTAACCAGAATAGAAAGAGGAGTGGGAGGCCCCGGTGCAATACAGAGCAAGAGGACAAGTACATTAGAGTGTCTAGTTTGAGAAACAGACACCTCACAAGTCCTCCACTGGCAGCTTCATCAAATTGTACCCGCAAAACACCAGTCTCAATGTCAACAGTGAAGAGGTGAATCCGGGATGCTGGCCTTCTAGGCAGAGTTCCTCTGTCCAGTGTCTGTGTTCTTTTGCCAATTATAATATTTTATTTTTATTGACCAGTCTGAGACATGGCTTTTCTTTGCAACTCTACCTGGAAGGCCAGCATCCCAGAGTCACCTCTTCACTCTTGACATTGAGACTGGTGTTTTGTGGGTACTATTTAATGAAGAATAGACTGACGAGTTTCAGAAGAAAGCTCTTTGTTTCTGGTCATTTTGAACCTGTAATCGACCCACAAACGCTGATGCTCCAGATACTCAACTAGACTAAAGAAGGCCAGTTTTATTGTTTCTTTAATCAGGGCAACAGTTTTCAGCTGTGCTAACATAATTGCAAAAGGGTTTCCAAATGATCAATTAGCCTTTTAAAATTATAAACTTGGATTGGCTACACAACGTGCCATTGGAACATAGGAATGATGGTTGCTAATAATGGGTCTCTGTACGCCTATGTAGATATTCCATTTTTTTTAAATCAGCTACAATAGTCATTTACAATATTAACAATGTCTACACTGTATTTGTGATCAATTTTAATGGACAAAAAAATCTGCTTTCTTTCAAAAACAAGGACATTTCTAAGTTTACATACACTTAGATTGGAGTTACTAAAACTATTTTTTCAACAACTCCACAAAGTTCTTGTTAACATACTATAGTTTTGGCAAGTCAGTTAGGACATCTACTGTGTGCATGACACAAGTAAATGTTCCAACAATTGTTTATGGACAGATTATTTCACATATAATTCACTATATCACAATTCCAGTGGGTCAGAAGTTTATATACAATAAGTTGACTGTGCTTTTAAACAGATTGGAAAATTCCAGAAAATGATGTCCTGGCTTTAGAAGCTTCTGATAGGCTAATTCACATCATTTGAGTCAATTGGAGATGTACCTGTGGATGTATTTCAAGGCCGACCTTCAAACTCAGTGCCTCTTTGCTTGACATCATGGGAAAATCAAAATAAATCAGCCAAGACATCAGAAAAAATGTGTAGACCTCCACAAGTCTGGTTCATCCTTGGGAGCACTTTCCAAACGCCTGAAGGTACCATGTTCATCTGTACAAACAATATTACGCAAGTATAAACACCGTGGGACAACGCAGCCGTCATACCGCTCAGGAAGGAGATGTGTTCTGTCTCCTAGGGATGAAAATACTTTGGTGCGAAAAGTGCAAATCAATCCCAGAACAACAGCATACAACAGCAAAGGACTAACAGCAAAGATGCTGGAGGAAACAGGTACAAAAGTATCAATATCCACAGTAAAACGAGTCCTATATCGACATAACCTGAAAGGCCGCTCAGCAAGGAAGAAGCCACTGCTCCAATACCGCCATAAAAAAGCCAGACTATGGTTTGCAACTGCACATGGGGACAAAGATTGTGCTTTTTGGAGAAATGTCCTCTGGTCTTTTGAAATAAAAATAGAACTGCTTCGCAATAATGACCATCGTTATGTTTGGAGGAAATAGGGGGAGAATTGCATGCCGAAGAGCACCATCCCAACCGTGAAGCACAGGGCTGGCAGCATCATGTTGTGGGGGTGCTTTGCTGCAGGAGGTACTGGTGCACTTCACAAAATATACATCATCATGAGGAGGGAAAATTATGTGGATATATTGAGGCAACATCTCAAGACATCAGTCTGGAAGTTAAGCTTGGTCGCAAATGGGTCTTCCAAATGGACAATGACCCCAAGCATACTTT